>NC_136528.1:6160132-6747632 GCF_910591455.1 Pholis gunnellus
ACATTGTTGTCCTCCTCCAGCTACGAGTCGGCAGTGTTGGAGACCACCTTCACCCACGGCAGCTGGTCTACCTTCTGGGTGAAGATGTCGTCCTGCTGGGCCTGCGTCATCCTCTACCTCTGGCTGCTGCTGGGCCCTCTGTGCAGCTGCCAGTCAGAATCCAGACCTCGCCGCTCGCGCATCAAACGGCGCTCGGGATCCTCTCGCCACGTCTCCGTGACCGTCTGACGAGCCTCTGTGAAAGGGGGGGGGGGGTGACACGATGGGGACGACAGGTCCCATGTGATTCAAGGTCACATGGGTCAAAGACTCACGCTGCTGTGAGAAGGACCAATCAGAAGGCTCGGTGCCCTGCTGATTTAAGAAGAACTGGTTAAAGCCGTGACGTCGCCGGCTTCACACCATGACATTAAAACCACTATGAGGACTCGACTGTGGTTTGGAAACACACTTAACAGTATGAATTGCCAAAGGGATCAGAAGGGGTGAACTCTCGCTCTGTGTAATGTTGGGGATTACAGTCAGTAGGTGTAAAGATGGATACATTTATGAACTTTAATTGTAGTGGTGTATTTAATTGTTTTGCTATTTTTTAGACTGTTGATATTATAACAAGGGAGGATTCTAGATATTTGCTGTAATATTGCATCAGAGGCTCACATCCCAGTTAATGTTTTCTTTCATATAAGAAATAAAAAAAAGAAAGCCCTGTTAGTCCTCTGATCTAAGACGGGCAGTCGATGGTTTTGATCATGAACAAATCTTTCTCAGAGTTGGAAACAGAGAACTGTGTTGAGTTCAAACATAATGTAGGAGGCAAGAGATGCTCCAACGCGGCAAGAACAGTTTGTTACAACTGTAATCAAAGAAATTAGATAAAAATGTAGGCGCATCGACCATACGTGAAGGTTTTCTTTCCAACTAAATACTACAACAGACTTTTTCTCTTTTTTTTTTAAACTCAAATGGTCATTTAAATTGTCTCCTACAAAATTGCGTTGCCATTCAATGAAACTTCATTCTCAATTATGTTCAAAGCCCAAAATCACACATTTACCTCAGAAGGTTTTACAATCTGCACAACATACGACATCCTCTGTCCTTGGACCCTGGCAAAAACCTTTTAAACACGTGGTTAATGTTTTAATTTGAAACAAAACCAAAACATACCAAAACTACTTTGTCAGGTTCACTAAAAACATAATGTTTTGTCTTAAAATAGGTTGCGTTATTTAAGTTACACACGCTAATTAGAATAAGGGCACGTTGACCTTTGTGACACAAACAGTGGTCTCCTGGGTGAAAGTCCTGTGTTTGTTTGTCCCTCCCATCCACCATAGACGTCCTCCCCAACGCGGACCTCCTCAGACTACGATTAGAAACGTATTTGTGATACATATCGAGAATGCAGTTTCGTTGTATGGGGACGTAATTTTTAGGAGACCAGGCTGCGACATCATACAGACATTTCATGATAATAAAATACATTTCAACTATCATCTCTAATCAAATTCAGTTACCAAGAGTTACAGTAGAAGCCTTAAAAGATGTGTTCAACATTTTGGGAAATGCGCTGGTTCCCATAAAACCACAACTTGTTGATTTCTGTTTGCACACAGATTAAACAGACGAGATATAACGTGCTAGTTTTTTTTTACTTTTGAGGTGCAGCTCGATGGGTTTTTGAGCTTTGGGCCTCATGTTTCCAGCTTTTATGCTAAGCTAAAGCTAATCAACTCCCAGCTAAAGCCCCACAAGAGATTGGTGAAGATCTTCTCAGCTAACTCTCAACAAATAAACAAACAGGCGCGTACCCCAATATGTCAAATTACTGTTTGATCATTTATTAAGGACTTTTCAATCCAGTGTAATAATGAACTCGGATGTAACTGCTGCAGTTTGAAATAATCTGCTGGAATGACAATGACTGGAACAGTCACACTGTAGTTTCATAATAATAATAATAGCATGAACTTTATTTCATTTAGTGCTAACAGTTACAAACCAGAAAATGTACAGACAGAAACAATTTAATTGCAACATTTCAGTCAATTAGGAACTTTATCTTGTATTTTAACTGAGAACATCTGCAAAATAAAATGTGAATGAATGCCTCTTTCCAGCCACTTCCGTTATGCGATTATTAGGAGTTCATCAGTGGAAAACGTTATACTAGTACAGAAGAGGAGGGCTCAGCGAGATGACGTAATTAAAACAGCACATTCGAACCTCAAACTTTGAAAAACGATGGAGAAAACGTGATGTATGTATGATGTATATATATGTGGAGCGATGACCAGACTGTTTTTCGTGTGCGCCATAATTTATTCGCTAAATCTGTTTCGGTTGCACTTTGTTTGGCTTTTATCGATACATCAACTTTTCCACCTCAGCAAAAACGTTTTTGTGATTTTCCAATTTCTTTTGTTCAATTTTCTGCATTTTTTTTTCTGATGCGCAAATTGAAAATGGTGCATGAAAACAGGTAGATGGAAACGCACCAACTGAGGCAAATTCAGAGTTGGTTCTCATTTGCAGCCTGAAGCCAAAGAAAGATTTGTTCATGTGTAGAAATATAAACCTAAGGTTGGTTGGTTGGATGGATCTTTAAATGCTCAGAGACGGACGGTCTGACTGAGAGGCAGCTAAACAGAAATGTATGATGTTCTTTAAAGTTCTACACAAGTTTGTTATATTTGGGCAAAAAATATTTAGCTTTTTTGGGAACACGATGCATGCTCGCATTTTGTTGCTATATAGCTCATCATTCACTTGATTCTTGTTTACATTTTTATTTTGTATGTGTTACTCTATTTTGAAAACTTAGAAAATTGAAACCAAGAGTGCTCAAAGAAAAAACTAAAAATAACCCTAAAACTTCCAGAAGGGACAGAAGCTTTCTGTCTCACGCCTTCAGATGAAGTAGTCATGTCTGCTGAGGCAACGTGATCTCACAGAAATACGGAAAATGACCACGACCTCCTAGACGCACAATACTAGGTGGTGGCATGTTATGTCCAGAATTAGGAGAGAAGTAGTCATTTTCTCATAGACTTCTATACAACCAGAGGAGTCGCCCCCTGATGGACATTAGAGAGAATGCAGCTTGAAGACATGAAGCTTTGACTTCACTCTGCAGATCTGGAGGTTATCTCCTTTAAGTCACTAGTTCTGAAGGTTCACGTGGATGCGTTTAATTTGTGTGTCCACCATAACAAAGGATCCTTAGTCAATGAGTACGATAACTCACCTATTGAGATATGAAGTTACGTTTGTGACTGATTACGTATATTACTGAATTTGCGAACGTATTTTAAGCTGAACGAAGATATTTTTCCTTAAACTAACTAAGTGGTTTTGTTGTCTAAACGTGAAATAGTTTAAGTGATGCAGACACGTAATTTTAACACATTACGTGAAGAGGTCATAGTCATTCCACGGATTCCTGTGAGACCAGGTTGGCTGAGATGAACCGTGTTGTGAATCTAAATATCGTCCCTTTCCTCCCCACACGTTCATGTTGATGTTGTGGAAACCTGAGACTGGTTTCTCCACTGAAGGGACGCTGAGCCGAGTGTCTGCGATGACTTCCTTATAATGATATTATATTATATGAGCAGCGATCTGGCTCAGTCATGAAATAAATACTTAGTTATATTATCTGTAGTTTAAATGTAGTGCTTCCTTTGTTGTAGATGTGAAGCTTTTTTTGTAAATACATTGTTTTCTTAAAAACGCTGCTGTTCTCCTGTCGGCTATGTTGTTTTTTTGTGAACATTTATAATAAGTTTAAATACAAGAGTGGGTCATTATTTTCATTCACTTTATGGACAAAATGTACAAAGACATTATTTTGGCACACGTAGATGAGGTTTGTTATATATCAAATGCAAAACACAACGCACAGAAGTTAACTGACTATTCTAGAAGTCAACGGACTGCAAGTTTTCTCAAAACAATTATAGTCAAATTATACTTTAGTATACTTGTAGTTAATCAGTGCCACACAATAAAATACTGTATATTTCATAATCTCTTTCACGTAAATATCACAAAGCAGACCTGATTTAACACACTAGAAAAAATTAATACCACAAAACA
Source organism: Pholis gunnellus (assembly GCF_910591455.1). Classification (NCBI taxonomy): domain Eukaryota; kingdom Metazoa; phylum Chordata; class Actinopteri; order Perciformes; family Pholidae; genus Pholis; species Pholis gunnellus. The sequence goes on from NC_136528.1 coordinate 6,164,234, forward strand.
GACACTATGAAAGACGTTAAACAAGTGACACACAAGTTAATGAGTTGTGGTTTAAGCTTATTATTTTTTATACATATGAAGCAATATGTTTTTACTATCTCGAGTTACACCTAAAAGAAAAACCCACCTCTAAATCCTGATTGCATGCTGCAACATGCAAATTGAATTTGTTGCATTTAGCTGCAGTTAGATGTGCCGTTTAGATAATGATAGGAGACATCACAGTTAGACTTGGTTAGAATTTAATTTAAAATGATTAGAGAAGACGTAAGAATCTATTTTTTAAATTTGTTCTCTGCATTTGACCCATCCCTAGTATATATATAGGGAGCAGTGGGCTGCCCCTGAGAAGCGCCCGGGGAGCAGTTAGGGGTTTAGTGTCTTGCTCAAGGACACTTCGGCACAGCACACGTAGTAACCGAGGATCAAACCAACAATCCTCTCTACCCCATGAGCCACGGTCGTGAGTTAAAGGTTTGCTGCGTCAGAATCTGTCAAAAACCAACTCCAACGTGGCGAAAAAAATAGTTTGGGGAGTTTTAATTAATTTTGCTTTTTTTTTTACAGCTTTTATAATGTGATACTTTAAAATGTGCATAATAATACGTGACTGAAACACGAATATTAATATCCTCAATATCCGTGTTCCCATTCACATATTTAGTTATGACCATCAGCTTCATCGTGGCAGCTCTAGAAAGACGACCATGTGCTTTAATATCTGGGTGAGTCTATGTTTCCCCAGAAATAAGCAGGAGACAAAGTCAAAATGATGTTTTATAGGAATGAAGTCGTTCTTCGTCTGCGTGTTTTTGGGTGGATTTTTTCTTTAAGTCTAAACACAAAAATACAATAATATAAAAACAAAAATGAAATGATAGCTGTGGAAAAACAGCAATAACAAAAAGGCCATTTCAGTCAATGTTCTTCTCTTTGGTACGTGTTTAAAGGTGGGCACAAGCATCCACCTAAAGTGCTCTATATGGTACAGTAAGCTGGCTTTTAAATAAACGTGGAGTCTTTTTGGTTTCTTAATGTGGCGAGTTTCAAATGAGGCTGAAACGGTCATTCTCTCCAGTGATGCCACTCTGGACCATCGACCACGGATCACATCTGGAGTCTGGTGATGTTTGAAGGTCCAGAAATTAAACGCTGGAAGTGAATAAAGCTTCACACACACACACACACACACACACACACACACACACACACACACACACACACACACACACACACACACACACACACACACACACACACACACACACACACACACACACACACACACACACACACACACACTCACTCACTCATCCCGTCCGTTCTGCAGGCTGTTTGGGTCCTCTGTTGCTGCAGCGTCTTTCGAGTCTTTCGAGCGGCCGCAGCAGTTCGTCCTCTCTGGGTCTGTACGGCACCACGTAGCTCTCCTCATCCAGCAGGATGCGGTTCAGCGTGCGCTCATGGTTAATGTGGCGACGGACCATCAGTATATACTGCTTCCCCTCCTCCAGGCGGGGGCAGTCGCACACATTCGGGACCCACAGGAACTCTCGGTGCTCCAGGCGGAAGCCGTTCCGGTAGGTGTGGATGATCTGGACGTCGTAGCGCGTCTCCTCGCCTCTGTACAGCTTCCCGAGGACTCGGCCCCGGAAAACTGACAGGAAACAGAAAAGAGTTCAATCAAATGTTCAAGACATAAGATAAAGTTCGCATCCTGTCGTTTTTAGGCTCAGACTCACCAAAGTCCTTCTGGCAATACTGTCTCTGGCGTTCCCTTCGACCTTTAACCCGCCGACATTTCCCACAATGCCCTGCAGAGTAAACCAAGCAGAGACAAGCTCACAAATAAACACCTTAAAAAATAACTCTATGAGAAATACGCATGTTTGCTTTCTTAATGGGAGTTGTATGAAGCGGATCGTTCATCGGCTCATGGTTAGCTGGTCTTAGCTTGTTGGGGGATGGGGCGGGTGGAGTTGGGGAAACGGTGAACATACTTCCAGGTGGAGGCTGAGGCAGGAGGTTTCTGTGGTTCTCCTCCCGCTCCAGACGGGGCAGGATGGGCTGGTGAGGGGGCTGGCGGCGGTTGTGTTGGGGAGATTGGTGGGGCGGCTTCACAGGCCTTAAAACTAGAGAGACACAAATCACACACACACACACACACACACAGTGTTGTCAACAATGTTGTAAACAGGTGCTTCTGTTTAGAGTAAGAGCATTTTGTGATTTAATTTGTTTCATTTCTATAAAATGATTTTGTTACATTTGAACATTTGTGACTTTAGCCACTTAGATATTAAAAGACACTGTTTTGAGACATATTGATGTATTTCCGTGTCACTAGCAGCAATGCAACATGCACACTGACACACCAACCACAGTTTGTGAAACAGTGATTAACTCTAAACCCTCAAAACTAGTTAAAATAATATCTTTGCCACTTCTTAAAAGTCATGTAATTAACCCTTTGCTAAGCTCACTGCTGAATCAGTTTGACATCCTGGATTTATCCTTCAAACACATGTTGTAAATACTTCTGTCTGCTTCTCTCTAAAATCACTTATTTCACTTATTACACTATTTCTAGTGCAGTTAGTGACAGTGTGGGCTCCACTGTAACGCAGCTCGGACAGCTTGACGCAGTAGCAGAGGGGGCAAATGAATACTGTGCTGGATCAAAACTGACCCCAGAATCAAGTAGAAAACATATTTCCTGTTGCATATCGGCTTAAAATATATCAGTTATTTTGGCCCTGTTTGATCTATTCTGTGTTGCACAATAGATAAGAAAAAACTGAAAATCACTTTTCAAATATTTTGGTAAGAAACAGCAGACTTCTCTCAAAATGTGTTGATGAGGTTTGTCACAAAAAGATAAAATACATAATCCAGCATACAGTTCCAGATCATTGTAACCTCATTATATCCTGCCCAACAACAGAAATCATGACCAGACTCAGCGACTGGAAAGTTCATCTTGTTACCCAACAAACAAATGAACACTATTTCTGGCAACATCATCAAGAGTCAGATTGTGTTTGGCATGAATCCATCAGTTGGAAAATGTTTCCAGAGCAGCTACTCAGATTTATTTTAAGGCCTCAGGCTGGTTGCAGATTTCCATGTGAATGTGAGTGTTTAAGGAGGAATTCCGAACATGTGTACTGCAGGCTTATCAAGACAGATAAACCAGCTGCATTCCTCAGCTTCAGCATGTAGATAAAGGCCCAATCCCAGTGTCCCCCCTAAAGCCTCAAGCCCTGAACCCTCAAGGACCTACTGACGTCACCTGGTGAGTGGGTGAGTGTGAGAGACTGTGAGGGCTTTAAATGGTGTAAATATGAACGGGACAGCACTTTGCTGGATCATATCATGTTACCATGAAAGCGACAACAAATATGTATAATATAAGTATAATTGTGGGTATTTATTTTATATTTTGTACTCCCTCATTTGAACGTCTTCCTGGCTCTTTCCTCACAGGATGAGAGGTAACTTCATATAATCTATTTACTCGTTTTTGTCAAAACAGCTTCAATGACAAAATCTAATATTTGATGAATAAATAAATAAATATTCTCTGATTTAAAGTTTATTTTTTGTTCCATCTTTAACCCTTAATGTTTCTGAGTAAATGTAATACTCCAGGCTGAACACTCGTGAGCTGCGTCCACTGGTTGCCCCGTGTTTCACGTCACATTGCAATGACTTGTGGGTAATTCCCTTAGGCTAAGTCAGCGACTTACGGAAAGGGTTCAAAAAGGGCTCAAAATGTCTGCGAGAGAGCCCTCAAACACGTGACGATTTGACAGTGGCACAGCCCTAAACCCTCACAGACTTTTTTGGGAGCGTGCCTCAAAGTTCGTGAGTCCGTGAGGGGGAACATTGGGATTGGGCCAAACTCTTTTAAATCCACTGTGACCTAAAGACGGAGACAGGTGTTTCCACTTATTGTGCCTGATCGGTTCTCCCCTCAGGGCTTTGTGGGCGTGGTCAGACTGTGATTTGATTGACGGTCACCTCGTTCTCCTGTGAGTTTGCTGCACCTGTTAGCTCCTTCTTATTAGCGCATGACAGGAAACACCTGTGAGGGTGTGCAGGGATTTCACTTTGATCAATATAAGTGCGTTTGAAACATAATGCTGATGGAATATTCACAATATCAATATGCTGCAGACAGTCAACGTCTGTTCATCTAAAGGCAATAAAAGTTACAGGAGTTCACGCTGAAATTGAAGTTAAGTCATCTTCTACTTAAGCCGTGTCAGCTGAAACTCCATTAAAGGTTGAAGGAACGCCAAAAGTTATTCTGAGAATTTCTATCTCAGCCTGATCCCAGACTACAGATGAAAACAGATATACAATCTAATTACTAGAAAAAGCTGCAGCTGCTCCTGCTGCATAATCTAAGAGCTTTTCAAAGTATCCAAAGTGATCTGATCTGGCAGACTGACTGATGGGATGTTGTGGACCGACGCCAGTGAGGAACACCTTAAATATATTGTGTTAAAGCAATCTATAATTCAAATTATCTAACAAAACTTTTTTTGTAGCTAGTGCTGCTTGCTACTTCTATTGGAACATAGTTGGCAACACAGGGCTGGGTTTTCATTTGGACTCTTACTGGTTTCTCCCATAGACTCGTGGCGTCACCCATTGGTTTGTTTTTGGTCGTTACCATCTTGTTTTTTTGCAACCAGAAGGGAACCAAGAGGGCTGAACTAAGTATAACCAAATGCTGAATAAGACATTTTTAGGCAACCAAAATGTTACATTAACTTCCATGAAGTGAAAACACACTGTATTCTGTATGAACATATCTCAGGGTGATTAAATGAAGCTGGAGGCTGGACTTACACCAATGGGGTCGGGTGGTGACAGCGGGAGGCCTGGTGGTGGTAGTGGTGGTGGTGGTAGTGGTGGGTTGATCCCAGGGAAAGTCGTTGGCAGTGTGGTGAGCTTGACGCAGTGGACTCCTCCCATGGTGGAGGGCGTATTGGCCTGGTGGCAGCCAGTACTCATACTCGATGCCTGGGTTCCTGTCTGTTGCCAGCACCTGCACACAAGGACAGCATGGAAACATCAAGACTGGCCTGGAAAGGTTTTGAATCTGTTTCTTTGGTGTTCATCTGCATTCATAATTTATTTCAAAGTGCAGCAGGGTATTTATTATTTATTTATAATTATTTTCAATGATAGTGAAACATTTTTGCGCGCTACTTTTGCATTGCTGAGCATCCCGCGTTTTTCCGCTCGATGCGCCTCACATTTTTGGATGAGCGACCTGAACGCCTCAAGTTGAAAAAAATTCAACTCATAGTTGAAAAGCGCTCAGAAACACTACCACTTTAGTCCACAGGGACCAACAAAAAAAACACACAAAATGAAACTTCCTTGTAGTAAATTTGCTATTTTCCGATTTGACAGAATCTAAACAATTTTCTTTGTGCTCACTGAAAGTTTTTGGGAGGACTGGTCCAGGTATGTATTGCCTATAATTTGTTCTCATACCCTTGTAATCCTAAAGGTAAATGGGGGGATTAGCGAAAAGGCATGGCGACTGAATGCATGACAATTTTTCCTTATGCCTTACAAGGCCTGAGATAAAGGCCGTCTTAACCCGAGGGTTAACCTTTAAACCTTACATTTAGGTTTACAAGAGTACTAGGACAAATTATAGGCAATAAATCAGAGCACCAGCCCCCAGGAAGAGGTCACAAGTGCTGTTGCATTCATTCTCACTCAAATGTAGAACTTGCCAAAGGAAACAAACAGTACACAGTGTTCAGAGGATGCTTACAACCAACAGCAGACTGTTCTTACACTATCTCAGGAGGAAGCAATAGTTAACAGCTGTTTGGTAGCTGAGCCAGGTCTGCTTGCGAAATACCTGCACAGGGTCTGAATGGAAACAATTAAATATTGATTCAAACCTGATGTTTTTCTTACCTTGTGAAATGCTAAATGATAAGCAGAATAAGTAAGAAAGTAGAATGTGTTTAGACACGTCAAGAGATTTGCAGCTCCTGAGACCAGATGATGATCAAACTGTCCTGTAACAGTATCTTGGAGCTCTTACCATTAAATGGAGGTCTTCCTGGGTCGGTCCTGGAACCTCGAAGCTCTCCCAGGTGTCTGCCGAGCGCCGGTACAGCAGCTTTGTCCCGGCAATATTGTACTCGCCTGGAATGTTGATCTTCCAATTACCGTTGATCACAAACTGGGAGCGACCGTTCTGGAGGGCTGGACAAGGGACGAAGGTGATGAGAAGGAAGGAAAGAAGTTTGGTGTTATTCAGGAGTCAAATATTTCTAATTGAGCCTATACGCTAACCCCCGCTCCATGAAGCTACCATGGAGCCCACACTGTCCCTGACTGCGCTCCCTAAATTAATATTATCATAGATTGTATTTAAGAATGGACGTAGTCGTCGTGACGTCCCCCATTGGTTTGTGGACTGCTGTCTTGAAGCCTCGTGTTCGGGGATTTCGCCGTGGCCATCTTGTCTTTATGCAACCAGTGAACGGAAGTATCCATATTTGGAATGCAGAGGAGTGACGTAGAGGCGCCCTGTACAATCACTGTGTAGCCCCGCCCTAAAGCATACCCTGCTTTATGGTCTGTTTGACTCTAAATGGACCATAATTTACTAAATGAACATCATGCTGTATTGAAGAAGACTTGAAACTAGAGATTGAGACCATAAACTCATGTTTACAATGTTTACTGAGGTAATAAATCAAGAGAGAAGTAGAGTCATTTTCTCATAGACTTCTATACAACCAGAGGAGTCGCCCCCTGGTGGTCATTATAGAGAATGCAGCTTTAAGACACTTCCGCATTGACTTCACTCGTCAGAACTGGAGGTTGTTGCCTGGTAGAAACATAACGTTTTAGAAAAGTATATTTTCATGTTTAATCATGACAAGCTCCAAATCCACTAAACCCACCTGAACATGAAGAACATCTGAAACCATTGAGTGTCTGTGGAGCAGAGACGGATAGTTGTCGGACGCCGGTTGGAGCTTGATGATGCTATGCTCTGATTGGCCATTCTTCCTTTGAGGGGCGGGACTTAGCAAAGGGTCAATTATCTCTCCATATAAGAGGGCCATGTTGAGGAAAAGGCAGGCTGTCAGAAACAGAAATATGCCAGCTGGCTATATATGGCAGCTGTCTCTCCTCAGTGGTGGAAGAGGGATTTTCCATGACATGAGATGGAAACAAGTACCTTCACCTGCCTCGCCCCAGTGGTCAGATAAAGCCTTTAATAGTTTTTTCAAGACCACAGTGTGAGCCATTTTGGAGGGGGCTATTTTATTTTGGTCCCATAAACAAGGATGAGAATAGATGTCCTTGGTTATTATGCTGCCCGGAAAACTCCCGCAGCAGGACCAGAGACCAGATGGGACTGCTGAGCCTCTCCTGTCTCCGGGGAGAGGAAGTTATTGCTAGGAGCTACTTTAACTGCCTGATTTACACTACAGCCATAGAGCCAGTGACGCAAAGTCTTCTTGCAGAAAGCTGAAACTGATAAACAGAAGGCCAGGTGTCCTGTGTGGGACTCAGGCTCTATCTTACCTAGATAGTTCCTGCTGTTATCGGTGACTCGGATGTGGGTGGCTCCAGCTGGTATCATGGCCACTTCGTTGTATCCAAAAGGTCCGCCTGGCAAAAAGAGACACTCAGTTAGAGGGTTGGTTTTAATATTTGTTTCCCCTTCTTTCTTTTTTTTTAACTACATTTTTTATTATGACCTGGGGACACAGGTGCTGCACTGAAAACATAGTGAGGCTAAGAAGAGAAAAAGCCTCAGGCGGCTTTTAAAGTCGAGCTATTTGAAGTTGTTTTAATCTAAACAAAGGAGAACATTAAAAGTTAGATCAAACAATCACTTAAGACCGTCTGTTGCATTGCCAAGATAGTTCCGGATTCACCCACGTTTACACTGGGATGTGATCTAACTGAGGCCGTGGTTACACTAGTCTTATCAATGGGACTTGAGATCGGTTGCACCAGATTGGAACTCAGCTGTGTCCGTATATGTGTGCAACCTGCCTGATTGGATCAAAGGAGCGGCTGTAAAACTGCTGATAAACACATTTCAGTTCCTGTACATTCTTCACGATAAAAGGTTGTTTTGCTCACTCTTCCTACTTGCAGTATAAGTAGACTTGTTTTATTGAAAGAAAGCAGCTAATAAAGATCTGCTAATTTGGTGAATAACAATAAAAGTGACCCATTATTTTGTTATTTAAATGTTTTTATCTTGAAGCAGCAGAATCAGGACATGTTAAAATAATAATAAAAGTACCTTTTAAAAGCTTTGCTTTTGTTTGAAAACATTGGACTCCATTGCGCCGCTGTTTCCAGTTGAGTGCTCATGTTGGATACGTTCATTGTGACAGCGACAGTTATTGAGGCCGAACAAACAAAGAAAAGAGCGATGACTACAGATGATGAACCTTCAAAAACAAGTGAAATCTCAAAACACACCTGCAATTACAGATTATCACCATTGGTGCCGCCAAAGAGAACAAAAAGAAATCAAGATTGTAACTTTAACTACAATAACATGACCAAGGTAAAGGCAAAGTACTGTTATACTCCTTCAGAAATCAAATCCACTGCTGTCCATGTGGAACGTTTCATTTTGCAAAAGCACACAAGGCTCATTGTCACCTCTGAAGAAAGATCTTACTGAAAGAGCACTTTTGAATGAATATTTAAGCTTTTTTATGGTCTCTTCGACTGAGTGAACATGTATGTTGACTTTTAAAATAGTTTAAAGATAAGATAAGATAAGATATTCCTTTATTAGTCCCGCAGCGGGGAAATTTACAAAGCCTTGATGCAGTAGACGCAAATAGACGAGTCTGCTCATTGAAATGTGCACGGTCAGCACGACCTGCAGCACGTGATGGGCATTAATTAGTTATTAATTATTAAAAAAAACTCCTCCGCATTAATGAATAACTCCAACAACAGCTGCACGTCTCTAAACATTTAACTGTTCCATTATTAATGCTCTGTGGTTTGAGAAGTGCAGCCACTTGAAGCTAAATAGATGGCTGCAGGCCTTCACTTTGTACACTTTATGTTCTGGGTTCTTCTCTGAACAGCACACTAAATCATCATCATCTGACACTTTTTCATCAATCGGTAACTGATATGTAATCAGTAACTGATCAGACAATCTTGCCAAACGCAGACACGTTGATCGTCTGTCATTGTTAAAACAAAAATCAGTAATGATTAACTATCATTAAACTTCACAGGATCGGTTTTACGAGCACAAAAGACAGACAATCTATGAACGAGCTGAAACACAATCATCCATCACAGAGTGATATTTCTCCTCTGGGACAGCTCTATGGTTCCCCCCCTTCATTCATTACAGCGGATAACTTTGGTTGGCCCTGGTTACCTCAGAGAGGAACTATTCACAAGGTTCATCTGCGGGGCCTTTAGCGACATGAAGATGTAGCGCTGCCATTGAGGAAGCGTCAGAGTTAAGAGCTCGAGGCCGTCGGTGTTTGACCTTGTGAGGAGCGATTTTTGTGCATCAGTTCTCCGTCCGTTGGGAAACGCAGCTGCAGGAGGAAAGAAAAAAAGCAAACCCCAAGGTCTGTGGAGTCGCCCAAACAAAGCGGCCTTTATCAGCCTGTTTTCCCTTTTGCTCAACTCTGAGTCATTATGGCCGGTGCTCTGCCTACACACAGCTGTGTGAGGGAAGCCTCCGTTACGGAGCCGAGGCTCTTCAGCCAAGTCGCTGAGGTGTCGGGAACTTTCTGTTCTGTGTGTGAACCGTGTGTGTGTTAAAGCCATAGACTCGTGACGTCAACCATTGGTTTGTGGACTGCCGTTTTGAAGTGACAGAAGCCTTGAGTTTGGCGATTTCGCCTTCGCCATGTTGTTGTTTTTTTGCAACCAATGAACAGAAGTTACCATATTTGGAATACGGAGGAGTGACGTAGAGACGACGTATACGGGTCTGGTAGCGGCAGCGACCTGTCAATCACAGTTAGCCCCGCCCTTCAAAAGGTTTTGAAGCAAGGGACCAATGTTTCTAAATGTCTGAAATATATTGTTGACTGTGTTGATGTTTCTGCACAGGATCTCTCCTCGCCTCCTAATGCAGATTACAGAGCACACAACAGGAGAATCAAGACGATCAAGGGTCCGATTCCCCCCTTCAGACCATGGTCAGCAAGGCCCAGTTTTCCTTTGTTGTGAGGTGTGTGAAGAGTGTTTTTTACATCCCACAAGCTGGTCGGGAGTCCATCATGGCCGTACCAATTTCAGATCGCAAATATTAAACATGTTTAATATTTACATACATATCCTGTTGTGAGGGGGGAACAGCCGGAGACGATTTCAACACATTTTGTCATCAGAAAAATGATCTAATCATGTGGTGGTTGAATACAATTTCAACAATTTATAAGAAAATATAAAAGAATCACTTTGTAAACTCTGATTTTAAAGGTGCTATAAAAATAAAGTTATTATTATTAATTATATTCCGTCTTCTTTAAATAATGTTCTTTTTTATTAGAAAACCTTCCTCCCAACATGTTTGATGTGAGCAGTCTGTACCAAAGCAGGTATTGAGCCAAGAGTGTGAACACTGTGTCCTTCCTGAAATCTTAATGACTGTAATTTTGGAGGACGTGTTGTTTAGCTGAAATTCTTCCTGGATGGCGGCCAACAGGTATTGTTGGGCCAAAAAACGGTTACCATGGTTAACTCTCACTCCGTCAGAGAACAATGACCTCTTGGCTGAACTCGAATGACTAACATCATTATGGAAATATCCCCCAGACCGCGTTGGATCTGAAGCTGCTGATTCCTGGTGGAGATAATATGATCCTACCTGCCTCCAGACCGTTGCTCTGGTACACGCTCTTGTGGTGCAGGCAGGTGGTGTTTAGTCCTCCGCACACCATACAGGCGTCCTCCTGCTGCTTTGAGCCCAAGATGGAGTCACAGCCGGGCTTCTGCATGACACACACACACACACACACACAAATGTTCAAGGATACAGTTTGATCTGGTTGGTTTGCTCTGCTGAAACTTGTTTCTCTGACAGCGTGTTGACTTTGCGCACATTTCCCATCCTCCCATTGCCGTACAGTCACCTCGAAACCTTCTGCCATGATTCAACTCAGTCCACCTTCTCTTATTTGCTTCTCCCTGTCATTTTCTCCTCCTTGCAAACATTTACTTTGGGATTCGGCGGCAAGCGATAGGGCCTAAAGAGAGGAGGATGGGAAGTCTTCTCTGTAAACGTTAAAATGCCAAAGCAAAGAGCTTGGAGGACAAGCCGGATGGTTTATGGCGTGTGGAGAGTGTTCCAGCTAGATGGATTACAGTGGCCGCTTTTCTTCTCCGACCTCCATCCCTCGCGCTCTGAAGAGCAATCAACGGGGAGGTTCCCAAGGCTAGAGAGCAACAATCCAGATCTAGGGGAACCTGTAATCAGCCCCCTAAGGTCTTTAAAAACACACGAACACTCCGAGGGTACCGTGTGTGCACCGCAGGAAATGAATCCACGGTGAGTAAGTAGCAGGGTGCACGCGGTCCTGCAAACCACCAGAAAACACTCAAGCTTGCAAGTTAATGTAACTTTGAGGGTGTAGAAATAAACTTGGTGATTCTTATTCTTTCGCAACATTCAGGGTTAATTGAGCAGCTTTAGTTGGTTTTTGAGCAGCTGCTTTACCGTCACTTTTGGTATGTGATTGGACTAGCACTGAGGCCGTTAGTCAAGTAAAGAAAGCATACCCAGCTTTATGGTCTGTTTGACTCTAAATGGACCATCATTTACTAAATGAACATCATACTGTATTGAAGAAGACTTGAAACTAGAGATTGAGACCATAAACTCATGTTTACAATGTTTACTGAGGTAATAAACCAAGAGAGAAGAACCGGAGGTTGCCGTCTGGTTTAGTGCCAATTAGAAAATGTTAGCATGCTAACAGGCTAAACTACGATGGTGAACCTGGTAAACATCAGCCTGTTAGCATTGTCACTGTGAGCATGCTGAAGTTAGCATTAAGCTCAAAGTGCCTCTGTCACAATCTTGTATTTTTGTTGTTCAGTCTGTTTCCTGTTTTATTTTGAAGTTTCCCATTACTTGTGTCTTGTGTTTGTTTGACTTCCTGTCTTTGTGGTTTCTCATCCTTTTTTTCTGTGTATCACCATGTGTTGTATTTTGTATCCTTTGTTTCTTCCACCAATCAGCTTGCCCACCTGTATCTGGTTGTCTGATTAGTATTTATTAGTCCTGTCTTTTTTCACTGTTGGTTATCAGTTTGTCGTCATTCATGGTTGGAGTTCTGTAGGTTTGCCTGATGTTTCCTGCCTTTTCTGTTGGACTCAAGCTTGTAAGAGTATTCTAATTAAATCATTGCATCATTTCTGCTGCGTCCTCAGTAGAGCCGTTACCTTGGGCTGCAGACTCTTGTTTCCATTTTACATCATTCATTGTACACTTAGCAAAAAAAAGCAAAACCATTTTGGGCTGTTGGACAAACTATTAAAAACATCCTTCGGCACCGGCTACTTATGATGGGCATCGTTTACTGTTTTCTGACAATATGATAGATTGTCATAAAATAGAATTACATCATTATCGATCAAACAAACTCCCAGATCAAAAATTGGCAACTACAAATATACAACACTGCACACACATTCCACATGCATGCACATGCACAAACACACACACACACACACACACACACACACACACACACACACACACACACACACACACACACGTGCAATGTGTCCAAACCAGCCATGTGTTCTGCAGTCCGATCTCAACATGTGACCTGCAGCCCTCCACACCAGCTGCAGGCCACATCTGCTTCCTGTTTCAGGCTCTGTGCTGTGCTGACCTCCAACGGCCCATAAACCACTTGTTGACACCACACACACACGCACACATACATACATACATACATACATACATACATACATACATATATAGAGATATATGTAAAAATAGACATGCATTAATCCTCTGTCAGTGGCGTGAAAAGTAGCTTTGCTCATGGGTTTAGCCTCGTGTAGCAGATGTGTCCACGGAGCATTACGCATGTGTCTCATTACTCTGCATGTGCTGCGGGACCCGGGGGACACAAGTTAATTTCCAGCCGTCCCCATCTGTGTGAGGGGTGAGACGGGTGAGCAGGGGGACAGGTTGGATGTGGGAGCAGGACTCTGGACTGTTCAGGTCTCTAGAGAGCTCCAGTCAGAGTGATCAACATCACTTACACCTCAACAAGGGCGGGAATGAAGAGAGAGGAGGGAGAGAGAGAGATTTGAGCTCAACACAGCCTCATGTTGAAATCAGGAAAAGAGAAGTCGCAGGAGTGAGTTATGTTATTCAGTTTCTCATAGGGAGTGTGAAATGAATTCAAAGGCTTTTAATGGACAAGAAACTCTTCTGGTTGAATCATCAGCACAACAGATGAACAACTGTACTAGAAAATAATCAGTTTGTCGATTAAAAAGGTAGAAGCCTGAGTACATAAAAACCACAAACTATATAACAACGTAGTCATGGTGACATCACCCATTGGTTTGTGGACTGATGTTTTGAAGTCTTGAGTTCGGCGATTTCACCGTCGCCATCTTGGATTATGGCCAATGCCATGTTGTTATTTTTTTCAACCTATTAATAGAAGTTACCATATTTGGTAAGCGGAGGAGTGACATAGCGACCTGTCAATCACTGTGTAGCCCCGCCCTAAAGCATACCCTGCTTTATGGTCTGTTTGACTCTAAATGGACCATCATTTACTAAATGAACATCATGCTGTATTGAAGAAGACTTGAAACTAGAGATTGAGACCATAAATTCATGTTTACAATGTTTACTGAGGTAATAAATCAAGAGAGAAGTAGAGTCATTTTCTCATAGACTTCTATACAACCAGAGGAGTCGCCCCCTGGTGGACAGTAGAGAGAATGCACCTTTAACACACTTAAAGACACTCGGCTTCAGTGAGCAGAACCGAAGTTGCCTCCTCTGTTGCCTCCTCACGGCTCTCAACATGGCAACGGCTGGGACAATTTTAGATGAATGCGTTTTGGAACCTCATACAAAACTAGCAGAAGAAGATTATCCTAAAAGACCAACACGCACACGTTCAGTGTTGTTTCCACTCACCAGGCAGTGTCCGTTGACACACACCGCTCCGGGCTCCTTGTCGCACGCCGTGCCATCGAGCACACGGCCAAAGTTGTAGTAGAAGTTGTGACCCAGCGCCAGGCAGCTCAGTTCACAGGGGTTAGATCCTGGCAGGGAGAGATCTTCGGTCAGTGTCTCATTAGTTCATTGTGGGGGAAAAATAGGCGAGGCAAAAGAGAGGAGACAGATGTCATGTAGAAAACTCATAACCCCGTGTGGATTCAACAGCCAGCAGGCCTTTACAGGGGAAGCATGGAAAGTGTATCGCATGACAGCCAACGACACATGATAGATGTATGTATATATATATATATATACATATTTTTTTTAAATATGCGTGTAAACACTAGTGATAAATAAAACCCTACTTTATTTTCTTATTATCTGACCTTCTTATCTGATTGCATTGTTTCTAATGTATTGCTGTTTATGTGTTTAATGTGTGAAGTGTTTTAAAAAGCGGTATAGTCTACTAATTCAACTTTATCAGACAACCAAATTTGTAACATCTGCTGTCTGGTTATTACGAATACAGATGTTTGGACACCGATACAGATTCTGATACCTGAACTTATCGGCCGATAATGAAAACACAGAATTTAAATGATTAGGAAATACATTATTGTGTTTTTGTTTAAACATCAGCTGAGTTGTCCTCACTGACCTCCATGAAAGGTGGTCCATCTGAAGGAGTTTCCAGTCACCAACGGTCTGTCATTGAAGGCAGCACACTGCATCTCTCTGAAATCCTCCGAGCTGGGGGGGCACTCCTGCACACACACACACACACACACACACACACAAACGCTATTCATTCCCTGAAAGTGTATTAACCATAACAACGTCGGGCCTTGTGTTTGCGGTTTCCCACATCGTTGGCACTCTGTCTGCCGTTGTCGGGCAGCTTTTCAGCCGATTCAACGTGTTCAACTGTCAACTGTTTCTTTCGTAGGCTATACATTCTTTAAAAAATAGAGCTGCAACGATTAATCGAGTTCTCTCTACTTCTAGCCATGGATGTTCTGTTTCCATAGAGGTGCAGAACTTTTATTATATTATATAATATATAAGTAATGTTTCACGCAAAAACGGCAAAGAATGCTGTTTCTCAGCCTCTCAAATATGGAGGTATCCCACTTCTTCCTGTTCCATATCAAACTTAAGACCCCAACACGACATTTAAAGACATCGCCTCCATCGATTCCACCCCTCAGAGCGAAGGAAATCGAAATAATAAATAATAATTCAAATATTACCCCTAAAACAAATACATTTACTTGTGCTGAGTCCACAGAAGCTGCAGTATGATCTGATTTCATCCTCACAAAACTTCATGTTCATACCACAAACTGCAGCAGAGAGAGAAGTTGTGGCTTTGCGTCCATTCATTGGAAGCTCTGAGCTCATCACACCGTACAAACTGCCGCACGCACACTCGAGCATGCTTAAACACGCTGCAGCCCATCTGTGTGTTTTTCCTTATAGGCCACGGTGACTGGCTGTCCAAACACACCCAACCCAGGCTGATACCTGACTGCAGCACGACTCAGATAAATCCCAGAGTTCAGTGCGAAGCAGTGCAGTGAAGACGTGAGTTAATATGTCAGTGAAATTCCAGATCACACCCAGAAACACACACCTTCCAGAGCAAACATCCGCCATTGTTCTAAACTGTTTGCATCGAAAGTCGTGTTTTTTCATACAGTGTGAAATGACCTTGGTGTTGCAGATCTTGTATTGTCTGGGATCTCCTGTACACGGTCCTCCCACTGGGTTCCTGGGACACAGAAGAAAACACAGATTCATTGGATAAAGAAAACACAGCAGGGAGGAGTTTACAGTGGAAACTATGTCTGTGCAGGTTGAACAAATCCTTCTCTCATGCACAAAGCGCATCAAGATTTTATTATGTTATTTAGGTCTCATCATTTCAAAATTAATAAATGTAAATGTAACATCTCAATAGTTCTGATTTACTGTAAATGGGCGTGATAACTGGTTCAAATACACTCTTTCAAAAAGTGTTTCTGCGCTGGAAGTCACTGATGATACTAAATATTTCATTGGCAAATTTCTGATAAATTTGAAATGCACATGAAATATGATAATATAATATTTTTCAACTGTACAAACTACCCCTAAAACATTATTATATTATTATATATATCTTATTATTTTTTATTTATTACTTTAAATGCATTTCAGGTTTTTCTGGAATTGAGAAACAGACAGAACGGACGGACGGTCCTGCATTCAAACTCTTAATAAAAAGTACAAAAGCTCAGCATCAAAATGTACTCAAAGTACAACAAATAAAAGTACTCCTCATTATGCAGATACGTATATATTGCTGTACATGCTGGTAAAGATGGAGCTCATTTTAATTACTTCATATACTGCCGTGTAGCTTAACCAACTTTTATTAGTTGATTTATACTTTGTATTAATTATCTTATTTTGAGAAAGTATACCTAAAGATATAAAATAAATACCGGGCGTTTACCTGGTGATGCAGATGCGTGTCCTCACCGAGGCGCCGCTCCCACAGCTACGTGAGCAGACGGACCAGCCGCTCCACGCCGCCCAGTCGTTCCTGAAGTGCAGCTGCCGCCGGGCGCGCGCCGGACGTCCCGACGAGGCCTCGCCGGAGGGATGCCACGCAGAAACCCAGGACTGAGACACACACACAAACAAACAGTGAAAGACACGTAAATGCTGACATTGTAACACAAACACAAAGTGACAGAGAAGAAGAGCAAAATGTCAGCTGGTGATCCAGACCCTGTTTGTTTTAGGGTTGATTTTAAGACCAGGAGAGTGCTGCAGGAATGAGCCCATAAACACGGGAAAGGAGTGAGCACTTTTGCACTTCCAGTACTTCCCGGCCGTACTTGCAGTACTTTTTTGTTGCATGTGTTTTTGTACTTTTACTCGCGAACAACTTTGAATGCAGGACTTTTACTGGTAACAGAGTATTTTTTACAGTGTGGGCTACTTTTACTTAAAGTTACTGAGGAACTCGTCATCGGAGACACCGGGTCGGATTCTGGTGAAACCAGATGAAATCATGCAGGTTCACCAGAAACTCCTTCAGCTCAGACTCCAGCAGAGACCGGTCCACCGTGGACAGACCCAGATCCTCCAGCAGAGACCGGTCCACCGTGGACAGATCCAGATCCTCCAGCAGAGACCGGTTCACCGTGGATAGACACGGATCCGGCTTCACCTGCAGCCTTGGACCTGCAGTAGGAGCTCTGGAGGGAGGAGGAGAGCTCAGCCCCCGGCAGCAGCAGCGTCTCCTCCTCCAGGAGCAGAGGGAGGGAGGCACGGGAGAACCAGGACCAGGACTTAAAGGGGCAGACTATCAGACCCTGCTGCAGTAAAATGAGAGGTTTTCAAAAGGGACTCTTGTGCTCGGAAATACTACCACTTTATTCTACAGTGACAGCTAAAATCACCACAAAATGAAAGTAACAGTTACTTTTTGATTAAATAACATTTTGAAAATACCAAACAATAATAATTGATAATTGATAAATGTCTTATATTCTTTGCATGTGCATCTTGATAACAACGTTCACAATATTCATCAAGCTGATCAGTTTATATCCTGAGTGGCTTTTTTCTGTTTATCCTGTGTGACATGACTCTCCACTGTGATCGCTCTGTGACGTTGCTCTGTATGTTCAATCGGTCAGGTGGAAACTGTCAGCAGCATGTGTGTGTGTGTGTGTGTGTGTGTGTTTAAGAGGAAGACAGAGGGACTACAGTGTTGGCAGAATGATGGGATATCATTTGTGAAAGGGGGAAAAAGTGTGTCGGGGGGGAGTTATGTGTGACGCCTCACAAAACCCACGTTATTTATAGCCAGGAATCCCACAACAGGCGGGAAGGTTGACAGAGTAGACGGTGTCAAACAAGGACCTGGTGAACCTGGTGGATCAGGACCATCAGAGCCAAACAATAAAAGTGATTAGAGAAATCTCAATGGCGCTCCTTAAACACATTCCAGAGTTTTTGGCTCTGGAGGAGGAACTGGCAGCGTTCCAACCGGTTACACATACAGGAGCTGGCTCACACACACTTTTCTTTAACTCTTTAAACACACACACACACACACACACGCATACACACAAAACTGCTTTGGTTATCTTTCTGTCAGGAAGAGCTGAAGTCAAAGTCGTCTGATGTACAAAGTGAGAATTAACTCTCATGCCAGGCGTGAATATAAGAACATGTGTAAAACAATCTTTTGTCCATGTTTCCCACCACCTTCCTCATATTTAGGCAGCAGGATTCTGTAATGTGTTTTCAGATCAGTGTGCGAGGAAGTTTCTGGCGTGTTCTGCAGTTAATTTACTATGTTGACAAAGAAAAGAGAGACTTGAAACGACCAATAAAAGCCACAAAACGACCAAAAAGAGACTTGAAAGTACCAGTAATAGACTAAA
Source organism: Pholis gunnellus (assembly GCF_910591455.1). Lineage (NCBI taxonomy): Eukaryota > Metazoa > Chordata > Actinopteri > Perciformes > Pholidae > Pholis > Pholis gunnellus. Next base: position 6,182,891 of record NC_136528.1, read on the forward strand.
AACTACCAAAGAGAGACTCAAAACCACCAAACAGATGCAAAACAACAACAAAGAGATGCTGAATGACCATCATGTCTCCTTCAATCTGTGGCTCTTGTTCTTACGGTGGGATGGGGGCCCTTCACATGTGTGTGCCCAAGGGCCTATTGTCTCATAATCCGTCCATGCCTACACATTCCTCTGGTCACAGTTACACACTTACATACATTAGAATACTCCCTCTAACAAAAACAACTACAAATCTGTACCATGTTTAAACGATCACATCTCTTTCATGTTACATGTTTGTACTGTCACACAGACAACATACAATACAAAAAAGTGTGTCTCCACTTTTATGAAACATATAATTAATCCTTTATAAGAGTATTTGTGTATTTGTGAGTCTTTCTGAACAACCTGTGCTCAACATGACGTCAATGAAAACAATAGTTTCCATCTCAGTGATAAAACTACAACATCCAGAACCTCAAGACGAACAAACGGCACTCGCAGCCGCCGACCTGCGTCTGTTAACAGAGGAAACAGGAAGAGAAAAAAAAGCTCTTTGACTTTGTGACTCATAGAACAGAATTGGTCAGACATGCGCACACACACACACACACACACACACACACACACACACACACACACACACACACACACACACACACACACACTCAGCTGCGAGCGACCTGTGCCACGACTCTCCATCATTTTCCATGGCTGGGTCACCTGAGGTTGCCCTCATTAGTGTTACCGCCGGTCAAATTAGCGTTGATAACAGTTGGAGGTGGGGGGGGCTGGCTTTCTAGATTAATGAAAGTGACTTTTGACCTTTACAATGCCCCCCCCCCCTCCTTCACATGAGAAGAGAGGAAAAGAAACCTGCCCTCGTGTTTAAAAAACAAACTGCAAACAGAAAGAGAGAGTTGAAGGTGAAGAGCTACAGACCAGTAACACCAGTTCTGCAGACACAACTGAATAATCTGATTATGTGCAAAAGACGTGCAAATATTATTGTATTATTATGTTTAAAAAAAGCGATAATGATTTGATGAGGAAATTAAAATGTATTTAATTTAATATTTTTTTTATATATTTAATTACACTTTCTTTAATAACATTTTCTTTTTAAAATAAAATAAAATAATATTTGATTTGATTTGATAAATAAACCCCGCTGCAAAAACAATCCAATCAGCCACCAGCTCACATCTGATGCTGGTCAAAAGGGCTGCGATCGGTTTATTATCCAAACGAGCCGGATTCTTCCTCTCTGGAACCTGAGAGCGACGATTTTTCTCTGCACAAATTAGCTTAATGACAACGTTTAACTCTGTCAAACTTAGGACAGAGAGGATGTAAAGGAAGGAAAGAGTGGGGGGACTGTGGGCAATGGCCTTGGGCCCTGACAGAAGGGGTCTACGAGGCCCCGTGTGTGAGCGCGGTGCACTTGAAAACGCCCGCGTCCAGCTATTAGCTTTGTGTGTTTGCACATAGGTTGGCATCGTGGCTGCCGACTGACTTCTCTGTTATAAGAAGTTAAATGTATTGATAAAGGCTCTGTTGAGCTTTAATCAATTAAATGTTAATATACATATTCCCATATTAACAACTAATCACGTAACAATGTCTCCTCAGTGATGAACCCACAGAAAGAGGTGAACCGGATCATAAAAGTCACAGAAATAGAGCAGTGATAACTTTTAGAGATTCCCCGATCGCATTTGTTTTGCCACCAATAGGCCTACAGATTGACCATAGTCCAAACATTTGTTACGTTTTGTTAAAGCAGCTGTTATTCAAGGCTCCCAACTTATTTTTTTCATCGGCCTGAAGTGTACATATATATATATTTTTTGTTGTCGTCATCTATATTTATTATTTGCATTAGGAAATTAATAAAATAAAAGATCGTATTTTACTTAAAAATCTTGTCATTAGTAGTTTTGATGATGTATTATACGCAGCTTAGAGCGAGCTCATAATTCATCTCTAATATTTATTTTATATTAATGTGAAAACATCTTCAAACAACTGGATTTATTCAAGTTTATCACCAGAAACTACATCATGTGAATGCTATAATTTACCATATATATATACACACACACATGATATATACATATATATATATATATATAAATACTTATATACATACATATATTTCCTTATATACATATACACATGATATATATGTATATACTTATATACATATATATACTTATATATATATATAGAAAGAGAGAGAGAGCTCTAAAGTATTTTTTTTTACATCTCATACACCAAACAATTGAGTAATCCAGTGAAAAACAATAATTAGCAGGCTTAATCAACAATGAACATGATCATTAGCTGCAGCAGTTAAGGCTTAGCTGTGCTTAGCCGTGACTGTCTGACTAGAAGAAGCTTCCTCTGCGTCTCTGGAAGGAGCTGCGGTTGACAATCAATCCAGTGGGTCAAAGTAAGCGAGGGCAGCATGCGGTGACTCGTGATGACTGGACGGGTCACACTTACGCTCTGCGGGGACGACGGGCAGACGGGAGCGACCAGCAGCAGGAGGAAGGTCAGGGCCTGGCACAGAGTCAGCTTCCTGCAGACGGCGAGAGAAACACTGTCAGCCAGTTCGCCTGGTAAACTTCACCTTCACACGTTTTCACATGTCAAACACAGGGAAGACGTTACAGCACAGACGTTTGAGAGCAAACAGACAGGAAAAGACACGACTGACACTTCGAGCAGCAGAGGTCTTTAGGTCGTTGATAATATCCACAAGTAAGCTGCCACACTACTGTGAACCCCTGTGAGGTCAGGAATGCCCCCCCCCCCATCCAGCAAGTATCATTAATCCCAAACAACACCCACCCCAACAGTGTCTTATTAACTCCCACACAGCCGAGAGGAAGGAACCGGTCTCCCCTGCTGCGTTTACATGATTTTAATTTCACTAATAATCAGAATCACAGCCGGTTGCTTCAGCTCAAACCTCAGCCTGGTTAGAAACAGAGAAATATCAGTCAAGTTCATGTCTCCATGGCTTCACAAACACATCAAATGTAAATAAAATGTTGGTGTCTTGTGCATTATTTTGTGCAAAATGTCTGCTAAATTTAGCCTGATATATTTGGTATCAAAGCTTCATGCCTTAAAGCTGCATTCTCTCTAGTGTCCACCAGGGGCGACTCCTCTGGTTGTATAGAAGTCTATGAGAAAATGACTCTACTTCTCTCTTGATGTATTACCTCAGTAAACATTGTAAACATGAGTTTATGGTCTCAATCTCTAGTTTCAAGTCTTCTTCAATACAGCATGATGTTCATTTAGTAAATGATGGTCCATTTAGAGTCAAACAGACCATAAAGCAGGGTATGCTTCAGGGCGGGGCTACATGGTGATTGACAGGTCTCTACCACGGCGTTGTGCGGTCTGAGACTTGTCTGTGTTTTTGTCTCACGACTTTAATCCTTTCACAGTGTTTTCAGAAAGTTAAAGTCACTACAAGGAACTTCATTTTGTGGTGATTTTGTCGTCCCTGTGGACTAAAGTGGTAGTGTCTCTGAGCACCCGAGTCTCTTTAGAAAACCTCTCATTGTACTGCAGCAGGGTCTGAGAGTCTGCTCCTCTCAGTCCTGGTTCTGGTCCTTCCGTGCCTCCCTTCCCTCCAGCGGGTCCAGCAATATGTCCTGGGTCTCCGGCAGGCTGGTGACGGTGTCGACTACCAGAGAGGAGAAGCTCTGCTCCTGGAGGAGGAGGAGACGCTGCTGCTGCCGGGAGCTGAGCTCTCCTCCTCCCTCCGGAGCTCCGACTGCAGGTCCAAGGCTGCAGGTGAAGCCGGATCTGGGTCCGTCCACGGTGGACCGGTCTCTGCTGGAGGATCTGGGTCTGTCCACGGTGGACCGGTCTCTGAGCTGAAGGAGTTTCATCCGATTTAACCAAAATCAGACCCGGTGGCTCCGATGATGAGCATTAAGAATAACTACTTAGAAATAGACCATCTTCTCTCTGATGGTCTCGTTTACTGATGGAGGTCATAAAGAGGATCAGGATTACACTGAGACTGATTCAGGACCAGTTAAAGATTCCTCACAGTAACTTTACTTGTTTCATTTTGGTCGCCTACAAATGTTGTATTCAGCGTTCGGTTGCTGAATATAACAGAAAAACCAGATGGCGGCATCCAAAATGCTGAACTCAAGGCAATAAAACGACAGTCCACAAACCAATGAGTGACGTCACGGTGACTGAGTCCACTTCCTCGTCGATGGGTGCAACCAGATAAGAGCTTTACTGAGTCTTGGGTTTAGTCTGTCTTGCTCTACCAGCTGCCCTCTGTCACTTCTTTACTTTCCCGGGCAAACAACTGTGGCTCTCCGTCTTTTCCTCCCTCTGATTCATCAAAGGACAAGTGCCCTATTTTTTGAGGAGTGCCGGTGGTTCTTGGAAAGCCCCTCTCTTTGATTTGCTTCCTGGCACCGCTCTGCTGATAGCGTGTCACGCGTTTATGAGCTCTCTTTGGTGATCAAGGATATAATTTTCATTAACACACTCAGATGAAAAATATCTAAGACGAGTTACATTTGGAAAGTAACAACAACTTAACTTTCTTTCCCCTCCCACATATCACTTCCTCCTCCATCAGCTTCCAGGCTTTATCTCATCTGTTCTGTCTCTTTTATCTCCCATAAAACCCCAGAGCTGCTCCAAAGCATTTGGCTCAGTCCCAGGTCGGTAGCTGCCCTGTCCAATTAAACGATACACTCCCTCACACTCGGCTGAGCAGCCCTTCCCTTCAGAGACCTTGGCCTTACATGGGGGAATTCATATCAGAGGAACAAGGAAGGTCGCGCTGACCGTAAGAGGTAATGGGCTCATAAATCACGATAGACATAAGAGGCCTTTTCCATTTTCACAGACTTTATTTTGCTGCCAGTATCTCAGCTGCATGACGAAAGGGCCATTGTGTGTGCAGGTCTTATACCTCCTGACCCCCGAAGACTACACCGTTTTAAATATCTGGCTGTATTTGTACGACTTGAGTCCTGTAATCCATCACAGGTCTGCATCCGTGTTTAAATGTGTGGCAACCAGTGTGCGAAATACAGGTTGATTGAAAACCTCAATAGCTAAATTTATGGGGGTTTCTAAAAGAGACAATTATTTGTAACTTGCAATTGTCACTAAAATGTCTTTTGAAATCTTACTAATGCACAAAATGTTTCATTATTCAAACTGCACAACAAAATGTGATGTACACTACCGTCCAAAAGTTTGGGGTCACCCAGACAATTTCGTGTCAATTTTCAGTTTCTTCGCAATTTCTCGCATGGAATAGCTTCATTTCTAAGAACAAGAATAGACGGCGAGTTTCACATGAAAGTTCTCTTTTTCTGGCCATGTTGAGAGTATAATCGAACCCACAAACGTGATGCTCCAGATACTCCTATGTAGATATTTCATTAAAAACCAGACGTTTCCACCTAGAATAGTCATTAACCACATTAACAATGTATAGAGTGTATTTCTGATTAATTTAATGTTATCTTCATTGAAAGAAACAGTGCTTTTCTTTGAGAAATAAGGACATTTCTAAGTGACCCCAAACTTTTGAACGGTAGTGCATTTACAACTGAATTTCAACTTTTCATGATAGAAAAGTCACAAACATGTTCGTCAATTATTAGAAAAAAAGAAAATCGGAATCAGCAGGTCAGACTTTAAACTTGGCAAAAGAGAATCTGTGATATTTAGCAGCTAAACAGACCAGATGGTGGAAACCAAACCAGAGCTAGAAGCAGAGCAAAAATTATTATTTAGTTATTGCTGCTTATTAAAAAATGGATTGGAAAACTTTTTGGTGAAATAAAAGCTTCATTTTTTGGATGATATGAACCCATTCATACGGATCACCAACACTTAAAGTTTGTTTTTTGCATCAATGCACAAAGCTACAGCTGTTTCTAGTGTGTTTTAAACATCTGTGGTAGAGAGAAAGATTTATATTCATTTCATAAAGGCCAAACATATGAATACCGTTGTAAATCAGAGATGATGAAGTCATTCCTCTCACTTTCACTTGATCTTTGGCTGCAGCTTTTGAACATGAAAAGACAGCAGCCCCGGTCACTGACTGGATGGCCCCCTCCCTACAGGGTTCCTCACAAAGGTGAGCAGGGGTCAGGCCGCCTCCTCCGGCTCTCATTAAGACTATAGCAGCACATTAGTGAGGAGCTCCGGGGCGGGGGGAGGGAAACGGCTTTAATCAATACGAGACCATAGTTGTTTATTTTGACTGAGATTAGTCGCTCTCATGAGGAAGAAGAAGAAGAAGAAACACAAACAACACTGAAATAATCTTGAACAAATAACAGAATAAGACTGAAACCATGAAGCCAATGAGCTTCTCTCTGAACATGGCTGCATAAATAGAACGATTGAGTGTTAATTAATCATTTGATCAATCTTTGCAATTCACTGATAATCAAACCAGGTTACAGATATAAGACAAACTGTTATACTCTTACAGACGCTACAGGTGAATAGGGTAAAAAATGTAACTCACATATTACCATGATGCTTCAATCACTGACATTAAGACAATCATTTTTTGTATATCAAGTTTCATGAAAATGTATGTTTAAATATACAAATGACGTATTTTTGTATTAAATATGTGCTCATTTGCATTATATATCCTACCGTTTCCAGACAATACCTTCAGCCAATCAGGACACACGTGACCTTTACAACAAAGAATTTATTCTCTCCCAAAAAATATAAACACGCCTCCCAGCTGCAGAAAAATGCAGTTATTGGGACGAAAGTAGAGCTGAGCGATAATTCAATATGATAATTTAACGTCTTTCAACAGAGTGATATTGTGATGAACTCATATATCGAGATATATCGTGATACACAACTACGTTGTCTAAATTGATAATAACAAGCACATACTAACTCAAATTTCTCCATAAATCTGACTTGATAAGAATTCTCTTCATGGGAACACCTCATTGTAGTCGATTCAAACTACTGTCTCAATATGATTACCTTGTGTTTGTGTGAATGAATGTAAACATAGTCAGTGATAGCTGGAACTATTATTACTCATTTCTTCTTCTTTAATTTTTCCTGAAGCTGTTTTTGGTCATTTTGCATCAAAGTTCCTAAATAAATGGGAAAGTACTTTTAATTTGCCAAGTATTTAATTCACACAGTAGAACACAAACAGGCTTTACGTGGTTACTTAGTAACCACGTAAAGTTACTACATATATGTAGAATATTTATTGATTAAGCAGAAAACATATCACAACACAAAACAAGTGCGCGATAGTGAAACGGAATGAGGCATGATAACTGTTTCATGTCTACCATCTTGTTATTATAATTGTTAGAAAGCCAGAATCATAATTGAAAGTAGATTACTTGTGCAGCCTCGTTCTCTGAGGTGAACGAGGCTCATTGATAATTCCTCTGTTGAAACACACCCTGACAGACAGGTAGCGCTCACATTCCCACCCTGCACAAATAAACAACGTCTCCGCGCGGTTATCCTGCCATTAACATCGTGTCGCCGAGTGCATTGCAGGTGAGAATGTGTCCTTTGACCTGCTGCGAGTTGTGCCACAGACACCTGACTGAAGATCTCTGCTCCTTCAGATTTCTTTTTTGTGGGGGCCTAAGTGGCTCTCTACGGCGACCTTTCAGAATGATCTGCACACCCACCACGTTTTCTAAAAGCAACACGTCTTCCAACCGAAGGGTTGGTCTTAACCTCTGACCCCGCCCCGGAGACTAGCTGGGACCCCACCCAGAGTCCTGGGCGAGCCTGGTGGAGGGTCTTGATGGTTAAATGGAGCACGCTGCTGAATGAATTGACACAAACTCTTAACAGATGTTCAGCGTGAAGGGCCCCGTTGGTCCGCCCTGACCCCCGAGGGTCCGCATTGACTATGAATGAGGCAGCAACAATCGAAGCGCTCAGCGGCCCTCGGTCAGCGCGCATTAACACGGCGAGCCTCTTTGAACACAAGTGGAGGGTCTTTGTGTCCTCAGCAGCTGCTTCGCTTGAAGACGTAGTAAAACATTGTCGCAAAGAAGACATCGAATGTCATTGTGTGTCTGAGACTGTTAGACGGTAAATAAATCAAAGATTTTGTTGTTGCCTAAATGTCTAGGCTCTTGCTCAACCACCTTCCCTTCCATTCCCTTCGCTTCGCTTCACTTCTTCCACGACAGGGAGGACAAACTTGGTCCACCGTCATACCTCGGGGATTATGAGATTATCTTTTCACAGCCACTTTGACTGACGCGGAGCCTCGCAGGCTGTCTGCAGTCGGGGTAGCAACTATGGGAAAACATGCAGAGATGCACGCAAGTAATACGGGGATCAAAAATAACAGACAAACACGATGGAAAAAAAAGACTCCTTGTCAAACTTCTTCACCCAAACACACATCATCCAACACTTCATCATACATAAGTACATACATAACAATCTTGAAGCTGCAGGACTGGGAGGTTCTGTCTCCATCAGTTTCATGATTACAACTAAGAAACACTAATGTTTCAGTGGCAGAAGTCCCAGATCTGGATCACCACCAAAAACCCAAATCAATTGTTCCTTGGCGCGACGCCGACGTGTCCATCAAGTTTAATGGAAAAACTATCCTGCTGACAGACAGTGAAACTCACTAACTGTAAAAACACAACCTTAATCTTGCTCTGAAGCAAACCTCTCAAACATTAAAGTACAGAGCAGTAAACTCTTATCTGACTGAACCTTGACTCTGATGGAGATCAAGGCTTAGTGTGCACAAGTTCAGGACCTGGTTCAAAGTGACCATCAGATTGTTGTGGTGGGACACAGGCTGCTCTCATACAGCGAAAATCTGAAATACTTCGTAGATATCCCACTAAATTGTTTTTTATGTCATCTATGTAATCATGAACATGGAAGTATAAAGACCACTAAAACAAGATCTCTCACCAGGAGACCGATTTTCATTCCCCGTGTGAACGAAACGTGTTGCTGGACTTTCGTATAACGCACGAAAAATGTAACTTTTTGTTAGATATCATACGAACCGTTATATGAGGATATGTTGTGGGACGTGACATGAGGAGGAGTCTTCAGAGTGAATACCTGCCAAACAGAGGTGCTAGCTTGGCTGTAAAACCTAAAATTACTTTCACACTAATGGTGATGAAGTGCTGAACATGAACACACTTTATTTTGCCAAAGGTGGAACAGTTTTGGTTATTTCACAAGCAGGATTTTTTTAACGTTGAGGATTGTTTGTTTTAGGCATCGTTATCGCATGTTTTAGATAAATACTTCAGATGTAATCATGTGAAAAATCGAATCGCTGGACCTGGATCTGTGTGGGCGTCGTTAGTGACGTTAGTAAGGTGCTTCAGTCTTGTTGACCTACAACAGCCACACTGTGTTTCATGTGGAACATCAAATCTGAATCTGTAACTCCACCAACACGACTTTCTGTCACTTAAAATTGGATGCGGGTTAGCTTCGAAGTTAGCGACAACTTCAACACAGACTCACTTAAGGCGGTCTGACCTTTAAGGTGGACCAGCCCTCCTCGTTGTATTGACAAGCCACTCTTCTGAGTTTTTTCAAAATTCTAACTGTGAGTTAACGGTTAATCATTAACATCTTTAAATCAAAGACCCTTACAGTCTGCAAGAAGGAGCTAACACTTAACTGAAACCTCATGAAAACATCCAGCAGTTTAAATTCGTTCACTTTCTAATTCCGGCTCAATTTCTGGTGAAATCTGCAACTTTGGTTCAGAGTTTTCTTTGCAGAAGCAACAATGAAGCATCTTTGAGTTCACTACAGCTGTGATTCGTCCCAGTGAGCGGCTTCTTATCCATAGAAACTAGGGACTCATTTAGAGATATACACAATACCAAAATGACTGAATCTTTCTGTACCTGAGGCAAATTATTTAAATATGTTTTACCTTGAACAGCCATCCATAAATGTGCTTATAACTCGACCTTTAGTTCAGTTGACTAGTTGATAACTTAGCTCATTACAGTAAGAAAAAAAGGAGCTTTTCATGCAAACATGTACCTCGCAGTGTGTAAAATAAAGAGGATTGTGCTATTAAAAACATCAAACTTTTATCAAACTGTTATTAAATCAGTTAAGGAGGAGTTATTTGTGTCCCATGTGCTCCACGTTCTCGAGGAAGATAAGCATTGAAATTCCTCCCGGCGGGAGAGAGTGACATCATAGCGTGTATCACCAAATTAGAGTCCTCGTTTTGAAGCTATATGCTCAGTGGTCCATGGTAAGCAGATTAAAATCTGCTCATGGGGCTGATGGGCTCCCTCCCAAACAAACATTCCTCCAAAGAGTTATCAGAGGGAAAGAAAATGTGCCCCGAGCTCAATCCTTCTCTCTCCCTCCTCTTCCTCGCAGGATGACAGCGGTCCATCGGACAGACAGCACATTTCTCATCACAGGAAAAAAAATCCCACTTTATCATATAGTGCATACACTTCAGCCTGTATTGTTTCCCCTGGGAGACAAAGTGGATTTAAGTTTATGATATTAAGAGGTAGATTTAGAGGAAGGAGGCAGCAGCCCCCCCCCCCCTCTGTGTTGCAGGAATGGGATTAGATCAAATAGGAGCCGGGTATTTATAGCTGGTGACATTTGGGAGATAAAGGTAGTGAAGCTGGATGTGTGGAATGTAGAGCCAGGAGTTGCAATATCCCAGATACTGTATAGGCGGGAGGATTACCTCACCCGCTGGCAGGAAGTAACTTACAGCCGACTGGATATGACTTCTGGCCCCCCCAAGAGAAAAACCTTCACACCACAGGATTATCTAAACGGCTTTGAGTCAAGTTTCCCTCTCTGCAAAAACAAGAGTCCAATACTGCATGGCATGTTGCAAATATGCACCCAAACGTCTGAAGTGAAGCACAGAACAAACCAACTAGTGTGGGGGGGGGGGGGGGGGGGGGGGGGCTCAACTGTCCCTGGAATGTATCACCTCCCATCCTTCACTGTACTGCAAAATAAATGTTCAAGGGACTTTGCAGCTCCTTGCAAGCAAAAAATAACTCACAGTCAATATTTAAAAGGCACCACATGCAACTCAATCACAGCACAGACAGTCTCCACTGAGAAAAGAAAAGAAAGAAGAACTTCTCTCTGGAATGTATCACCTCCCATCAAAGCTGAACACTTCTTATAAATCACTCTAATTCACTTCTCATGCGCTCCTCTGTGCGGGCAGCACGCCAGCAGACAGCCTTACCTCGTCAGTAGTGAGGAGGACATGGTGGATCCTTGAGGGTCGGATTCAGGTGTGTTACATTCAAGTGCAGTTTTGTTCCCGCGTCATGGTGCGAAACGTCGCGGCTCAGATGCGCAGCGCATCCCAGCTGCAGGCTCCGACACACGGATTTCAGACGCGACACCATCCATGAAGCCGCTCTCCTCTGGAGCTTCTTCTGCTGCTTTTTGTTGTTTGTTTCAGTGAAACTTTGAAGGGAAATGTTGTGTTTTCTCTCTCTCTCACTCTTCAGCTGCAGAGCTCGTCCATCCAAACAGCTGTGACTCAGTTCCCAAAACACACATCAGTTTTCTCTTTTGGGACAAAATGAAATGCACCTCTTCTGCTGAACGTTCAGGTGCAAATAAAAAAAGTGACACCAACTTGTGATTCTTCTTTACTTTAGAAACCACCAGCTGTGGTTCACGTTATTCCGGATAGAAAGTGTGCCGCGTATAAGCGTCTGATCGCGTCCAGACAGGTGAGTTGTGCCCAGTCCTGCACGCAGACTCCGGTCTCAGCGGGTAGAGCTCCAGAAGGTGTTTCTTCTCTTCTCTCTATGACCGGCTTCCTCTCAGTACAAACAGGTCCAATCAGCGCACTGTGCGGCGGAAAAGCCAGAGCGCGCAGAGAGCCACCGGCAGCGCACCACGAGTCCTGAACCGTCCCTGGCTGTGTGCGCGAGGTGCTGGTCTGTCGGGTCTCTCTCTCTCTCTCTCTCTCTCTCTCTCTCTTTCTCTCTCTCTCTCGCTCTCTCTCTCTCTCCGTCTGTCTATCTCCCTCTCTCCCTCTGTCTCTCTCTCTCTCTCTCTCTCTCTCTCTCTCTCTCTCTCTCTCTCTCTCTCTCTCTCTCTCTCTCTCTTTACCTGAGCGCTGCATTCCTGCGGTGAACACACCTCTCTCCTCCAATCACAGCCCAGCAGCTCCTCTGACTCAACGGTTCCTGCAGAAATCATGAAGGGGATGGTGAACTTATTGATTACACATGTTCAATTTACATGACTGTAGAATTCCCATTAAGAAAAGAGATAAACATCAAAATGTATGGTGAACTCTTTGCTTTTTGTAAATCTTACAATCATATATTTTTGAAGTTTATTCATTCTCATAAATTTACAGTGACCTACTGTATTATGCTTCTCCGTATATTGCTGTGAGAGCACGTAGTCATTGTGACGTCACCCATTGGTGTGTGGACTGATGTTTTGAAGCCTCGAGTTTGGCAATTTCGCTGTTGTCATCTTGGAATACGTCCGTTGCCATGTTGTTTTTTTCTCAACCGATGAACAGAAGTGACCATATCTGGACTAAGGAGGAGTGAAGTAGAGACATCGTATACGTCTCTGGTAGAGACCTGTCAATCACTGTGTATCCCCGCCCTATAGCATACCCTGCTTTATGTAATAAATCAAGAGAGAATTAGAGTCATTTTCTCATAGACTTCTATACAACCAGAGGAGTCGCCCCGTGGTGGACACTAGAGAGAATGCAGTTACAATGTTTACTGAGGTGATAAATACATTTTCTCATAGACTTCTATACAATTATAATATAATTGTTGTTAAAGACACTTCCACATCAACTTTACTCGGCAGAACCAGAGGTTGCCGCCTGGTTCCCATGACCCGTTTTCAGTGGGTTGCGGGCCTTTGCCTTTTATTTTGAAGGGGATTTTTTTATGCAGCGGAGTTATTCACACTCCTTAACAGAATTTTTCGTTAATGCCTTGTAATGCTAATAGACACCCGCCATTTCACAGTATAGAAAATACCCACAAAGTTTGTTTTCATATGCTAATTGAGCGAAAGACATTTTCAGCTCAGGTTCAAACTGCACTATCTTTTCATTAAATAGATATTTGGGTCACGGCTTGTCATTAAGGGGTGATGGTGGGTCCCGCAGCGAGACCAGTTGAGAACCACTGCTCTAGTCTGTTGATACAGCAGAGATACTGACAAATTGTACAGTAGCTTACTGGTGAAATTGCCTCTAGTAATTTACTGTAAGCTTACAATAAAACGTTTTACAGTGAATGTACTGTATTTGTTCAATAAGAAGTTATGCAGTGAAATTACTGTAATTTCACAATGAAAACTATTACAGTGTGGAGCACATCGTGTGATGTATGAAGCAATAACATGCAGGACATCTACAGTACAAATCAGAAGACTTGGTGGTGATAAAGCAACCACATGGCCTCTCGGTGAACTCAGAGCGGCCTGTCACTGTCCCTTTAAGAGACATTTCATCTGAGCTGTGCAAAGATTTCAACACGCAACCTTGAACTGGTCACCTGGAGCCATGCAGACATAACTTTAGTGTCTCCACACACAGCTGATGTTACAGCCGTCTGACTCACTGGGATCTCGACTGTCAGTATCCATTACAACTTGTTAGCTTGTTTTTGACCACACGGGGTCATGTAGCCAGGGTAAATATTATGGTGTGTCAGACCACTGGATGTGATGTTGCCGTCATCGGAAGCCCGTTGCAAATGTTCGAAGGAATGATTTACGAACCAACAAATGTTGACTTGCCGAAAACATGAGCCTGCAGCGCCATAAATCTACATCAGACATGCAGGAGTGTGATTACAGACTGCAGCTTTGTCACTAGGTTATCCGTTGGTCTTGTTTTATGTTTCAATTAATCATCAGGGAATTAAGGGGACTAGAATACTTCTCTCAAGTAGAAATAAAGGTGTTTGACATATAGTAAAAATGTCCATATCAAATCATACCTTTAACAAATAAAGCTGGCAGAATTCTGTTTATTGTTGCCAACAAATCTCATAATCTTATTTTTGGCAAGTCTATTAGTTAGACCTATAAAGAACATATCGTTTATTTCCTAAAACAGCTGGTCACTGTTCTGTTTATCAAATGTCACTCAAACAGGAGGAAATAGTGCACTTGTTGGGGACTATTTCCACCTTAATCCATATTTGGTTGCTCTAGTAAGAATTTGGTGACCTTACACTGGCAGCTAGATTATCGCATGACCACATTTCACACGAAAAATCCATCTTGTCTCGCTTCAAGTGTTCAAAACAACAATGGCGGCTCCTTAAGAGGTTAGCATAGCTGCAATAGCATCAGTTATATCAGAACTGGAGAGTATTTCTTCATTGAAAATCGATGGACAAGATGTTTTTGCTCTTCTGCCGGCTGGCAAGAGTTTGATTGACAGATGGTTCATCCAATCACCTGCCAAGTATTCTTTTGAAGAGCCTTCCCTCTTGTGGGATTTAGTTGAAATTAGGTACAGTGTTCATGGTCAGGCTTTGATACACACACACAAAAAACGAGGCTCCAGTGGGTATCTTGTAAAGTTAAGATGACATTCCTTCTTTGTTCTCAACAGAGACACATTGTCCAGGGAATGGAATTTAGCTCTAAAAGCACTCCTCTTTAAGTGCACTAAAATATTTAGTTTTGTCCAACACATTCATATCATGGGGGCATTAGACGTTGTGTTGTGAGGAGATTCATCAACATCAAGGTGAAGTCCATGCAGTTACACAAGGGCTTGGAATTATTATAAACTCATGTAGATATCTGTAACAACATTTGCTGTAAGCTCATTAATTTTGTAGAAATGTTCCCGTCAGCAGTGAGTGGCTGCTCTGTTACTTGTATATACAGATAATGATTAGTTGAGTTCTCCGAGGTCTCTGTGCTTGTCTCGGCCTGTAGAGACATTTTCCTCTGCCCTCCCTTTACATCCATCTTTACTGCGCACACTTCACTGTTTAGTTGTTACTGAGAACCAGATAAGCCAAGTGTTTACAGTAATCATCACATTCATGCACGTACGCTCTCTCTTTCTCTGTGTGTTTTGCAGCTCACAATGTGGTGCTTGGTAATAAGAGGCTTCAGACCCGAAGAGGCACTTTACTACTCCTCAAAGACATTAATGGGGAGGTTGCTTAAGGGGGGGGGGGAGTAGAGTTTGAGTGTTACAACCCCCCCCCCCCCCCCCCCCCCCCTCTCTTTCAGGTTTCGTACTGAGCTTGGCAGCCTGCCAGTATGAATGGTGAGACCTTGATGGGTGGACTGGGTTTCACACAGCAGAGTTGATGAAAGACTGCAGGAGGTGGCATGAAAAATTATGTATATTACATGCAGCCTTAACACAGCTGCAGCCAGGAAGTTATATGTGCTGATGAAAAACGTCTCAAAATTTAAATCCGACTTTAAATATTGTAGAGTGCCGGGAGGATAACAACTGTAACTACTAGCGGGGCAGATCAGGCCAACTTCAGACTACGATTGTCCTTTTTCACAACAATACCATAAATTTAACGTGGCAACACCCAAAGTAGTTACGAAATGTTGTCATCACGGCAACAAGCACGATCCCATTGCTCAGACTGTCTGTAAGAAGTGGACGTAGTCATCGGGACGTCCCCCGTTGGTTTGTAGACTGCCGTTTTGAAGTCTAGAGTTCAGCAATTTTGCTGTCGCCATCTTGGATTAAGGCCGTCGCCATGTTGTTGTTTTTTGCAACCAATAAACAGAAGTTATCATATTTGGAATGTGGAGGAGTGACGTAGAGATGTCGTATACGGCTCTGGTAGAGACCTGTCAATCACAGTAAGCCCCGCCCAAAAGCATTTTGGGATTTAAAAATGATTCGTAAAAACCTGCTACTTCTCTTGTTGGTTCTTCTTCAGCGCCTTAATTGTCAAAAAGATATGATGAGGCTAAAAGTTTAACTGAACACTGGCGTATACGCGGACGTGGTGTTATGACGTGTTTGTGGATGTGGAGCTGACGGCTGTGGCAGAACCACGTTCTCGACCCGACGCCGTGAGGGTTTGATGTATCTGAGGATCTGTGGTAGGAAACAGTGAGGTACCGTCACACCGACCTGTGAGCCGTGAGACTTGGTCTAAACACGATGTCTGGATGGAAAACATCTGCTGCCTCTGTCCAGGCTGACGTTATCTCCAGCGTCTCTCCTTCACATTGAAGTCCAGTGAACCTCACGCTTCCGTGCAGGCTGGTTACTGCAAGTACAATAAATCACACGCACACGCAGATTCTCCGTGGGTGAAGGTTGCACAGATGCAGCGGACACGATGTGTTTACGCCAGCGGCACGGTAGTCTAAGAGACACTAATCAACGTCTCAATACAAACAGCTAAAGGCCACCAAACACAGCTGCAGTGAGGAAAAGTGGTGTATATGTGTAAAAATAACTTCACTTTTACTAAATGAAAATCACAAACATGCAGTAAACAGTCATCCAATGACTCGCTTATTGCCGACAGATGTTGCAGAAATGTGGCTCGAACTTGTGGGCTGCTAATAACTCAGACATCACAAGCATGTCAACAAAAGCCGAAACCAGCACAGACCACATCCAAGCCTCCTCCGTTCACGAGGCTGAACACAGATGCCGCTCCTCCTCCTCCTCCTCTTCTGGGAATGAGGTTCATTTGAGCCGGTTCGGCTCTGATCCTGCTCCTGTTGTGTGGGATTAAAAAACTATTTCAGTCGCTCGCACACAGCAGCAGAGGTGTGACCGTGCTGCCAACCGAGTCCCAGCATGCTAAAAATATAGAAGCACAATGGTTACTAGGGAGGTTTGTTTGGTCGATACAGTGATCACATATTCCTGAACTCATCTCTTGAATGATGGTTTGTCTGGTGATGGTGTTGAAAGCATTGACTGTCTATAAAAAGAGAATGTAGTCATCATGACGTCCCCCGTCGGTTTGTGGACTGACGTTTTGAAGCAATGAGTTTGGCAATTCTTTTTTTGGCACCATCTTTACTTTTTGCAAACGATGAACGGAAGTTACCCTATTAAAAATGACGTAGAGACGCCAGATACCTGTCAATCACAAGGTAGCCCCGCCCCAAAGCATACTAGAGATTGAGACCATAAACTCATGTTTACAATGTTTACTGAGGTAATAAATCAAGAGACAAGTAGAGTCATTTTCTCATAGTCTTCTATACAACCAGAGGAGTCGCCCCCTGATGGACATTAGAGAGAATGCAGCTTTAACACATGAAGCCTCGGCTTCTCTCTGCAGAACCGGAGGTTGCCGACAGGAAATAATGCGCATGAACTTTCAGTAGGGTTCCTGGTTTTGGGGGTTTGAAAATACAGCCACCCTAGATTACTCTTAGTATTATCAGAATGATATGAGGAAAAAATGACAACAGAACGCAGTTTGGCTGCTTCGCTAACAATACAATACAATAGCTCAATATGTCTTCACCTTTAACATTTCATTAGAGAAAGTCTTTTAGGATGAGGACTAATCGATGTGTTTCGCAAAGGAATCGAGTAACATTGGCTGGGGTTACCGGAGTATAAACTTCCCCAAATCCAGTAAAGATAACGTTAGCTTAAACTCTGACAGCAACCAGGAAAGGTTTCTACAGTGGGGAAGTAGCACTACTACCATAAAAATAGAGTAGGAGTAGAACGGACATTGAACTGTTTTCAACGGTCATTTGACTAAAAGAAAATGGGGTTTGTCGTTAGTTGTGACGGAAGAGAGCAGACCCAGCTCCAGAGATGGATAGCTGGCTAGTTAGCTAGTTAGCTAGTCCGTCTCCGGTTAATTAGTTTGTGAGTAAGTCCCTTTGAGCTAGGAGTTAATGTAACGGCTTCTTACCCTCTTTCTGATGAAATGGGCTCACTGCTGCCCCCTGTGGCTGTTTGGAGAAAGTCACCCTTTGCAAACTGCAGTTAATATACTTTCTTTAATAGAGTTTTCCAAAAACACTTTCAAAATGACATGAAAAACATGAAAGTTGTATTTTAGTATTTGTTTCACTCTACGTACTGTATGTGCGGATGTTTAGCGGCATTTAATCCTCAAAATAGATTTACACGTTTCCTTCACACACGTTTTATTCTGCAGTTAATAAACATTTAGTCCATCAAAAAGCGCCGGCCGCTTCCCCTCCCCGACTTTTATTCCATGCCAGCTACTTTTTGAAATCTGCCCAGCTTTTAAATGAAAACAGGACAAAGTGAACAAAGCACATTTCTATCTCGATCAGTATTACAACCACCTGCAGAAACACAATCTGGAGACGCTTTGGGTCGCAACTAGCTGACAGTTTTTCCTCTGAGGAGTCTGGGTGACGTTAGAGGAGAGTAGGACTCTCTGAGCTGCATACGCATCAGCTAAACATGTGGTCAGATATAAATAAAACAAGAGTGGAAGTCGAGGATGCTTCTCATTGCAAATAGTAAAAGAACAGAGACACAGGACACAGTTAACTGCAAGCAAATAAAAAAAAGAGACAGAGAGAGCACACAGGGAATGTGGAGACCATGTGGTTTAAATTATAATCTGTAAACTTTCTCTTCTGCTTGAACACCTGTACTTGTCATTCAGGATTATTATCTCTGGAGCAACAGACAAGCTTTTGAGCCGCTAAGAAGTTAGCGACAGAAATTCAAAAACGAAAGGAGCAACCAACTGCATTTACTGATTATTAAAGTAAATGATACAAGTAAATAAAGACATTCAAACATGTTCTTGTCATGACCAATGAGTGAATCAATTTCCTCTGAGAGGCTGGACCAGATCTCTACAAAAACAATAATAAATGCTTTAATGAGAAGGTTCAGTAGACGGGGAAAATTATAAAATGTCCTCATAATGAGTTAACAAGCAGGAAAGACCAGGACAACAAGGGAGACATTGTCAGTTTATAAAGACAGAGACGGAGAGGTGAGGTGAGGGTGGGAGGGAGGAGGAAGAAAAAGAGGCTTATGAAGGAGCTGAACAAGAAGAAACGACCCTGATACCGTCGAGGTCAGGGTCGACATGAAGCTGTCCCTTCTGATTCATGGCACAGTGTGAGGATGAAAGACGGCAACACGCTGGTGAACACACATCTATCACAGCAGAAGGTGGAGAAAACGCGGTTTTGTTGGCAGACGCAGGAGAAAAGACAACATAAGTGTTTGAGGATTTAGTGTCGAGGTATTTTGATGCTGGGGTTGCGAAAAAAGGGGACAGCGTAAATAAAATCACGCTAACTTCCACTCTTACATATTACAATTAATACCGTTTAAAAGGTTTGTTTGCATTGGTGATTAGTAATTTAAGGAGTTCCCTCCATGACTGCAGAGTCCACTGTCCACTGACGAAGACTGAAATGCAGTTGAAAGCTCCGGAAAAGGCAACTAAGTTAAAGTTACTGTGAGGAACTTTTATCTGGTCCTGAACCAGTCTCAGTTTAGTCCTGATCCTCTACCAGACCTCCATCAGTAAACAAGACCATCAGAGAGAAGATGGTCTATTTCTATGGAGTTATTCTTGATGCTCGTCATCGGAGACACCGGGTCGGATTCTGGTGAAACCAGATGAAATCATGCAGGTTCACCAGAAACTCCTTCAGCTCAGACTCCGGCAGAGACCGGTCCACCGTCGACAGACCCAGATCCTCCAGCAGAGACCGGTCCACCGTGGACGGATCCAGATCCTCCAGCAGAGACCGGTCCACCGTGGACGGATCCAGATCCTCCTCCTCCAGGAGCAGAGCTTCTCCTCTCTGGTAGTCAACACCGACACCACACTGCTGGAGACCCAGGACGTATTGCTGGACCCGCTGGAGGGAAGGGAGGCACAGGAGAACCAGAACCAGGACTGAGAGGAGCAGACTATCAGACCCTGCTGCAGTACAATGAGAGGTTTTATAAAGAGACTCTGGTGCTCAGAAACACTACCACTGTAGTCCACAGAGACGACAAAATCAACACAAAATTAAACTTCCTTGTAGTGACTTTAAAATCCTTCAGATTAACACGCGGACTAGTTTTCATTATGTAATAAACATTTCGTCTAACTTAGAGGTGATTATATCCCCAAAATGAATTAAAAGTTAACTACAGTAAACGCAGTTTGCAGCTACACAGTCGGCTTTAACGGACCTCATTAATTACATTCAGCCAGCAGCTCGGTTCAGTTCTCCGTCAGGAAGGTGCGCACGCACACACACACACACACACCATTCTCAGAGGAATTTCAGGCTGGCATCCTGACCTGCCCAGACTCCCTCTATGGACCAACTCCAGCTCTCTGACTGATGACTGTGATTATCTGTTCAGCTCCCTCACTCTCTGTGTGTGTGTGTGTGTGGTTTTGGGAACTCACTCCCAGATTGCTTTCTGTGTTTGAAGGTTTGGCTGATTTCCAGCAGCCCACACTGTCCATCTGCCAGACTATACTGTCCTCACACACTCTTATATAAATATATACACACACACACACAGAGAGTATGTGAGAACACAGAAACCGCAATTTCCACCCGCTGGTCACCAGATATCAGATTTATAAAGGCAAAGTTAACCAACTATTGGATCCACAGTTGTAAATCAGGGGCTTAAATCACTGTGAGGCCCTAAAAGTTTTACTGGGTGAACAATAAGCACAATGTTGTATGTGGAACTCATTCAATGAAAAAGATGGCGACGGCCAAATCGTCAAACTCAACGCTTCAAAACATCTGTCCACAAACCAACGAGTGACGTCACGACGACTACGTCCACGTCTTATAGACAGTCTGTGGTCACGTGACTGAATTTATATTGAAACTGTTTTTGGTTGCTGTGATAGCAAAGAAATCCTTTAACACAGTTCCATAGTAATTGATGTTCGCTGTCGTTAAATCAAGTGGCTATCTATCAAAGTTACACTTCTTTATTTCTTCTTAGCGTCTCTCCTCTGCAGCTTAGGAGGAAGAAACTGTTCGGAGGAAACACAGAAGGAATCTGGAGGTGAATTTCGTCGTTTAATCCCACAGTTCTCTGCAGAGGGTTGGAGGCAGAGACCATCACCAGATTGTTACCATCTGACTCCAATTTGGAAGCTCTGCAAATAAACACTTGAATATTACCGCCATCAGTTTCACCTGAAAGGACTTTCTGTAATACAAAGAAAAACAGAATCCGAGTCGAGAGATGTTTCACTTGACAGAAACATCTGGACTCAACTTTTAAGTCCAGAAGAAATGTTTGGCTTTTGGACAAAACTGAGGAAGATTGGTGACATAGTAGGAAGAGATTAGTCCACGTGTTGAACTGAAAAATCACCTCTGGCTCACGTTCTCTTCTTCTGTTTGCTTGTTTAAAAAAATAAATGAATCCGTTGTCCATCTGATCAATGATACCAAACCGACGGAAACAATTACGGAGCTGCTTGAAAAGCTGCTCACTTTAAAGAAAATAAATAAAACGCAGTTTTAGTTTGTCAGCAAACAGAAAAGGGACGTCCTGTCGGTGGGAGTTGAACATCTGGACTGCGCCGCACTGCTGCCATCTACTGGCAGGAACGACCACCACGGACCCTTTAATATACACAGTACAGAGTTTTATTGTTTATATTAAATCAGAAAAGATAAGCACTATAACATACGTTATACAACAACATTTTATATCTTGGGGGAACTCAAATGACATTACACAAAAAAGAAAAGAAAAAGTAGTAACAATAGTGGACAAAAACATTCTTTAAATAACAGAACTGTACATTCTTTTTAATATGCAACTAGAAAAGTAACCCCAAAAAAAGAGTGAGACTTACAGACAGAACAGGACAACGGGCGGTTAAAGCTTCTACTGACACAGGTTACTGCTGGAATATGAAAAGTCACACAATACAACAAAGTAAGGCAGCAGAAGGCGAACGTTTCGACAGCAGGAAAAATAAACACATTACAAACAAGAAGGGAAATCATACTGCAAAGCGGCTCCGTCGCTCACTCAATATCTTCAGGAGCTAACAAGAGAGCAGGTAGAAAAAATAAAAGTAGAATAGCTGATTGAAGATAAACTCTTAGAAATCAACCCCTCTTCATTGTAGAGTGGACATATAAATCTCTTTCACAAAAGAACTCAGTCCACAGTGCAGCTTCCACACCTCCTGACCGACGAGTAAAACAAACAAAGAAGTGCCGTGCACCATTTTGCATGCAGACCAGAAACAAAGTTACTTTAATTTGTTGTTGCTCTTGTTCTCCGACTGTTGATGCTCCCATGAGAGCGAAGACGCTCTTCTTACTGTGGACACTGGACACATGTAAGATTGAGATTTCTGGCTGATTTGATTCCTCCCACATTGTGCACATAACAATGAACACTGCATCACCCGTTCAACAGGCTGCACTTGATTGAGAAACAGTTGCATAGCTTAAAGGAGCAAAGTTAAGAAAATTGGCTCCAAATCCTGTTCAGAAACAATATTAAAAAGATTAGCTCTCTGACTTTATGAAAACGGACACTAGGGGGCGCTCAGTGCCTCAAATGGCCAAGTTATTACATAACCACCAGTGAATATGAGCCCTTTACAAAAACATGTCATTATAGGATCGTAAGAGCCTACAAAATATACATTTTCTAACATATCAAAATTAAACACCTGTTGCTGGTGTTTTGAAATGTGTGAATGTGCAGTGACTAAACATTTAGTCACGTAAAGTCTCACTTTTCTTAGTAATGGCTTCTCTCAACTTTTTTGGGTTAGCAGGTAAAAAAACAACATCATCCTTACCAGGTGTAAAAAAACATCAGTCTGTGAACCAATTAGTGCAAAAGAGGTTAAGTGCAATGTTACATGTTGTCCGATGTCCACATGTCCACAGTCTGTCACTGTACAGATAGCCAAAGATACTGAGGACGTGATGATCCACAGTAGCACAGCGCATGCCCTTATTCACAAGACTCAAGAGAACAATAAAAGCGCCGTTACAAGTCGGTACAAAATGTCAAAGAAAACGTAAGCAATGAATGTACATAAAAATATTTAAAAAAAAAATAAAACTCAAAGAAAAGCTCTGTTTTTATTTTAAACGGATGTCGACGCTGTCAGACATCCGTTTCTACTAGAGGACCGAGGAGTACACAACCAAATCAAGGGGAAATATAGCATTCATTCAAAACACCTTAGAATTTAATCTCTTAATTAGAAATTCAAAAATCTATACTTTTAAGTAAATTTACTTTTTAAAATCTCATCTTTGTAAACAGTTTGCCCTTTTTGTTTCGAGTTTGAAAATACATTCTAATCAGAGTGAAATTGAGGCTTTTATATATATATATATTTTTATATATACGCACATCTGTGGCAAACATCTAAAAAATAATCCGATATCATCTGTAAAGAAATACATTTTAAAGAAAAGCTGTAATCTCTCTAGTCTTCATTTCTACCATGATTGTTCAAGAGCCTGAAGTAGCCACGCCGGCACAGCTGGTCTTTACTTCACCTGAATACACCCGGGCCGCCAGATGTTTTACCACCAACAAGTCACTGCTCCTGGGCTGCCAGATGTGCTGTAAGTAAAGCTAATGTGTGTTGGCATTCCTGCTGCTCTTCAGCATTGCAATGGGGGTTGCTATGGTGTGTAACCATGGCAATGAGGTTGCCATGGCTTCAGGGGACTGTGAGCTGGTGATGAGAGAAAGAGAGAGACAGACAGAGAGAGGGAGAGACAGACAGAGAGAGAGAGAGAGAGACAGAGAGAGAGAGACAGACAGAGAGACACAGAGAGAGACAGAGAGACAGACAGAGAGAGACAGAGAGACCTTGTGGTCTGCAGGAGGTGCAGACTCTCAGAGCTGATTTAAAAACCCAAACTGCATCGATCCGCCTCGTTATAAGAATGTCTGAGAGGAAGAAGCTGGAGCATTACGAGGGGCAACTTTAGTGTAAACAGTGTTTGTTCACAAGTCTCCTCCTTAAAAAGTGTGTGTGTGTGCATGACTGTGCATGCGGTGTCTTTCACATTTAAATTAATCTTAGTGGCGGTGGACGCATGCACAGTGGCCCGATAGAGATCGTTTGCATGCATATTCTGATTTGTACACTCTATACACTGCAGGTCCGTGTTAGAGTTCCTCTTTCCGCCGCTGCTCTTTACGTTCAGAGTCTGTCGCTGCGGAAAGTGTCCTCCACGGACGGGTCCGGCAGCACCATGTCGGGGTCACTGAGCATGCTCAGACCGTCCAGGCTGAGGGGCTCGATGCGCAGCTCGTCCTCCAACGGGAAGCATCCCTCCGAGTCAAAACATTCAGGCACCGTAGAGAGAGCGCTGCTGATGTCCTTGGACAGATTCGGGTTGGAGTCATCTGAGAGAGAGAGGGGGAGAGAGAAACAGATGATGGTGGGTGAATGTTTTCTTCCGGTCTGGAAAAACACTTCCTCTCGCTCTAGCTAACAGTCTCACTGCCCTCGTCGTCAGTCATGACACCTCCTTTCCTTCTTTTTTTTAATACATCAGACACTCTCCTCCTTTATATTTAAACTGGAGCATCACCGTTTGTGCAGTTAGACCCAACTATCAGCACTCAAGTCCTCATGAAGATGAGCTCATTTTCCTCCTGTGAGGAAATATCAATGTACTACGCTCGATTCACAAAAAACAAGCTGCTCTTTGATTTGAATCACTGACATGACAACACACTGATAATATTTGCATTCAGTGAAATATTATCAGAGGCCGGCTGTGGTAAAAAGTACATTGTACTTTATCTCAAGTCTTTTTCCCTCGCCTCTCATCACAAACTGAATACTGAAAATACAGCACAAAGCTCTCAGCACTCGTCAGCCTCGTTTTTAGCAGCAGCTGTTTTCATAAACACTAACTGTACGTACCTGTCCAGCACTGAATGGTAAAACAAAAACGCGCGCGTGTGTTGATCTCATTTGTGCTCTCGGATTTTGACAGTGATCTGCCTTCATAGTGGACGTAGTCGTTGTGACGTCACCCGTTGGTTTGTGGACTGATGGTTTTAAGCCTTGAGTTCCGTCGCCATCTTTGATTACGGCAGTCGCCATGATGTTTTTTTGGCAACCGATGAACGTAAGTCACCATATTTGGAATGTGGAGTACGGACGCTGTATACGTCTCTGGTAGAGACCTGTCAATCACTGTGTAGCTCCGCCCTAAAGCATCCCCTGCTTTATGGTCTGTTTGACTCTAAATGGACCATCGTTTACTAAATGAACATCATGCTGTATTGAAGAAGACTTGAAACTAGAGATTGAGACCATAAACTCATGTTTACAATGTTAACTGAGGTAATAAATCAAGAGAGAAGTAGAGTCATTTTCTCATAGACTTCTATACAACCAGAGGAGTCGCCCCCTGGTGGACACTAGAGAGAATGCAGCTTTAATACATGAAGCTTTGACTTCACTCGGCAGAACCGGAGGTTGCCTCTTGTTTCTCTATGAATTCGGGGTTGATGGATTTGCTCCAAATAGGAACTCCGACTTTGAGTGGCATTCAATTGTAGGAGTTTTGAGTTGTCTGGAAGCATCTTTTTCCGGGAATGTCGCCACAGGCACCAGGTTCGTAATATAAATATTGCAATACTTATGTCAGCGCACTACATGCTCAATGACCATCGTGTTACCTCATACGGCGATAGATACCGAATTAACACACTTTTACTTCATGAAAATCTTCCAAGACTGCCGCTTTAAAAAGGAAACAAAATAAACATCATCTTTCCCAGGATGCACCTGTGGTGGCCTACAGTAAAACTCACCAGTGAGTATGATGTTGGGCAGTCCTCCGCTGCAGTTGGAGTACAGCATGTTAGACCTCATGTGCATCGGGTCCTGCAGGCTGCCGCCCAGCCCCGAGAAAGCAGCCTGGGAGTAGTAGAGCAGAGAGGAGGAGGGGTCGAAGCAGGAACCCCCCGCTGTGGAGCTCATCGCGTTTTCCAACAGAGCGAACTGGTCCAACTAGACGGCAGATGGCGGAGAGAAAAATGGCAAACGAAAGACAAGAATCAGTTGTTGAGTTCACATTGGCAGCCTGGTTCTATGTGGTGCCTTCAAGTGTTTTCTCACAACATCCACAGCCCATAGAAGACCTTGTTAACACTGCTGATGGAAAAGACAAATTCTGTTGAGCTCTGTGGTCTGACAAAAACTTAATTACTACAAAAACAAGATGAACTGCTGCCACAGAGACAGTTCTCCGGTTAAACTGCTGAAAAAAGTCCTCATCATTTATTGGCTGATGAAATTCTGTTGCTTTAACCTGTAAAGGGTTCACATCTGCGTACGGAGTAGAATCTGCTTTGAGTCAAGGTTCTCGATCACCACGCAGGGTTTATGCTGCCTTCATGTGCTGTCGGAATAATCGGAAATGAGGCCCCCCAAGTGAGAACATTTTGGTACATAACTTGCAGAGTTGACGTCATATTACGCAGAAACATGGGAGACGAAAGTAAATGTGTTGATGGTAAGAATTATTTCTATTAATTCACGTAATGTTTTTGACACTCATGTCGGTCAGGTTAAACATATTTCCTAACTCATCTGATCTGTTTCCTTTGCTCTTCGTTGTCTGGCAAATACTGGGAACAGCTATCAACGTGTTGTTTAAAATACAAAGCATCTTCTTTGTAGCGTTCACATTTTATTCCACATAACTCATGAACACACCGCAGTCATAAAAACGACTTCCCAACTCTGGAAATGTTGGGACCTGCATTCTCTCTAATGTCCACCAGGGGGCGACTCCTCTGGTTGTATAGAAGTCTATGAGAAAATGACTCTACTTCTGTCTTGATTTATTACCTCAGTAAACATTGTAAACATGAGTTTATGGTCTCAATCTCTAGTTTCAAGTCTTCTTCAATACAGCATGATGTTCATTTAGTAAATGATGGTCCATTTAGAGTCAAACAGACCATAAAGCAGGGGATGCTTTATGGTCTTTTTGGGTATAATCCAAGATGGCGACTGAGAAATCGCCAAACTCGAGGCTTCAAAACATCAGTCCACAAACCAATGAGTGATGTCACGATGACTACGTCCACGTCCTATAAACAGTCTGTAGTCAGCAGCCACTTTTGTGGCGATAAGGAAACGCTCAACAAGACGACAATGTGTTTTCCTTGTTGCAACGCTATTAGCAACCAAACATTACTGTTTAAAAAGTCTCTACGGAGATTAATTCTGACTAATGATTGAGTGCTTAAACGTGTGTTTACGGTTGTGTGTGTGTGTGTGTGTGTGTGTGTGTGTGTGTGTGTCAACCTGTACCTGATAGGGGTGGGTCTTGGTCTGGCGATTGGAAAACTGTTGCTCCATAAAGGGGTCGTTGAAGAATGTTGCCATGTTGTTGTGCTGTGAGGGGAAAAGAAGAAAAACACATCATCAAATCCGGAGAGAAAGAAAACTGTTTTATACGATGTGTGATGTAAATAAATAATTAAAGGGGCCATTAGTCTACCCGAGACTATAATCAAATCCCATTATAACCATGAAGGGTTGCTCGGGCTAAAATGATAAGTTCACTAGTCAATTTACAGAAAATGTGAGTGTTTGTTGGTTCTAAGTGAATATCTTTAGGATTTGGACTTTTGGTCGGACAAAACTATGGATTCTGGGAAAATATTGACACATTACCCAGACAAGGTTCATTCCCATCATGAGCATGCTGTTATTGCCATCGTTTAACTGCTTAACTTTGAATTTGAACACAAGAAAGTGGATAAGCAGCCAACTAGTGTAATAATAACAATTCTATTTATACACCACTTTCACAAAGTACTCAAAGTAAGATTTACAGAATGTAAGCCTCCCCTACATGACACACATAAGGAACACAGGAGCACATATAATTAAGCAGCATACATAAAATGGAGGCTAAATAAAATGTCCTCCCCTATTTCTTTGAGTCTCCAGCCGCCACTGACGTGGGTTAATACAATTACAATGTTGAATCTAATCTCCTGCATTCATTTCTACCCTGCAGGGAGACAAGAGTAGATTATGATCATCAAGAGTGCACAGAACACCACAAAGACTGGGGCACTAAATATGATTTTGTGTGTGTGTGTGTGTGTGTGCGTGCTAGCGTGCCTTACACACACACACACACACACACACACACACACACACACACACACACACACACACACACACACACACACACACACACACACACACAAAGACACTCTTCATGGCACTTACTTGGCTCGTGTTGAAGTCCAGTTGGATGCTCTGAAGAGGGGAAAGAGGCTGCTGCTGCTGCTGCTGCTGCTGCTGCTGGTGGTGTTGGTGTTGCCGGCCCTGGTCCACTGCATGCTGGGGTTGCTGGTAGAGCGGATAGGGTGGCGGCGGCTCTCTTGGCATGTTGCTGGTATCCAAAGCGACTCCCTACACAGGACAGAGAAAGCCAACACGAGTCACTGAAGACTGAAGCAAGTTTAACGAAGAGAGTTTGGACTTGAAGTTGATTTATTCCGATTGTAACGTCATTAGTCAGCTGCACTCTCCCCATCAAAGCAAGAGTAAAAAACAAATGCACCAGTGTATTCTTTTTTGTACTGGCAAGAATTTTCACTTGGATGTCAGACTTTATTTTACATCATCGTACATTAGTTCTTTTTAGATTTTTTTTCTTAGTCTGCACAAAGGGATTCTTACACTACTTATTTCTATAGTTAGTTACAAGGTTTTTCTATCGTCGTTGCACAAACGAAATGTAGGTTGTAGTCCCATTTTGCTACACAAGAAAAAGACAGAAACTATAATTATATTGAGGCTGGAGGATGAGTCTCTCAGCCCAGAGGAAAGAAGCTGCTTTGAAGTCTGGCGGTTCGGCAGCTGATACTTCTGCATCATCATGGACACGTTGATATAAGATTATACTGTTACAAAGTAAACAAACCCTCTTTGTTATTCGGGGAATGTGAAGGCAGGCGTACCTGTGTGATGGGGGACAGCGAGGGGGACATGGTGGGAGACAGCTGCTTGGCCAGACCTCTGCGCTGCTCGGTGCCAGGAGACAGCGTGAGGGGGCTGATGGGAGCCGGCCGCCGCCGGGGGGAGTTGCTGGACAGACGCAGGGACGAGTTGATGGAGGGATTGCTGAGCGACGACTGCAGCTGGCAGTTGTTGAGGGACGCCTGGATCGAGGGATTGCTCAGAGACGAGGACAGACCTTCATTGGGGGGATAAATATCAGAGTGTAAATGTGCATCAGAATGAATCTCATAGAAAAAGGCGGCTGTGAATCCGGAGCAGACACTGGAAGTCAACTGGGAACATGTGGAAGTTATGATGCGGTATGTACTCTGTTTTCTGGCGTGCTCTCCAGTCCCCAACACAAAAACACTGTATTGTGTGACCAAGGAGGGAGAGAAGGACGCAGAGCAGAAGGAAAATGAGAAGACAGTGGGGGGAATCTAAAGGGGAAAGAAAAGAGCCGATTGTAGCGAGCCAGAACGGGGTCAAAGTGCCTCTTTCGCGTTGGTGCTCGGCCAAGCTGAACTGTGTTCGACAAGGGAGGAAACACAGAGGGAGTGTGATCAGGTCAGGCAGCGGAGTGAGGAAGTGGGAGACAGAGAGATCATTCAAAGAGCGATGCAGAATGTACGGTCGGCTGGCAGAGGAGGAGACCTGGAACCGGCTCAATGCTCCTCAAAGCTCCTCAAATGCATCAAACCGGCAAAAGACTAGAAAACTCCACAGACGACGATGACGATTCAGAAGGGAGCACATGTTGAACGAATAAGTAGATTCAGATAACAAGCTGAATGACAACGTGGACTATGGTTAGAGTTGCGTTGCTAGGCAACAGGAGACAAATTATGGTAAGTGACGGTACCAGAGCGGAGGCCAACATTCCTCAAGAACCACGAGTCTCATTTCATTTCATTCAGTACCTCACGGAACAAAAAGTGTTTCAGTGCCCCACGGCCACTTAAATGAATTCAATCAGAAGTAAACAGCCGAGGAGTTAAAGAAAACAACCTAATCCAAGTTAACACCAACGCAACAACACAGGAGAACTAAATATCAGATCTCTGTCATCTGAAGCTAAAGTAATGAAGAATATGGCAGAAGAAATGTAGAATTTTTGAAGGGCTTCGGACTTCAGAGTGGTTGAAAGGATTTTTCAGGAAGGTGGTGAAAAAAAAAGAGGTCTGGAGGCTTGTAGACCAGCTGCTGTAACAAAACACTACGTATATATGTTTTCACCGATAAGGCGATCGGCCATTGGTCTCAGCAGTAAAACAACGTGATCGGGACATAACCTGTTTTTGTGCTGATCTGATCCGTGACTGAAAAGCGTGAGTTTCATGATCTGTTGCTCTTTACTATTCATCAATGTTCCTGTGTAGCGTCTGGAGAACCTGCTGCTGCAACACAACAATTTCCAACAATACCCATGCACTTGTCCTCGCACACACACAAGCAGCAACACACGTATGCAAACATGCACGCACGCTCTCCACCCACCCTGTGAGTTGCCGATGCCGAGGTGCATCATGGCGGCCGGCAGGTTTCCGGTGCTGCTGCCCCCGCTGAGGTTGGAGTAGCCTCCGTTGTCCTCCGGGTCCAGCGGCGTGGAGAGTGGCGAGGTGAAGTGCAGGTTGCTGAGGTCCGGCAGGGAGCCGCTGGTATTTAACAAGCCCTGGTAGTGGGACAGACCCGGGTTCTGCTCCGGAGACGGGAATATACTGCAACAAACGTACAGAGAAAACTCGCTTTGATGCGGACGCTCACAATCGCATTTTTTAATGAATGTAAATATTGTGCATAATCAAACTCAGGGTCATTAAATGTGCTGCCATTGCCATTTCAAACTGAAAAGATGTTTCTTTTGACTCCCGTCCCCCCCCCCCCACCCACTCACTCCATTTCCTCCATTATTTCTCTAATTTCCATTTCTGCTCATATGCTGCATTAACAGCGTATGAGCAGCAACAGTGACTCATTGTTGTCCGTCCCCACTCACAAACACAGAGCACAAGACAATGAACAAACGCTTTCCTCCACAAACACACAAATGGTGTCTCTCTCTGTCAGATAAAGAGGCAGCATGAAATAAAGATCAATCAAGATTCTTCTTATCTATCGTGAGGACATCTTTCTAAGAATCTCAAATCTCTTAAGTCTCTACAGAAGACTGTATTGCTCTGTGTGTGACGATAAAACCTCTACATTATGCCCGAACATGTGCTGGCAACAAAAGCGAACGAGTTGCGGGTAGAAAAAGGAGGCGGCCGTTTGCTTCTGAATCATGACATGACACCGGATGTGACTTGCAGAGGGAAAACAAAGCCTCTGGAATCTGATTGTACTAACTCTGTTCCTCTTCTTCTAGGGTTAAAGGTGTAAAGAGGAACACAGACATCCTGTCTGACGAGGTGGTGATGAGCTGCATTTCCTGTCTGTTGACCAGCTACAGCAGCGCGTTTATGCCCATAAAGAATGCTTTTGTGTTAACGTCACTCTGATGAAGATTTTGGTGCAATCGAATAAAAAGAAAAAGGTTCATTTGTGATTAAGCAAAATAAAAAAATACACCTTCAGACTCACTTGATTCCAGGCACTTCACAAGATTTAGGCCTCGATGCCAGAGACTGAGAGAGAGAAAATTACAATTAGATGATAACACTCCCAACATTGCATTTTAACTGTAGATTGCTGTTCAGCTTTCCGGCACAAAAAACGTACTGTGGTTGCACGTGTACTGATTCAGTCGTTGCACCCACATGTGATGGCAGCGAATGCCACAACATTCAGACGATAGTCTGCTTCCACATGGAGTTACCAGACTATCAAACGGACATTGGTGTAGCGAGTGATTAGCGAGCAGCCTCACCTTCTTGGCCTCCCACAGCTGCTTGGGCAGCAGCTTACCGACCCCTAACAGATTGTCCTCGTTGGTCAGCGCGGGGAAGGAGAAGACTGCGGAGAGAGGAAGGTGAATTAAAGGTGTGTGTTCACAGCCAAGCTAATATCGACGATCTCTCGATTGCTTAAGGAATGTTCCACTCACCATCTCCGGAGACGTCCACCTCTGACTCGTTTACGCTGGCTGCATTCCAGCCTCCACGAGAAAAAAAAACAAACAAAGAGGGGGGGGGGGGGGGGGGGGGGGGGGGGGGGAGAAATAAAGCAAAGACATAAAAAACTAAAGCTAAGGAACATTAGAGGATATGTTTGTATTATCCCGGCATGTCTGGCACAATAATCAGTCGCTCTGACAGGAATACACACTAAAAGTTTGAAGCGGGGGGAGGAGGAAAGAGACGGCCATTGTTTTTATTGTGCCATAAAGGAGCCCTCTCCTCCTCCTCACTGAAGACCCGACGCCACATACACGTCTTTCATTCCTTTAACTGACTCTCGTGTTTGACCACAGCACTTCCAGTGCGCTGGTACTTAATGAGGAAATATTGTTTTTCTGTGTCTCTTGATGTCATCTTCTATTCTCCTCATCGCTTTCACATTAGTGCTTGAACCACTGCCCGTTCCTTCCTCCTTCACAATAAAAGCCCTGGACATGAACATTGCACAACTGTTTACCAGAGGGAACTAAAATTCATGCAATAAAATATCTTACAGCAGTTTAGGCTTTTCAACAGAAAGAATCTGCAAGAATCTATTCAAACCTTTAGACCGAAAAGGCGACGCAACTGTTGCAAATATTTGTGCTGTTAATTTGTCACGCAGCCTGTGTGTAAAGGCCTTAAAGCTCATTTTGAGAGGCAGTTTTTTTGGCTGCTGAAGGAGCAGATGAAACAATGAAGAGATACAACAGAGGAGCAACTGGTAACGGAAACGGGACAACTGGGACGAAACACTACTGGCTTATGTTGCTTGGATCACTTACACTGTGCGATGCATTCGATATGGGTGTTGTAAACGCTCAGGATTAAGACGAAAAAAAGTCACCGTCTATTCCTAGAACATTAATCAGATGCCTTTCAGCTGCAGAGGTTCACATTAGATATTTTTACTACTGCTTCTTTTTTCCAATGACAACAATTAGCAGAAAAGAGATTACACACCAAAGAGACCAAAGAGACTGCAGCTGAACTCTATGTTTCCACCCCGGCAGTCTGACTCACAGCTGTGGTTCCTAGTCAGACGCTTCTTTAATCAGTCGGGGCTCGACACCCCTCGAAACCCACAGGGAGCTTCGGAGGCGTGTGTGTGTGAGGCTGAACCGGTCTGCCTCTTTGTGATGATATAGAGCCTGGGCAGCTATGTGTAGTATGTGCTGCTGGACTATATACAGCAGGCTACGCAAGAAGACTGTACTGTGTGTGAGCCTCCACAGGCAGCTCAGTTCACCTCCCTCACTATACTGTTTAGCTCTAATGGCAGCTCTGCAAAAGAGTAGAGCTGAAAGAAACACCGGATTAACTGATGATTACATTTGTATTCTTTTTTTTGGGCTTGTTTTGCCTTTGATGGACGGAGGAAGAGTGTAGTGGCAGATTGGAGACAGGGAGAGACGTACGACACGCAACAAAGTCTTATTATCGAACAGGGGATGTTACAGACATTTTTGATAATTGATCAGATAGTTCAAGCTATTTTTAAAGCAAAACAAATCCACTGATTCCAGCTTTTTAAAGTATAATATTTGATGTTTCGGTCTGTTGATTGGACAAAACCACAGATTGTATATAAGAATTGGACGAAGTCACCGTGACGTCCCCATCGACTTCGGTTTTGAGCCTCCAGTTCACACAAGAGCATGGAGCTAAGTTCAACCGAACAGTAAATAAACATTTTGAGACCAAAATGTTACACTTAACTTTGATGAAGTGAAAACACACTGTGAAAGGGTTAAAGTCGTAAGACGAAAACACGGACAACACCTGGCAGAGACCTGTCAATCACAGTAAGCCCCGTCCTAAAGCATACCCTGCTTTATGGTCTGTTTGACTCTAAATGAACCACCATTTACTAAATGAACATCATGCTGTATTGAAGAAGACTTGAAACTAGAGATTGAGACCATAAACTCATGTTTACAATGTTTACTGAGGTAATAAATCAAGAGAGAAGTAGAGTCATTTTCTCATAGACTTCTATACAACCAGAGGAGTCGCCCCCTGATGGACACTAGAGAGAATGCAGCTTTAACACACTTCTGTGTTGGCTTCACTTTTCAGAACCGGAGGTGGTCGACTTGGCTAAACAAGACATTTTAAAACGTTACTATGGGCTCTGGGAACTCGATGGATCAAGAAAACAGATTACTTGATATAATGAAAATAATAGTTACTGGCAGAGTTTCACAGGACACACGGGCGGGCGGACACACACACGGACACACACACGGACACGGACACACACACACACACACACGGACACACACACACGGTGAGCCACTTAAAGCACAACAGACAGCGTGCTGTAACTCATGTATCCACACTGGGGTGACCGTGTTTGTATGTTAAACTCACACTTGGCTCACATCTTAAGGCAATATCCTGTTTAAACTTGTTGGCTAAACACAGTGAGAGGTACTCGGCTGCAGGACAACTTCTCTCATCCACTCCACACTTCATCAGGAACCCACTGGACGCTCAGATGGAAACAGCTCAGGAGAGAGGAGGCTGAATTCTTTGGACCGATTACAATAACAGCTACAAAAGGTATAAACAGAACATTCTAAACCAACAAGGGCCTGACTGTGATTTGTGCAGCTGAGTGGCTAACGAGACTGAAAAGCAGCCGGCTGGATGGACTGTGTTCTCTGTTAATAAATTACCAGCAGAACAGAAACACAAACACTATAAACTAGCATGATTACTACGACATGGGCCCCCACGGAGCAGCCTGCATGAGGCCGAGAGGATGTCTGGTTTAAAAAAGCATGCTCTGCTCACACAAAGCTGCACCTCTTCTACAAAGTGTAATGTACTTTAGGTGACATCTCAATACACAAGTGGATGTTGCTCAGACTCTCCAGGATGTTTTCCTGCCTATATTATTTTATGTAGGGAGTTCTTTTCAAAAGCAACCATGGGCATGTGGTAATTCAGAAAGGCATTTAATAACTATGTCAATTTGATTAATCCAATGTAGTCAGACTATAAACCAGCACAGCGACATCTGTTCTCATAACTGCAGTGCAGTGAAACGAAACCAGTGAGTAAATATATTCGTCATCGACGTTGTTTCCATGACTAAGACGAGACGAGGACGAGACGTCATCCGCTGCAGTAAAATGAGAGGTTTTCTAAAGGGACTCTGGTGCTCAGAAACACTACCGCTTTAGTCCTCAGGGACGACAAAACCAACACTAACTTTCCCTCAGTTCAAGTTAAAGTTAACAATGACTACAACGGGGCCTGGGGGAAAGAAACAAGTTGATATTTTGGTTGGACTAGATTGACTGAAATGTTCAATCTAATCTAATGACTGAAAAAGACAAAAGCATTGAAGTATTACTCTGTTAAATTGGTTGTTTTTCTTTGGCTATGATCAGACTAAAATTTACTAAATACAATAAGACTAAATTATAAAGTATCTGAATAAATGGACACGTCTACAGTGAGGAGGTGTCAGAGGTAGCAGTTCTCTAAACAGGCAACGATAAAAACGAATGACTTGAGACTTGAGTTCCTGAAATGAGATTTCTAACATCTAACGCAGATTTAATAGTTTTTACGTCAAAAGTTTTGTTTGTAAGGGAAAAAGAAGTTGATTGGAGAGTACATGGTTTAGAACAAATGTTTAGACTTGTTTTAAGATATAAAATTAAACAGCTTTGAAGAAGAATTTGTGCCCGAACACTGTTGAACTTCTCACACTAGATGTATCCTACTTCACTAAAAAAGTATATTCTCTTTGAATGTGCAACCTGCGTACTATGTATCTATATATGCACAGTATCTATATCTATACATCAGTGGCGGGCCTGCATTTTATACCTCGGCCTTCACTGCTGTCCTGCAGCTGAACACACGTATTGTTGTTCTTGTATTGTACTGAGGCAGCTGGTGGACTACTTTAAATACAGGTCAGTAGTTTCATCCAATGTTTTCTAACTTTGGGACCCCCTCATAAGGGTCATAAGGAATAATTTTGGATTACGCCGTTTTCGCCCTGAAAACCGACTCACGGTATGATACAGTTCTAATATTTGGCAGTGTGGGAGTTGTGCTTTCTGTGGCTTGTTGGCTGTAACTCCTGAACGCTTTCACAGAGAGTAATTTGGACGCCATCGCTGAAATCTGTGTGAAATGCTAATGCTCTTAGCTATGTGATATGCTAGGGGAGACGCTATGGCCCAGGTTTTCGAAGCATTCTCTGAGTTGTTGGCTCGCCGTCTGTGGCATAAAATACATATTATTATTGTGGCGGATCTTCTTAATTAGTTAGTAGAATAGTTTATAATGGTGTTTGCAGTGTGTAAAATTGTTTAGATGATTAAGTTAAGGAGACTTTTTTCGATAAAAAATAAATAAAAAATAAATAAAAAATAAATTTCTTTTTTTAATTTCTTTATGAACTTTGATTTCTACAACACTCTTTGATTAAATATCTCGCTCTGATCCAAGAGGTTGTTCAAAGACAATTTATTATTGATATTTTCAGACATGTATTTTTGTATTGGAGATTTTATGGGTTTTAATTTTAAAACATTTTTATATATATACTTTTAAATGATAATAAAATGGATGATTTATTTTCATTATTTTAGCCGATTGTTGTAAATGACTATAAAAGTAATAATTTGGAAAGAGTGTATTATGTTCCCTTTTGTTGCAAAACCAGCAAAATCATACTTAAATAAAATGAATGAGAAACAAAAAAGTAGGCTACAACGTGGTTACACTCAGGATGTATACAGAGAACGGATGGCTCCGGTGACTCAACTAAAATCATAAAACTGATTTATGGCAGCTGACCTCTCCTAACAACAATGGGTGTTCTCAGGAAATGTGGCTCCGCCCGCTTTCATGTCCACAGACATGAAATTCGTTGCCAACTCTTTTAATAATCGATTTTATCGATTCGTTGTTGCAGCCCTAGTCACGTGCTCACCCACTGACCAATCACAGCACACTGCATCTCACTGCAGAGCTGCTCCTGAAAACTGAGCTGCACGTTAATGCTGACATACTTGTTGGCCAGCTAGCAGCTCTGGTACGTCAAAGAATACGCCTAACATGTCAAACTAAAGATCTGATTGGTTTAAGACTATGACAATCAACAATATCGTCCCCATTCACTTAAACTGCACATGGATTCACTTGTGAGTCTGCAGGCCTGGGGCCTCTCTTCTTACCTAGAGACACAGAGGTGAAATCTGATTGGATAAAAGCTCTACTTAAAACAAGCTGCACTGGAAGCAGAGCAACTGAGGAACACAGTAGCTGTGCAATGAGAAAATAAGATAATGGGAAAAATATTTTTATAAATTATAATACATGTCGTGTATTTAAGAAAAATTATTAAATTATAAAAAAGCTATAACTTTTTAGGCCAGCAGAGAAGGCTTTGCTGGCCCTGACGGCCCACCACTGCTATATATATTTCACGTATATAATTGGTTTAAAGGCCTGTACAAGAGGTTTTAAATTGTGCCATTATAGTAGCGAGAAACAGCAGATTTATGAACAGATTAAAACAAGAACATCTCTTGTAAGACATGGATATCAAAATGTAAACAGTCAAACCACCACACAAACACAGAAAATGCTCTCTTTGAGGGTGAATAGCTTGTGGTTGTGTGTGTGTTACTCTCACCATTGCGCTGGAGAGGACCTCGACCCATCTGCTGGTTCATGCCAAAGGGGTCTTGGGGGTTTGGGTTCATGACGCTCGTATGGAGAGCAGAGTCTGAGTTGGTTCTGTGTGGGACGGAGGAGGAGGAGAATGATGACAAGTTTTCCAGCACCTTGGACAGAGGCAGAGGATTTCTCAGGGCCGTGACGTGAGTCATTCTGCTTCCTGCTCTGCCTCCACACACACATGCTGCATTCACTTGCACTGATCACACTGACCTCACTCACACAAAAAACATCCTCACCGAACAGTCTGAGTGATGAAATAATGATGAAAACGTTTGTTATCCATAAATTTACAGATACAGAGAAATACAAGGCAATTGGCAGCTATAAGAGATTAGTTGTCGTCATGGTTGTACATATCTAATACGAGCTGTGAAGTCAAACGTGTTCACACACATTCATGGTCCGACCCACACAAGCCCCCGAGTCCTGTACAGCTCCAGCTGAGAGCTTTCTCTAGTGCGATCCGTTCAGCCTCAACGGCTTCTTCCATGAGTCACTCCTGCTCTCACTTTATAGCAGAACTGTAGCAATCACACCTAAGTTTGATTCATCCAAAACATGACGCTTTTAGTTGCCAAGTTTGTTTTTATCTGTCAATTATGGCACTCAATAATATATATATATAAATAAAACAATATAAGAATGTATCGGAGGCATTTCGGATACCGGTTCCTTTAAAACAGTTTTGTTTTATTATAAATGCTATTTATATTTTTCCTGTCTGTGACATATTCAAACTGTAGGAATGTTGCTGGTATGATGTCAATATGTTATCGTAAGATCATTTCTATTTTTGCTGTTAAGGTGCACGTCACACAGGTGGTCTGGCTGCTCTAACCTGTTATGGGCACCAAAAAAAACAAGAGGTTCCTCTCCACACGCACACGCACACGCACACACACACACACACACACACACACACACACACACACACACACACACACACACACACACACACACACAGGCCTGACTTATAGCATGACAGGAAATAAGCACATTTCCCAAAAGTTCAAAATTTCTCCAATTACTACAATAAGTATAGTTCATATCTTTAAATTTAAAGCAAATATTTATGTGAATTTTAAATAATTCCACAAGGTTTGTGGAAGTAATCAGAACCCATCTCTGTCGTCAACTCAAACTGGATTTTCCTCAAAAACTTCTAAACTTTTCAAAGACACTTGAAAAAGGATGTGAAAAGGCTGAAAGTAAGACAATGTGAAAAAGGAGCCTTGATGTTAGAGTGCGAAGGAGCCGTGAGTCCTAAAGCTGGGTGAGTAAGAGAGGAACTATTGATTATTGTTTCAGGGGAGAGAAGAAAAAGAGTTAATCAACCACAAACAGTCTTAAATTGAGATTTGTGTCTCAGCCTTCTATCTCAGTGCTTCAGAGGAAGAAAAGAGGGGATTACTGAGGTTTATAAAAGGATTGAGACCAGGACGCAATGTAGCCAAGAGAGATTACAAAAAGACAAGGAACAGAATGGTTGGCCTCTGTGTGAGAGAGGGATGAAGCAGCAAAGATAGACAGAGGGGAAAGAGAGACACGGAGAGGTGGGGAAAGAGAGAGAGAGAGAGAGAAAGGGTCACCTGTTGAGTTGTGATAATAATCTCAACCCAGGCCGTTTTTCCTCGGTCCATGACTGCTGTTCCCTTCAGAGAGAGACACAGAGGAAAGAGATGACAGACGTTTACTGGATGAGAGACCCCAGCTCCTAAAAGTTTGTGTGAAGAAGAGAAACTACGTTAAGAACGATGAGCCTCGTGTGGAAGGAAGAAAGACCCTGGAAAGATACTCAAGACACAACACAACACCGTCCTACCTTTAAGGGGAGAAAAAAAATGGAAAGACAGAATAAATCAAAAGCAGAGTGAAGACACATTTATAAATGGGGGGGAAGAGAGAGAGAAAGAGGGAGAGGGAGGCAGAGAGACAGAGATACAGAGACAGTGAGAGAAAGACAGACAGACAGAGAGAGAGAAAGACGGAGAGAGACAGACAGAAAGAGGGAGAGAGGGAGGCAGAGAGACAGAGAGAGAGACAGACAGGGAGAGAGAGACGGAGAGACAGAGAGAGAGAGAGAGAGAGACAGAGACAGGATGTAAAACACTGGATGTGGAGGGTCATTGTTGAAGCCTGAAACAGTGACTGAGTGGATTTTTCTGAAGCACTCCAGCACAAAAAAGGTCTCGACTCCTCCTCAGTACTTAACAACCACAGCAGTCTTCTGAGAGCACAAGTGGTCCACAAAATAACTCTAATGAATCTCCTGTTGGTGCTGAACCGCCTTCAAATATATTTACACGGTGACTTTGTTTCTTTTGGTTAAGATAACGTACTCAAAACAAGTGCAGAGACCTGGGAACACAATGGCATCTCTTAGGTTAGAGAGTATGTCCTCATCAAAGGTCCACAACTTCACAATAATGTTTAACCTGCACTATAATTTAGTCCCATATACTGTATATATTGAATATATATAAACTGAACACGTGAGACTCGCTGGTTTTAAACTGAACACGTGAGACTCGCTGGTTTTAAACTGAACACGTGAGACTCGCTGGTTTTAAACTGAACACGTTAGACATACTGATTTTAAACTGACCGTGGGAAGAATGGATTATAAGAGTCTGTCCATTCTTGGTTAAAGACTCTGGTTAATCTTTCCACATTCCTTTTTTTTGGAAAACGCCATGAGAAATAACTGAGAAATAAGTATTTCTCCTGTGTGTGTAAATCTCACTGGAGTTGCGATGCTAATCAGAACAATGAGAAATGTTTAGCTCTCTTCGTACAGAGCCATCTCCAGGGAGCTCGGTCTGAGAAAGTCCTCCCGAGAGAGGCTGGTATGGGAATAGCAGACCAAAGATGGGCGAGCGGACGAGGAGGAGGGCGTGAGACTGGATGGAGGCTCTGACCCCGAAACAGATGGTCTACGATGTAGGGCTGCAACTAACGATTATTTTAAGAATCGATTAATCTGTCGATTATTTCTTCGATTAATTGATGAATCGGATAAAAAAACAAAAAAGCATTAATTTCCAACCCTTTATTCAAAAACAGAACTCACAGTGCAAAGAATCTTCAGAAAGTGCACAAAGGTTGCTCGAACATCCCTGAGCTGTGAAAGTAATAATTAAAAAAAAAATGGACTAATATCAGGAGTGGGATTCAGCGGGTTACCCACGCCTCTCGGTGAAGGGTAGACACGCTGAGCCACTCAGTGTGGCGCGCGTGCAGCCCCGAATATCTAAGGGCATCACAGACCTGTTGTTGCTCAATCTCGTGTGGCTGAACGCCACTTGTCCCTCTAAGAAGCTGGACGCCGACCGCACGGGGCCGCATAACTAGTTAGCATTCCGGAGTCTCGTTCGTTATCGGAATTAACCAGACAAATCGCTCCACCGACTAAGAACGGCCATGCACCACCACCCACAGAATGGAGAAAGAGCATCAATCTGTCAATCCT
This sequence comes from Pholis gunnellus, assembly GCF_910591455.1. NCBI lineage: Eukaryota > Metazoa > Chordata > Actinopteri > Perciformes > Pholidae > Pholis > Pholis gunnellus. The sequence goes on from NC_136528.1 coordinate 6,224,215, forward strand.
TTCCATGTCCGGGCCGGGTGAGGTTTCCCGTGTTGAGTCAAATTAAGCCGCAGGCTCCAATCCTGGTGGGGCCCTTCCGTCAATTCCTTTAAGTTTCAGCTTTGCAACCATACTCCCCCCGGAACCCAAAGACTTTAGTTTCCCGGACGCTGCCCGGCGGGTCATGGGAATAACGCCGCCTACTTTTAACATTGAATCTAATATGAAAGGCTAGCGTACATTTATTACCTTACCTCATGAGGAGAAAAACAAGTCTGTTGACGCCACATAAATGCACTTATTTGGTCACAGCAGATAAATTGTTGTAGTAGCTGTCGTGGTAATTAAAGCGCTGAAACGGTTAAAAAAGCTTTGTGGCTCTCCTCCAGAGCCGACTGCTTGTAATGTAGTGCAGATGTTGTTGCCGTTTTTTACACACACTCTGCCCCGATCTCCCCAGAGACTGTCGAGCGGGGGAATCTGACTAAACAACACAAGAGCCTGGAGAGCGTTTAATGTGGATGTCCAATCAGTGTTGATGGTAAATTGAAGCGTTAAACTTCTCAGTGCGTTCCTATATTGGCCCGTAAAGCTGAGTTTGAGTAGTTGTAAGGAGACGGAGAACAACAGGTTGTTTCTGCTTGGATTTGTAGTCTCCGTCTCTCGGTAGCCAGAGGGGGCGTGGTCTCTGGATGGTGCTCCAAAACAGAGCTTCCTAAACTGGTTGTAAGTTCAATTTTGTAAATAATAAGAGTTTGACGGATTAATCAGTGCCGATAAGACGTTTTACAAACTATTGCTAGCAATGGAACTGGGCTCCGATAATGGCTGCGCAACGGCTGATTTTACAGCAAACTGACACATATTTTACCCGTTTTCAGTATATTTCTGCCCATAAAAGTAATCTCTCCAATAATAAAGCAACATTAACAGTTCTTGATAGGTATCGGCCGATTAATCGGCCATCTGCTTTTTCCTGCTAAAAGCTATCATTATTATATCGGCCTTTAATAAAGTATCTGTCATAAAGAATACAATAGAGTAGAAAAAACAACAACAAAAAACAGAACATCTCTTCACTTGTATCACAAACTGGCTACGTTTTCCAACAAATACGAGTGGCGAAACATTTTCTCAACGAGTCTGTGTCTGCAGAGCGGAGGAAGACGAGGGGAAGGGCGACTGGCAGCCGGCCAAGCCAGCACATAAAAAACACAAGAGTGGAGAGCAAGAGTGAGTGGGGAGGAGCTGTTTTGTTTTTTATCACAGGGCCATAACTCACTCCCTTGTAAGCACTGAGGAGAAGCCGTCACCCAATACACCAACTGCACAACCAGAGCTCACATCAAGGCCAAGTAGTGTAGCATTGTTTTCCAGCAGGTGCTGATATTACATTTCTGCGAAGCTGGAGATTGTGAACCACAGGGCAGTGGTGCTGTGACAACATACAATCCCTAAACAGTGGGATGACTGCTGTTGGACATGACCTTTAAAGCGAAAAGGCTATCTGTCAAACACCTTTAGGTAGACGCCGCCTCCCCAGGGACTAACACAGCACCTGAAACATTCCTGCAAATAAAACAACATTCTGCACATCCACAGATGGAAACGGTTCCTGCTGTAAAATAATCAAGTTTGGAGGAAGAAGTAGAAACACAATAACCATTCTGTCAGCAGCCACACAGATATTTGTACTCACCTTCTCCAGTTGTTGTCCAGAGGCGGGGAGAGGTACACCGCTCCGTACGGAGAGCTCTCTATGTGGGTTTCAGTTAAGAGAATTATCGGCACAAATACAGAAAACATCACTGTGATATTAAAGTTCCCATGAAACGGCTCATGATTCTAAATATTTAAGCATTTATTATAAAAACAGTAAGCTGGCGTTTACAGTAGCCAATAGTGCAGAAGAGCCTTAAAGCTGCATTTTCTGTAATGTCCATCAGGGGGCGACTCCTCTGGTTGTATAGAAGTCTATGAGAAAATGACTCTACTTCTCTCTTGATTTATTACCCCAGTAAACATTGTAAACACGAGTTCATGGTTTCAATCTCTAGTTTCAAATCTTCTTCAATACAGCATGATGTTCATTTAGTAAATTATGGTCCATTTAGAGTCAAATAGACCATAAAGCAGGGTATGCTTTAGGGCGGGGCTACACAGTGATTGACAGGTCGCTACCTGGTCTGAGAGTTGTCTGTGTTTTCCACTTACAACTTTAAACCTTTCAGTGTGTTTTCACTTCATGAAAGTTAATGTCTTAAATATGCATTCGGTTGTACTTAGCTCCGCCTTCTCCTGTCAGATGGCGACGGGCAAAACGCTGATCTCGTGGCGTCAAAACAGTTGTTCACCAGTTGGTGACATCGTGGTGACTAGCCACCAGCTAATCACGGAGGACAGCCTGCTCTCTGTTGTAAAGGACCACCATTACCGCCATCGGATACGGCAGAGGATTTTACCAACGATTTTATCAGACGGGGATGAAATAGAGGAAGACGACGACCATGAAGAAGTACGCTTAAGAATTTAGCACAATATGGAGCTACAGAGGACACACACCTCTCTGGTGGGTAAAAGATGCAAACTGATTGATGGATATAATTGGTTGAAATCTGTTGGTACTGGCTTACGTAAGCACAGGTCATATTTGGTTTTACAGGAAACAAACCATGATCGAATCGTGATATAGAAATATGAATAAATGTTATTTTTTTGCAATTATTTTGCATATATTGTTAAATAAGTGCACAATATCGCCGTGGATGTGATCTAAAAAGGGGTTAAAAGGGCTTTTATTCTCTTGTATCTAGAATTTATGAATACTTACTACCGTTACTTTATATATTTATATATTTTTGTCTGTGAGTCAGTTTGTATAGCTAGCCATCATGTTATGTACTATTCTTTTTGAGGGTAACATTTAGCGCGTAACCTGTATAAACTGAAAATAAAATGATTGAAATTTTGAAAAAAGAAAAAGAGAAATTAATACCTACATTTTGATTTCATGGGCACTTTAAGTACATTTTTATAACTTTTACTTGCACGTATTTCATATGTCATCAGATATTAACACAAAGAAATGGAGGACAACTGGAATAAAACACATTTACAATCTGACCTCACCCTGATGTTTTCATTTGCAAATGAAACACGGATGTGTTCTAACTATAGCGCGGAGCTCAGCTGCTTGACATGAAATAACAAGAGGATGAGTGTTTCACATGTTCAAAGAGACAAGAAATCATTCGTATAGCGGGGCATATTCTCATCAAAGCCCTACAGCGGTGTGAACAATAGAGCAGTCTTTTTCAAATACTGAAACAATGACGGCATTATTTAATTTACTACCGACTCCTGGAAGGGCAGGACTTCAGAAAGGTGGTGTTGTATCTGTCACTATTTAAGTGTTCTGCTCTGGAGAGGACTGTTGAAAATGTTGACCAATCAACAAAAACAAATTAAAGCAGACATTGGGTGCCACACAAGGACGACTTCTGCTTAGGCCTCGGAGAAATGATTATCAGTAGTGAGCGAGACTGGAGCCCTGCTATCACCCCTCACACAAAACATGGGACACGCCCCTTTCTAAATATACACAAATACAACCGAGGGGAGAGGACACTATTGTGGTTTCTCCAGACGCAAAGGAGGAACGGAAACTATCCTGTCAAACTGGTTCTTAGTCTGGTTCATGTGCTCTTACGTCACACATTTCAACAACTATAATAGTTAAGTAAAGCCTAAACTGTAGGTGGCACACTGACACACAGCTGTGTTTGTGACTGTAGAATTGGGATATAATTCAAAGAACCAATCAGCGTTAAACAAACCACTTCAAAGTGTGGCACAGTGATTGGATGAGCCAGAGCCACAAACCGCACTACACAATTTTCCTTTTTCCGAGATGCCGAGCTGCTCCTTGTCATCATCATTTAAACCACTCAGCACAGCAGATGATGGTCTAGTTTACAGCTCCCAGACTAAACCGGTTCTCAGTGGACGAAGGACCCGCCAAGAACTCTGCTTTTCACACCCATTCGCTAAATATATATTATTTTATTTTTTTCTACAAAAACCTTTTTCACCATTTAACAGGAAACTAAATAAGTAGAGCTTGTGTGAAGAACAGTAACGCGTGTATCACAGAGGCTATTCTTCAAATAACTCCTATTAATAAGAGTAAGCAGCAAAATAATAACGAAGAAATTACAAAAAAATGAAATGTGTTAATCCACTGTTTTACACCACGTAATCTATCCGGTCACTATCTGATCAGGCTGGAGACTTTGTAAATACAAGTGAAAGCACGACCTTAAGCACTGGTCACATTATATCAATCTTCGTTTTGATCATTTAGGTTTATTCTCGTTCTCATTTCCTCTCTCTCCTTCACTACCCTCCTTCTCCTTCTTTCTCCTTCTCATCGATGACGCACCACTTCCTCGTTTTGGACCAATAGGCTTGCACGTTGATAGAGGAACCATCCTCCTCTCGTACAGACTCCTCTCATTAGTGTAACACAACATAGGTGTGCATGCTACTGCTGACAGTGACTCTTGATGAAGACCCATGTCGGTTGTGCGCGTTGGGCATTTTAAATACACATTGGAAATATTATACTTTCCTTTTAATCCTGGCTCCGTTGACTCAATGAGCTTTTTTGAAGCACTTTGTCGATTGAATTTTTCTGTTGTGTTGGAGATGTCTTTCCTTTGATGATATTTTCTGTTGGCTTTAGTCGTCGATTGGTTAACTTAAAGGGCCTAATTGAAAAATACATATTTTTCCTCTTACCTGTAGAGCTATTTATCATCTACATTGTTTTGGTGTGAGTTGCAGAGTGTTGGAGATATTGCAGTCGAGAGGTCTGCCTTCTCTCCAATATAACTGGTCTATATGACACTCGATGTGCCAGAAAATGCATTGGAAACCCTCAACAGCAACGTCTCTTACTAGAGATCCTAACTCTGTTTCTCAAGATAATCCACAGACCTTGTTGTGAGCAGACACATTGCCTAGTGCCATATAGTCTAATTTTATACTAGAGAGAAGGCCGACATCTCTACGGACGACCAACACTCGGCAGCTAGCACCAAAAGATTAAAAACACCCTTAATACAAACACAGGAACAGAATTAAGGTCAGCCTTTCTCAATATTCACTCAGCTGAGCTTTTAAGACGAATGAAATACAATTTGTGAAGGACATGCTGACACATCCACTCTGACATATTTTGGCATCAACAATGTTTCACCTGTGACCTTTAACCCATTTTGGACCACACCATCTATACGCGTACATGTACAGTACACACATACAGTATGTGTGCAACCAACCCCACCCACCAAAAACAAATGGGCCAAACAGCTTCTTATTGTGATACTAACAAGAGCAGACTCATCTCGGGTTGCCTCCACCACGCTGTGTACATTATACTGTGTTCTACGTTAACCCTCTGAACCCCAAAACCAGCAGGCGAGATTTCTTTAAACAATCACTAAAACTACACTGTTTATAACAGCCAGAAGCTGCAAAAACCTTCAGTATTGTTAGATTGTCATCTTTCCAATGGTCCTGGAACACATCATGTTTGACGCTTTTGTCATGAAAACAAACCAAAACTAAGCTTAAAATTGTGACATTTCATCAACATTTATTCTACATGTCCCATTTAAAATCTCGCCACAAATAAACCGTTTGCTTTAACCAGATCCTTTAAAAGAACATTACATTCTGAGCTCCTCTGCAAAACTAGGAAGACATGATTGACTCGGCAGAGACCAACAGTCACGTGACAAACGTTCAGGCTGCTGAACACAGAGCAGAGAGGAGAGGCTGGAAGTAGAGGTTGTCAAAATGTGAAAACTTCTAGCCATCGCTGTGCTGTTTCCACTTTTATATTGCTGTGAAATTCAAAGCCACAGAGAGTAAAATGTGACGGTAGCAAAAAACGCCACAAAACGTTTGGGCTTCAGAGGGTTAAAACACAATAAACAGGAACAGTTAAAACCAAAGAGCTCGCTTATATCGCCCAAATGAATGTAAAGGACACCGTTGATCCATCGGGAACCCTTTGAGACAGTCAAGGATGCTTCGAGCTACGCTTTACTGGTTGAACTTTAGGCAAATTTAAACAGTCAAACATCCCACTCAAAGTAGGTCAGCCCAGTCTATTTTATACATCAACCCAAACATGACAAACATGCATGACTCTACGTAGAAACAAGCACCAATGATGTCAAGCTGTACCGACAATAAGAGAAAACCTAATGTGGAATTTTGCCCCGAAATACCATAATCACCATCACGTTATGCATCTGTTTGCTCGCTGAAATATATATCCGTTGGTGAGACATCACATGCTGGGACACAGCATAGTGACATGTCAGTGAATCATCTCCATCTCAAGGCAATAAACGGACTCGCTTATTAAGATGCTAAGAGGTGGGGGCGTGCTGGTGGATCAGTGGGCTGTTTCATGTAAATGTGACATATTGGGTGTGAATCCAGTTTAGGAAATAAAATCTACATCCTGAATCCAAAAAAAAGGAACTGTATTGTTCAATATACTAGATTAGTAACTAGATTATTCAGAAAGAAGAAATAATATAAATATATATACACAAAATGTTTCACAGAACAATAAAATTACTTGTTAATAACCCTCTGAACCGCAAAACCGGCCGGCTGTATGAAAAAGCACGTTTTCTTTAAACAATCACCAACACTACACCGTATATCAGAGCCAAAAACATAATGGTCAGATTTTCATCTTTTCGACGGTCCTTTAACACATCATGTGTGACGAACGCTTTTGTCGGAAAACACAACCGAAAAAAAGTCTAATTTAAAATTTCGCCTCAAATAAAGCGTTTATTCTAAACAGATCCTGTAAAAAGTGAGTTCTCTCTACTTCCAGCCATCGCTGTGCTGTTTAAATAAACATGCAGGACTTTTATATATTGCAGTGAAAATCAAGGCAACAGAGAGAAAAATATGACAGGAGCAAATAAGGTTTGACACACACACACACACACACACACACACACACACACACACACACACACACACACACACACACACACACACACACACACACACACACACACACACACACACACACACCAAATGTGTATTCACAGTATGCTGAGAATCTCCTACTGTCGATGTCCATCAGGTGTAAGTAAAGCGCACCGTGACCGTCACATTTTAAATTTGCATAACGACGAATTATGTTCCCGAGGCTACAAAGCAAGGCCCCTACACTGTCAAGTATCGTCACGCTTGAAACCACACCACAAAGACAAAACAACAATAAGGAGCAACCAGCGGGAAGCCACAACACCCACTTCCACACCGCTGATTACCCTTTGAGGGCTCCTACTCATCAATGATTTAAGGTTTGGAAGGATATCTGCCGTCCGTGCTTGTCGACGGGTCGGCGGTGGGGAGAGTTGATGCGGTTGCGGTCCCTGTGGACCCTCTCGACCAGCCCGTGGTGGCGGGTCCCTCTGGCCGAGTCCAATCCCGATGAAAAGCCACTCTGAAAAGAGACATCGGACAAGTGAGACGCAGTTTCCCACAGATTGGCTGGGAGACAGGAAGACGGGCATTAGTCAAATGTCTTCAAACTTCAGTTGTATCTGAAAGCACTGTTTAATTAATTTAGCCAAAACAGATAATTTGTTAATGCCTTTTACTACACTGTATTGACATAATCACTGACTATTATAGGGGTCATGTGATGGCTGCTACGTTTACATCACGCTGGCTCTTCAAACACAAAGGAACAGCTGATTAACACTACGGGCACAAAGGAAACAGCAAACTAAAGAACGTGAGTCACCAATGTACAAAAGGTGCTTTCTCGGACAAGACTTGCATCATAAATGCCAGCTTTGAATGCCACATTGTAGCGATGAAATATATGTAAACAATAAAGATGTGACACTCAAAGTCAGAGTGAAGAGGAGTTTGCAAAGTAAAGAACCCTTATACCCTTTTACGGGTTGAATGCAATGATGCCATTGAGAGTTTGGCAGTACGGCAAACCAACCAAAACAAATGGACTCTCCAGATCCGAGAGACATTACGAGCTACCAGTCACCGATCCAACTCCGTTATGGCTTTATTCTGTTTTAAAATGGGCGCTACAAACAGTCCAGTGGTGGTCAACACGTTTAACAACATGCTGCCGTAGACGCCGCCGGTGTTTCGGTTTAACAAACGGCCGTGTTATTTGGCGACTCTCAGAAGAATGCGTACATGGTTGTCTCGTAGTGATGTCAGCTTTTGAATCGGATCACCTGTTGACCTGAAACTGTTGTGATTCTGTAGAACTTGAGTCCGCTGTTGGAATAGCGATTCTCAAACCCGAACGTGCCACAACCAGACATTTTGACGCTGGTAACAGTTCTAACTCAACGTTAAATGCTCGCTAACTTGTCTGGATGGCTCGGGCAAAACGCCACTTCCATTGCTAACATTTACAGGCGTATTTTTGATGATGTTGGTTGTTAAAGGGTCTAAAGATATTATACATTTCTTGCCTTGTATTGTTAACAAGTGTACATTAAAATCAGGTGGCAACTTCTGGTTCTGCCCAGTGAAGCCGATGCGAAAGTGTATTAAAGCTGCATTCTCTCTAGTGTCCATCAGGGGGCGACTCTTCTGGTTGTATAGAAGTCTATGAGAAAATGACTACTTCTCTCTTGATTTATTACCTCAGTAAACATTGTAAACATGAGTTTATGGTCTCAATCTCTAGTTTCAAGTCTTCTTCAATACAGCATGATGTTCATTTAGTACAGGGGTGGCCAACCCGCGGCTCCCGAGCCGCATGCGGCTCTTTGCCCGGTTTCATGCGGCTCTTACGTTCATATCGAAGTTTGTATTTGTGTTTTTTTAATGTTCGTGTTCGCTTCGCTTGAGTTAAATACGGTATTTTCGTCAAACGCGCATGTGCGGCCACAGATTACGTTCCTCGTCGACCCATTTAACGCCGAGACGGACTGTTTGAAAGCCCCGCTAGTCACAGATGAGGATGCGGCTGAGTTGGAGATGATCGATCTTTCTGAGGAGGACCAACTCAAACCTGCTTTAAGGGACGGGACCATTGAGTTCTGGAAAAGTGTGCCAATGAACAAATACCCCAATGTCAAACGGGCTGCGCTTAAGATACTGTCAATGTTTGGGTCAACATACGTCTGCGAGTCTGTGTTTTCTACCCTGAAACACGTGAAATCAAAGCATCGATCTGTTCTGACTGACACCCATGTGAAAGAATTGCTTCGAGAGGCAACAACGGAATACAAGCCAGATTTGAAGAGGATTGTTCAAGGCAAGGAATGCCAGAAGTCCCACTAAGTAACATGCATAGTAAAAGAAAAACACTATTGTAAATTATTATATTTTTGTTTGTGGACTTGGTTGAACTGAGAGTTTGTCTGTGTGAGACAGTGCACACAATGTTCATTGTTGAAAATGACTGGCCTGTGGTCTTAGGAGTCAATTTCTGTCATTATCATATTGGTGTGTGACATTTACAATAAATCTGGCTGAGCAAAGGTATGTGTGTGTGTGAGGAAGGGATAGGGTGATGTTCATGTGTGCCCATGTGTATGATGTGGCTCTTTGCGGTCACACAGTAAAAAATGTGGCTCTTGGTCTCTGACTGGTTGGCCACCCCTGATTTAGTAAATGATGGTCCATTTAGAGTCAAATAGACCATAAAGCAGGGGATGCTTTAGGGCGGGGCTTACTGTGATTGACAGGTCGCTGCTACTACCAGAGACTTATACGGTGTCTCGGTGTCACTCCTCCACGTTCCAATTATGGAAACTTACGTTCAACGGTTGCAAAAAAAAACATGGCGACGGACGTAATCCAAGATGGCGATGGCGAAATCGACAAACTCAAGGCTTTAAAATATCAGTCCACAAACCAATGACTCCACGATGACCACGCCCACTTCTTATACTTTTTTTCACTTTTTCTGCAAGTTTAAAGCCCCAGCTGTCGTAGACGGCATGGTTCACACCATCACTGCCGCTAATAGACAGTCTCTAAATTTGAATATATGACCCACATGCGAGTGTTGATCACCAGCACACTGCAAAACGAAACTGCAGGGTGGGAATTTAGATCAAATAGTTTATAAGTACTCTGCATTCACATAATTGAATTTTGGCAGATGGTTATCATCGAGTGGAATCTCGAAGTCATTTGGTTTGTGGAGTTTGTCTCAGAAGGTGAATGGACTTCATAAGAGTTTTCTCCCTCCATGTGGACCTGACCACTCTGTTGCCATTACTGATCAACCGCAACGCACTTTAACCTTGGACCCTCTGTAACCCAGCATGCCCCACCCCTTAGAGAGCCGACACAGATACAGGCCTAGTGCTGCAGAAGCACTGTTATACGCATACAGAAGTGATCTTTTATTCCTCCTCTCTCCAGTCTGCAGCTGAACTACTTAACGCTCTCAGGAAAAGCTTGTTCGCTCATCTAAAAAGGTCCAGTTCAGCATTTTGCCGTTTCTGCAGTTAAGCCAGAAGTTTTCTAAGTTCTCTCCGAGTCTTGTCATTTAATGTGCTTAAATAAACTTTCACCACATTTTTCTTTTTTGAATTATTCATGAATATATTTAAAAAAAATAAGATAATTATAAACTAATGAAAACAGTTATGAATAGTATATTCTAGTTCTGCTAATAGATCCCTAAAACCCTACGTACTTTTTCTTTAAGTTTATTATTCATCTGTAAATCTGTAGATCACCTGATCACATTCTGGGTGATTGAGAATGATATTATCTAACTTAATATTGATGTTTTATAAGACAAAAACATTAGAAGTATGCAGATGCTTTTATAGTACCTAACGCAATTAAAAAATGGGGATTGAAGGTATGAACATTAGAACAGAGTTATTGTGCCAAGACATTGAAAAACCACTGGATGAGATTAGGACGTCCAAGCTTCGTTGTAAAGAAAATATTCACGTTCAGTTTTACATCAAAATGAAAACAAGTGAGCACATTCACATAAAATAAACTCCAGTGATTTACAGCAGCAGTACATCTATGAGTGTCCAGGCCGACAGTGTGTCAAAAAATGCCGCTGTCTCATTTATTAGAATCACACTGATGTGTTTGCACATCTGGAGCGCCAATACAGAGGGCTCAGTCCACAAACATATCTGTACTTTAACCTGGCTCTACGTTAGCTGCATCGCAATGTTACATTTTTGACGCAATGCTAACATTGGTGTGCCGCGTTTAGTCTGAACACCTGGTAACAAAGGCAAGACAAGTGTAATCGTGTCTTCAGAAAGAAGCGACCTCTAGTAGCGGTGGATTGTTGAGGTTGAAAATGTTTCAGCTACAGCGAAGAATTTGTGCTTTTTGTCTGAACGCACCTTAAAGTTACTACAAGGAACTTCATTTTGTGGTGATTTTGTCATCCTGTGGACTACAGTGGTAGTGTTTCTGAGCACCAGAGTCCCTTTAGAAAACCTCTCATTGTACTGCAGCAGGGTCTGACAGACTGCTCCTCTCAGTCCTGGTTCTGGTTCTCCCGTGCCTCCCTTCCCTCCAGCAATACATCCTGGGTCTCCAGCAGCGTGGTGTCGGTGTTTACTCCCAGAGAGGAGAAGCTCTGCTCCTGGAGGAGGAGGAGGAGGAGGAGGAGGAGGAGGAGGAGGAGGAGGAGGAGGAGGAGGAGGAGGAGGAGGAGGAGGAGGAGGAGGAGGAGACGCTGCTGCTGCTGCTGCTGCTGCTGCTGCCGGGAGCTGAGCTCTCCTCCTCCCTCCGGAGCTCCGACTGCAGGTCCAAGGCTGCAAGTCCAAGGCTGCAGGTGAAGCAGGATCTGGGTCTGTCCACGGTGGACCGGTCTCTGCTGGAGGATCTGGGTCCGTCCACGGTGGACCGGTATCTGCTGGAGGATCTGGGTCTGTCCACGGTGGACCTGCATGATTTCACCAGAATCCGACCCGGTGGCACCGATGACGAGCATGAAGAATAACTCTATAGAAATAGACCACCTTCTGTCTGATGGTCTCTTTACTGATGGAGGTCTTATAGAGGATCAGGACCGAGACTGGTTCAGGACCAGTTAAAAGCTTCTCACAGTAACTTTAAGAAACCATTTACACAGGGGGGGACAAAATACATCACATACGGTCTTAATTCACTGCAATAAACCTGGACTTAACACTACTGATAAACCTTGAGGGCTGGTTCCCCAAACAGAGAGTGCATTGTCTTGAACTAAAACAAAACTATTCAAGTGAATTCAGAACGTTTGGTTTTACTGTCAAAGAGAGGCTGCTAGTGTGCGGTGTGTATTTCGTCTGTAACGACATCCCACCTGGAATTCGGCGCTGGTGTTGCCGATCTGATTGACGTTGGGCAGAGAGCCGTAGTACTGCGCCCGTGATTGAGTCAGACGAAGCTGCTGGACCTTCTGAAACTGCACCTGTCAGTCAAAAGCGGGACAAGAACAACAGTCAGGGGTTATGGATTCTGCACATCTGGAGTCTTCACGTGTAAAGAACATAAAGCTTCAGGATGAAAGTCACAATTGGTGTCGATTCGGGCTTTTGTTTCCCGCCATTGTCATTGCGAATGTACAGAACGCAAATGCTGTCACGTCATATTATCAAATGCTCTGCTGACTGTATTGAACATATGCAATAAAATGAATTAATGAAAATGCAGCAATGATGCAACACGTAATAGGAGGAGGAGGAGGAGGAGGAGGAGAAGGAGGCTTGTTCTGCCAGGGGACGGTAAACGGAGCCAATCACCGGCTGTTATCAGGGAAAAGGCAAATCAGAGGGGCATTTCTTCTTTAGACTGCCCAAAGGGCAACATTTGAATCTCAAAGACTGACCTCATTTGATTTTATCAATAGATTTACAGGGAACAGAGAGAGCCCTCTCGTGGGGGAGGGGCTTTATCCTTTGGTGCAACATTTGTCCGTTTCCTATGTGAGCTAAGTACGGTGAAGTGTTAACTACAGACACATTGTGTTCATTTATACAGCACTAAGTGCATTTTATCTTGTTTTCCAGCAAATAATAATCTTGTAATCATTCCAATGTGTCAGCATTCATGGACAGCTGTGGCTGGTAGACAGTTACAACTCAAACAACCACCACTCAGGAGCCATGATGAGACACTCTTATTAAAACATCATAAATGAAAGATAATCACTGAGCTTATTGTTTCGCTGTGAATGTATTTGAAAGATTTTGGAACTTCTTGTATCAATGCTCAATAAAGACTATTTGTTTAAATAGAAGATAAATTAAGCAAAGTTGATTCTTTTCTTTTTAAACAGACTTTTTTTCCCCTCACAAGATGATCAAAAAGAACTGATAAGAGTATCGATAAGGAACCGAACCGATAAGCAGAAAACCTCCTGGATTACTCGACACGCGCTTCGAAGCCTCGGCACTACGGACGGGTATTGTTAGGGTTTCATTATTACTAGTACTCTTATCAGTTCAGTTCCTTATCGGTTCTTTTTGATCATCTTGTGAGGAGAAAAAAAAAGACCGTTAATACATTTGAGAGGAAGAGATCTCACTCCGTAACTTTTTAAAAGTACCGATAGCAGAACCCTGAATCCTGATCATCAATACTCTGGGTTTATACGTATTTACAATCGGTTTGACTGACGTAGAGGAGGCACATTTCACACCTTCAAATAAAATATGTATCAGGGACCAACTTGTTAATCTAATACTCTGTTAACTGTGGCCAACGAATGTCAGACTACGACTGTTCCTGCCACCTCAAACAGACGAACATGAAGCACTGAAAACATATTTCCTGCCAGCAACACTCAATTTTTCATCAAAAATGACAATGTTTAAAAACAAATCCCCATTGTACTGAAGTGCTGGCGTTACCCATTCCATAACATGGAACATGCAGACGTTTACACATCGAGGGTTCACGGGGAAGCCAGCTCCCTGCAGCTCAGCAGCTGAGAGGCTGTTTGTGCTCTTCAGAGCCCCTCGGGACACTTTTCTCTTCAGTCTGTTGGTCACTGGAGTAAATGTTGAAGCAGCTACTTCCAACTCCAGCTGTTTGCTGGCAGTGTGTCCTCTGCCCCCGGCTGACTGGACGTTTCTGTCTCACTCCGGGTCACCAACAGTTCATACCTTGTGGCAATGCTTCATTCAGTGTCGCCTCTGAAACCACATCCTCTTCGACGGGCCATCCGGGCGCTCTCCCTCTCGCAGAAAGAGCACATTGTGACAAACCGACGGTGTGAGGATAATGTGAAAAGGGCCTTTATATCCGCCCAGAGACGACTATTTATATTACTTGGAATGTGCAGTGTGTATGTTTGAGGCTACCATGAAAAGGAGAAATAAAAAATTAATTAGAAAACAGCTCCTTTAGGAAAGCATGTTGACTAATTCTGAATGTGAAGTTCGAGGAGCTGCTACAATTGCAGATAAACATTCACATACATTTGCCTGTGAGGCCAATTTATCTTCTTTAAATGTAAATCATAAATTCAGATATTGTGATACACGATTACATCGTCTTAATTAGAAATAATAATATTCATATACTAACTCACATAACTCAGTTAAATCAAACTATTTCCATAATCTGACTATTTCTATAATCTAACTTTAAACTGTTAATTTTGCAGTTAAGTTTAAAAAGAGAGAAAATACACTGCTTTACCGTGTGGTTATTTCATAAAATAAAAGCACGCTGTAGCGTCGTGTATATATCGAGATACTAAATGATGTTCAGGTATCTAGAGGAACTCATAAAAAAGCAGAGCCGTATAAAGAGAGAGTTGCATCAACGGAAGTTCATAATGATTGATGGTCACGTGATTCTCATTGACTTCAGATAGTTCCAGGAAGTAATTCACGGGCAGTTTGAATGCATTGAAGTCGGTACAAAGAGAGAAAAAGAACTGGTGGCCAATAAATTAATTAATTAATTAACAATTTTCACACAGAACACCAACATCTGTATGTAGTTACATTGATGTTTGATATTTTATATATATTTTATAAGTAAATGAATCAAAATTCACTGATATTTGAGGATTCGTGTGAACAGAGTTATCTGGCTTGTTGACATATTTTGGACGACGGTTGCTTGTTTTAAGAGCAATCACAACCTAAATAATATATATTGAGAAGAAATGTTACAAAATTCAGATAAGATTAACTTTCAACTGAAGGAGCGTTTTGAATATTTGAGGATTAATCATCAAACTCAGTTGCTCTCACAAAGTAATTGCAAGTCTGACCTCGGATCAGTAGTTAGGAGCTAATAGCAACACTAATAAACTATAACTAAATTAATATTGATCTAACATCAGTCTTATCATCACCATTTTAAAACCACATCATTATTTCTAATAATAAATCAGCTGGACATCAGTCCTACTGGATTTTTAAAGCAATTAATCTGCCAATAAAAATGTTTAATAGTCCGTGCCCAACCAACGGCCCAAAACCCCAAAATTATATTTTTTATATAAATTATAGATGACAAAGAAAGGAAACAATTAATTGATTATTCAAATTGTTTTTTTCCACAGCTGTAACGGTCAGCTTCCACTATTTTATAGTTAAAATAATGTATTGATTCATAAAATAAAAATAGCAGCAGATAAATCGACCAAAATCATTACGTGTCGCTGAGAAACAATTCTAAATATGGCACATTCATCTTTTAAAAGATGAATGTCACAATAATATGACACAAATAAATCCTCCGACTGTGACTGTTGTGAGCCGTTATGTCTCAATATTTGAGCACTGCCCATTACAAATATGAGTGAATATGGATGATGTGCCCAAATTATGAAATGCACTCTTGAGCTGGTTGGTGTGGAGTCTGTCCACGATGACATAACCAGTGGGACTTAATTAAATATTATAGAATAAGAAGGTGCAAACACTGTGCATACTGCATCTTAACTGCTTCCTTTGGATATAAAGGCGGGAGGTGCCGATGTAGGGGAGCTACTTTCCCCATTTCCTGTTTCACTGCTGGTTGCAATGGCCAGATTTGACAATATGCTGTTCCACACTTTCTTTTTGAAAGCTAAAGTTTTGGTTATTCATTGTTTGTTTGTTTGCAGCCACTGCTGGATGAATGCTGGAGAGAAACCAGAAGTACTGGTTGAACACCAGGAATCTCAGTCAGCAACAGGCTGAGCTTCATACTGTTCAGTTAGTTCATTTAATAGTATTCCATTTCATTGTATATATTGTGCATTTTTACATCTAATATTTTTACTCTGTTATTTTATTTACCTGTACCAAACTTGCTGCTGTAGCGAAAAAATGCCACCTTGCGGGATTAATAAAGTATCTATCTATTATATATATATATATATATATATATATATATATATTAATATAATTAATACACATTAATATATCTATTTGTGCAACAAACAAACAAACAAACAACAAGAAAAGACACTACTAAAAGCACAACTTGTGGATAAAATCAGTGCATATCTCACCCGTGAGACGGTGAGGTCTGTCATCAGCTGGTCAAAGGCCCGCGTCTCCTCCGCTTGCTTCTGGTTGTGCAGCGCGATCTTCTCGCTGAACTTCCTCGGGTTGGAGCCACCTGTGCCCGGGGAGCCGGACATCGTGCCGGGCCTCAAGGGTCACAACTTCAGCTACTACTAACAAAATAATAAGTGGTAGACGGAGGCTGGGAGTCTTATTGTCCAAAGTCTTTGAGTGAGCGTTGAAGTGAATCCATCAGAGCTAAAAAAAAAACAAAAAACACACATTACTGTCTGGAGAAGGTAGTTTTAGGAGACTAAGTATCCTTACTATCTGGAAATAATGACTTAGTATCTCAACATAATGACTTAGTATCTGAAAATAATGACTTAGTATCTCAACATAATAAGACAGTCTTAATACTTTGACCTAGTATTTCATAATAAGACAATTAATCAAAACAATGACTTAGTACCTTCAACAAGTTAGGAGTTATATATATAAATAACTCCGCTTCCAGGTCTCTCAAACTGAGTGTATCCTGCCGTTAAACACCACAGAAGAAGAAGAACTGAGTGTTTATCACTGTAAGCCGAAGCTAGCGCCCGTTAGCTAACGTAGCTAAGCTAACGTAGCTAAGCTAACGCTAAATAAAAAGTTGTCTTCTTGTGCCAGGAGAGCGAAGTCAATACAGCCGTTTGCCAATTGTGTGTTTTTACTTTACTTTCAAAACTTTTAAAATTAGTTAATGGGCACAGCACAACTTCATATTGACGTATTATTTACCAGCGAACCACTTGTTTGAATGTGACGTTAGCATAACGTTAGCCGTCATTGCTAACACATAACGCTGGAGGTGAACGGGAGTAACCGTCGCTAGCAGCTAGCCAAGTTAGCCAAGTTAGCTAAGCTGCTGTCAGAGCCATCTCAACGTTTTTTTTGTTTGACAAACATGTCGACAACACTGCGACATCGGTCAACCATTTAACAGACCTGTATTAGAAGCAACTTGTCGCCTGTTTTTAGCTGTTAGCCGATAGCTAAATATTTGCTACTAACGTTAGCAAAAGCTCCCGAGCAGCAGTAGTTGGGCAAACGACTAAATCTGTATTTCAACAAGTGTCCGTTGACTTGAAAAAAAACACACAATTTAAATGTTTCTTTTAACCCCTAGCCCACAAGCTAGGAAACTACAAAAACCACAAATATGCACACGTGATCCAGGAAAGTAAATCCACGATTTCACACTTTAAATGTAATCTCGCAGCGTTTCTTTCGGAGTCTTCAGTGTTAATCCACGGAACAGCAGAGAGATTTCAGACTAACTCCAACGAGTCCTGTGAAGATAAACAAACACAACAAAAACAAACCTCTTGTCTCGCTTTCGCCGCTGTGAAAACCAGAAGTATTCTGCTAATGTTTTGCAGTAGTTAGTAGCCGTCGGTTGACAGAGAGACTCAGATATCCGCTGGCTTGTTATCCTCATTCGACTGCGAGAAAAAACGTTCCCTCGTTAAAACAGAGCCAGTACATATGGCGTCCACAGGGGGGCGACAAAGTAACACAGTCTCTCTATGGGATTACTAATGAGTGGAGGAAATAATAAGGTCTTATGTTAGGAATCTTCTTTTTCATTCAATAATAACTATGTTAACAGAGATTTATATATACACACACACACACTCACCAGCCACTTTATTAGGTACACCTTGCTAGTACCGGGTTGGACCCTTTTTACCTTCAGAACTGCCTTAATTCTTCGTAGCATAGATTCAACAAGGTGTTGAAAACATTCCTCACAGATTTTGGTCCATATTGACATGATAGCATCACGCAGTTGCTGCAGATTTGTCAGCTGCACATCCATGATGCAGATCTCCCGTTCTTCGTCCACACAACTGCCGCTCACTGGATATCTTCTCTTTTTCTGACCGTTCTCTGTGAACCCTAGAGATGGTTGTGCGTGAAAATCCCAAGGTCAGCAGTTTTTGAAATACTCAGACCAGCCCGTCTGACACCAATAACCATGCCACGTTCAAAGTCACTTAAATCCCCTTTCCTCCTCGTTCGTATGCTCGCTTTGAACTTCAGCAAGTCGTCTTCACCACATCTAGATGCCTAAATGCATTGAGTACACCGGCCGGCCGGTATATTATATATTTAGTATCTCAAAATAATAAGACAGTCTTAATATTTTGACTTGGTGTTTCTTAATAAGACAACTTCTCAAAACAATGACTTAGTACCTTATAAATAATAATTTAGTATCTCAAAACTGTGACTTGGAATTGCAAAATAATGATGATCTTAATACTCAGGAGACACAGTGCATCTGCAGAGCTTTATTCTAAAATAGGTCAAATACATTTAATGGACTCCTCCATTAACTCAACGGCATCAACAACTGGCAGAAAATCAACATCTGGTTGAATGGAATCTGATTGAAGGCTTGTTGAGACGAGTCAAACTGTGACACTAAAGACTGGATGTGTAGAGAGACATCTGTAATACTGCTCATCCTCAGGATCTCTTTTAGGCGTTTGCACACGTCAACTACAGTATATATGAAATATAAATAAGGGCAACTTTACCAAATTATTTTCCAACAAAACATAAATATCTCTCTATTCAATGTCCAACTTACGTTTCTATCCCATCATATATTTTACAATTTCAGGCGAGACACTACAGGCGAAACGTTGTTTTAACTTCTATTTCTCTTCTTTCAGACTAGAGGAAAGAAAAAGGACGTTTTCTCTAAATGAGTTTGTTCTCAGACTCTGATCCAGAAATCTCCACTTCAGCAGCTCTTACACCAAACTTTACACATTCATTCCTCTCTATGTTCTGAAGGTTCACACAGAGGGGTTTGTTCACACAGCATTCAGAAGATGATTTATACTACATGTTATTATTACGAAAAAAAAGGAGGAAATTGCGAACACTATTTTATGATTTATGGAGTGATACAAAGAGATATCATGACTCCTCTGTAAAACCTTTGACTCTAATCTGTCAACAACATGAAACAAGAATGTTGGCTTTATCCAATGTTCACGTTCCTGTTCTGGAAAATCAGCAAATTAGCACGTTTGCATATTTAACAATAACATTTCAGACTAAAGAATTGTCTTAATCCACTGGGGAAGTTTCAAGGTGAAATCTGTTAGTTCAAATTTGACTTCTTCAGATTCTGGAATGCAACAGTAACCTGTGTTTTCACTTATACAACATCAACAGCCTACCAGAGAGACACGGAGAAAAGAAATATCATTCCAGTGATTGAGCCTCGTCCCCGGGCTGGAGTCCCAATGAGATCGGTCTCACCGGGAGAGCGCCAGACGTGAGCGGTGTGGAATGTGAATTAGTCATGCAACAAATTGAAGTTTATAATATATATATATATTTTTTTTTTTAAACATAAAGTTTTGAGTTCAACAGCTCAATATGAGCATGCCTTTCTTTGTGAGTCAAATAACATGTCGGATGCCACTTTCTCTTTGCATAGATATCAGAATATTTGATGTGTTGAGGATCCAAATCAAACAGTCAGGAGAGTCGAATCTCTATATTCATACCAAAATATGTGAAAAATACCAATAATACGAACTACAGTGAAGAAAGAGGAGTGCATCAACTGTTTCGGTTTTTCTTTCCAATTCGTCTCGAGCAGCAATATTTAAAAAAGAAGAAAAAAAAAAAAAGCCAAGGCAGGGTTCCCACGCGTCCTGGAAAACTGCTTTCCAGTCATTGAAAACAACGGAAAATATGAGAGAAAAGTTCTGGAAAAATCTTGTGTTGTCCTGCAAAATTATTAAATCTAATCAGAGCTCCCCAAAACAGATAACATATCCATCTGAAAGTGAAAAGCGGGAGTTTTCCGGTTGTGTTGTGGGAATGCTGTTAACGTCACATGGTAGCTTAACACTCTAAATAATGTGCGTTACATTTATCCTTCAAGTGTAACTATCAGGTGACTGTGGTTGTTTTTATTCTTGTATTATTCTATGAATTGTTTGTCATCATTTCTTAGCACATAAGAGATGATTTCATGGATGAATTATAGCCACAGACTCCATATGTTTGACATCAGACTCCCACAGAGAGGAACATATTAGTGTACGGCGCGATCGAACCGGCTAGATCATCTGAGAAGGATCTCTAGAGAGGAGTGGGAACCCTGCCCGAGAGGAGGCCGAGTCCACTCGCAAACATTCAAAAAGCCGTCTCGTGTACTACAGCCCTGCTGAAAAAGTACGCTGGCACTTTGAGACGTTCATCCAGCTTTTTATCAGTCAGCTGAGCAGATAAACTAAGAAAGACACAAAAACGGATCTCTTAACATAAAACATACATTTTTTTTTATATAATTAATCCAGGCCCATGCACAAGATATTCATAATATTTAAAGCAAAAAAAAACATACAAATCTTAAACCTCTGACCTAACCGCAAGTTACAGACAATAGAGATGGACTGTTCCATTAAAGCACATATGGTGATCCACGTAATAATAATAATTAAAAAATAATGCACGTAAAGCTGCATAGGCACGAGGGAGAAGTGCAGTAGGGAATGTGAAGGAAAGCCGGGGTGGTTCAGGTCAGGGCTTTTCTGCAACCCTCAAAGTGGGTTTTGTGGTTTTGAATCAGTGTCTGTAGCCCTTTTTTTTTTTTTTTTTTTTTAATCCTTTCTTTTTCTATTTCCCATAAAATTTCTTGTTGAGCAGGAAAATGAGCAGGTTGACATTGATGGTGGCCCTGTCGAAGAGCTTCATCACCGCCACGCCTTCGTACTGCAGCTGGAGGAGATCCTGAGAGGCAAACACAACAGGATCAGCCTCCATAAATCAATCACAGATAACATGCATCAATATTCACTGTGTCTACTGTAGAGTTGTTCCAATACTAATAACTCCCTAAAATGCTGGATCGGCAAGTATTCAAGTCTATGCACCGATCCAACATCACAACATTGTATCATTTAACAGTTCTTTTACACAGAAACAACACGTGTCACTCGCTATCAGGCAACAACCTCCGGTTCTGCCGAGTGAAGTCAAAGCTTCATATATTAAAGCTGCATTCTCTCTAGTGTCCACCAGGGGGCGACTTTTCTGGTTGTATAGAAGTCTATGAGAAAATGACTACTTCTCTCTTGATTTATTACCTCAGTAAACATTGTAAACATGAGTTTATGGTCTCAATCTCTAGTTTCAAGTCTTCTTCAACACAGCATGATGTTCATTTAGTAAATGATGGTCCATTTAGAGTCACTCACTACGTCACTCCTCGATATTAGCTAGCTAGCTAACTAGTTAGCTGCCTGACGGTTAGCTAGCTAGCTAGCTAAATAGCTAACTTGTTAGCAGCTTTGACTATCATGTTACGTTGATTTGAACGTGAATGTTGACTACTATACTACATCTATGGTTCTGCAGCTTTCATTTTCTATACGTTTGTGTTTTACAAAGGGTTTAACAACAATGATAGCATCGTATCACATCCTTACAGCTTCAGATGTACACATCTGTAAAACTTCAGATGTGTACTCGGTATCGATCTGATGCAGGTTTAGGTATTGGAATCATTTTTTTATCGGAACATCTCTAGTTTACTTTAGTGAAGTAAAAAAATAAAGTTATGAAAAAGAAACAATACCTGATATTCTAACTGTAACGTCTCCAAGTGCACGCCCATGAACTTGGCCTTCACCTCAAACACCCCGACAGTCTCCGACGGAGAAATCTCAAAAATGGCATTCTTGAACCTGTGAAGAGAGAAAAGTACACGACAAAGAAACAGATCAACCTTCATGAATTTAACTACCAACTGCTGATAACAAAGTGAACAAATTGTCTTTCACAAATGACAATGTCAGACGTTTGAGATGGAGTTAGAAATGTCACGTTTTGATATTTGACGTTGCATAAAATAAGAACAACGTAATTGCCGATCATTGATGATCCATATTAACAGATACAGATCTGTTTGTTGTTTGATTTTAGCAGCTGGTCTACAAGGATGCAGGCTATTTAAAAAACATTTTTTGCCACTGAACCAAAAATCATTTCAATGCTCTGAAGTCTGTAAACCATCAAAATTCTAAATGTTATCCTTTAAGTCCTCTATGGTGTTTTTCTCTTCATAAAAACACACAATTCAAAAGATTAGGAAATAAAAGACTGTATTTTTATAGATTAAAACAAATCTTGTCATTAGTAGTTTTAATGATGCAATATAATCTGTTTAGTCGTAGGAAGTTAAACAGCTCATAATTCATCAGTAATATCTATTTTATATGAATGTGAAAACATCTCCTTCAAACTACTGGATTTATTCATGTTTCTTATCAAAACTACAGTTTACCAGATTACATGTGAACACGTCATGGCTACGTTTTAATTTCAGAGCCTGAACGCATCATAATGTAATTGAACAGAACCTTCGTTCGTTAGCGTCTAAGTTTTCTTCAAGTATTCCAGAAAACACAGGGTGAATAATTTATTTATATACAGATGAAGTATTCCTTTAACCACAGCAGAACTCACTGGTTGGGCTGCAGATCCTCTATCGCGATCAGCACGCCCTTCTCGTGGAGGCGGGAGGCGGTGTATTTCTGAGAAACCTGCTTACTCTTCTTGGCCTTGTTGTCGCCCGGTTTCTTTGACAACCTGAGAAGAAAGACAAGCGCACGGTACAACATGAAACCGTCTCTTAGCGCAGAGAAGGAACGCGTGTTCAACATGTTTGGAAGATGATCATCAGAGGAGAACGGGGACGTATTTGACATTCAGGAAAACAAGAACAAGCCATGTATTCTGTTCTTCAGCTGAGTAAACGCCATAGCTTTATGACGAATATACTTTCAACTAGATGCATTTATAAAAAAGCAAGACAGCCTTCTTCTGTCTAACAAACATCTCAACTCTGGTGGTTTAGATTCTGGTCCTTGGTTCCCTCAGTTACTGGTTTTCTATCAAACCAGGCAGCAGCTGTGCTTAATTGGATTTTGCACTCCAGGAACAAAACAACCGCTGATTAGAAGTCCAAAATCAAAAGCAGCAGGAGTCTGAGGATCAACACTGTAACTGTGTGACCTGTAACTGCCTGTTACAGGTCACACAGTTCGGATGTTTGGCACAATTCAAGAACAAGTGAAGTCATTCAAACTGTATGTGGGAATAAGTCAGACGTCTACAGGTTTCCCTCCTCTTCCTAGTTCCTCCAGACTAGGAGAGTGGAGCAGATCTACTACTCAGACTACAGATTATACTATGACTATGATCTATACTATATACAGATTATACTATGACTATGATCTATACTATATACAGACTACAGATTATACTATGACTATGATCTATACTATATACAGATTATACTATGACTAAGATCTATACTATATACAGACTACAGATTATACTATGACTATGATCTATACTATATACAGACTACAGATTATACTATGACTATGATCTATACTATATACAGATTATACTATGACTAAGATCTATACTATATACAGACTACAGATTATACTATGACTATGATCTATACTATATACAGATTATACTATGACTAAGATCTATACTATATACAGACTACAGATTATACTATGACTATGATCTATACTATATACAGACTACAGATTATACTATGACTATGATCTATACTATATACAGATTATACTATGACTAAGATCTATACTATATACAGACTACAGATTATACTATGACTATGATCTATACTATATACAGATTATACTATGACTAAGATCTATACTATATACAGACTACAGATTATACTATGACTATGATCTATACTATATACAGACTACAGATTATACTATGACTATGATCTATACTATATACAGACTACAGATTATACTATGACTATGATCTATACTATATACAGATTATACTATGACTAAGATCTATACTATATACAGACTACAGATTATACTATGACTATGATCTATACTATATACAGACTACAGATTATACTATGACTAAGATCTATACTATATACAGATTATACTATGACTATGATCTATACTATATAGATGATGCTCCGAGCAGTGATGAAATCTTTAACTGTAAACTTAAATCCTGCCTCTTCAGCTGGGCAAATAATGGTTTACAGACACTATTTACATTCGGTTTTTTTTACTCAATTAATTGCATTTAATGTGTAAAATGTTATTCTTTTTTATTGTTATTTTATTAAACACTCATTTCATTGTGTTAAAATTGTAAAATTAAATGTTATTGTTATTTTATTAATCACTTATATTATTGTATTTAAAATGCAAAGCTATATTCTATTTTAATATTTTATTAATCACTCACTTTATATTGTATTTAAGTCGTTTTTTTAAAGTAGTTTTTAATTCACAATGTTTTACTACGGTTACTGTTATCATAGCTTATAATCTATTTTATTACTTTTATTGTCTCACGTGCATTGGTCTCAAATATTTTAATAGTTTATATATTATATATATATATTATTATATATATAGTTTTGTTCTTTTTTGATGTTTTCACAGCCCACCCTTATTCTGTCTGAGAATCCTCCTCCAGCCGACCCTGCAGCTGGAGGAGGATTCCTGTCCCGTGCTCCATGCAGGTCACAGTGGCACTTTGCTAACAGCTCAGGCTTCTGTCAGCAGTTTAATCTTGCACACATGTTTGGTATTTAAACAGGAATCCGATTAGACTCATTTTAAAAAGGTAGACAGGCAGCCAAAAATAAAATCTGATTCATGATGGTGAGAACTACGGTACACGTCTCAGTGGTGATTGTTGTGAGAGTACGACCGCTCAATCTGAACCACAAAAGGACAAATTTAAACTGTTAAAGGAGATGAAAGGCCACTCACTTGCCCTTGCTGGCCAGGTTGTCCATGCACGTCTTGATGTACTGATTGTACGAGTCAATCTGAACATTGAAAAAATTGGTCTTTGAATTCAGGGCGACGTTGGTCTGCTGAAGCCTCACCAGCTCAGCTTTCCGACGCTGACGATACCGTCTCTGGTTTCTGATGTCCTGTAACACACACATCACATTTAAGTAAAACACACAGAGGAGTTTTATTTGTCCTCGTCCTCAGATGATCTGTTGACCTTGGCGATGTCGTTGATGAGGTCCTGGTAGCGGTTCTCGGGGTGGACCTTCCCCAGCTCGGCCAGCCGCTGCAGGTTGCTCTTGATCTTGTCCTTCTTGCCCTGCAGCGTCAGGCTGTCGTCCACCACCGGCTTCACCTGCTTCATCTTCTCTGGGGTCTTGGCGTCTCTGATGGCCCTCCTCTGCATGGCCCGCTGGTACTCTGCTTCCTGTCATCCGGGACAACAAGACGGATAAAGTTATTTTTACTTTCAGTAAAAAAAAAAAAGATAAAGGGCCTCATGAAAGAATGGCTCATATGAACAGATTCGTTCTTAAAGGGATAGTGTAGGTCTTTTAAAGAGTGGTCGTATGAGGTACTTATATATCCATAGTCAGTGTATTACCTACAGTATTTGGTCGTCAGCACACAGAAGCAAAGCAAGGTACTACTGTGGACGACGACGTGTGAATTTGGTGAATCCGAATGAACCAAGAGTCACAAAATAAGACAAACAAACTATACAATGAGGCAGCGGTGGACCAGCAACTCCTGTGTTCTGAGATGTAAAATAACTGGTGGCTTTGGTGAGAGCATAGATAGATACAGCGGCTTCAGTTCCCCGCTGGATACCACTGTCTCACAGCAAAGTAAACAAGTGAAAATATTCCAGAAATATTCCAAATATTATCAGTTTAAGATTCCACTTAAACTGATATTGATTCTTATTTAGGTGGCTACAATGTGTTTTGCTGCTGCCCCTATCCACAGCAGTAAATCCTAAACTGTGTCATCTGTAGCTGAAACTTAACTATGAACGATGGATAATCAGCAGCAGCAGCTTTATCAGCCCCCAAATCTCATTTCTGACCTGTTCGGTTCCAGGTGTTAAGTCCAGGATCTCAGTCAGAGTCTCTCCAGGCTGGAACCGGATCACGTCCACAATGAGCCTCTTGGTGCTGAGAAGAAATTTCGAAGAAACCGTTGAATCTCCCAGAGACGACCATTTAAATCTACTCTCGTCAGCCGTGAATCTCCACATACGAACTTACTTGAGCAGGAGCGTGCGGGCGTCCATCTCCACATTGGCCTCGCCGGAGACGTCGAACTTGTTGGTGAGTGTGAGAGAAACTTCGGTCTTCCCCATCAGCTCTTTGTTGGGGTCGTTAGGAGGAAGAGGATTCTCACCTGATGAGACAGGTGATCAGATGATCAAACACTGGGTGTTTCTGCTCATAAGCGCTCTCATCTAGGGCTGCACCTAACGGCTATTCTTAATGCAGCAATCTAAAAACTCATTTATCGATTATTCTAAAGATTATTTTCTATATTCACGATAAATATAACAATTAATTTAACCAAAAATTAAAAACAACTTGTCTGTCTTATTTTTTTGTGTGTTTTATTTTATCATCTTCTCTTAAAAACAAACAAATGTAAGAAGATATCAGACCGTCTGTGAGGTAAACTAAAAACACTGGGCCACTTATTTCAAAAGGATGCTGTGACGCATAAATTAATTGAATCACTGTGTGTCTTAGCAACCATTTCCCTGAACTGCAGAATCTGTATTTCTACTGAAGCACTTGACCTAAAACTTAAAATGGTTACGACAGGGAGCGGTTTAAGTGCTGGAGATGATCAAATGCTATTTGTTGTCTCCAACAACAGTCTGTAATGTTAGTTCACTCGTACATGGACGTTAAAGGAAACGGCCCGAACAACAACGTTAGATGACGCATGGTGCAACGTTACGCTAACTGCAGAAAACAGAACAGAAACACGTTCCTGGTGTTGATAATCCAGATATTTCATGCTTTGGTGGCGACAAAAAAAGTACAGTTGTCTCTTTCTGAAATATTTGTACCACTTTAGAGGATCGTAGACGAGGTTTATTTTATTAGCTGCAGCTTGTTCTCTGAGGGGAACGAATGCTCCGACCGGACTCAACTACTCGATATTTTTGTACAGCTCAGCGCTGCTTAAACATCATTTCATCTGTTTAAAGGTAAGGTCAGACACTCACAGCATGAAACAAATTACCACATTATCAAGGGTATCGTCTGTAACTTTTATGAATGAGTTCAATTCTTGTATCGCTAATTTTTTGCGCTGACACTTCAAAGCCTCATTTCACTCACCGATGAGGGACTCGACGGTGGGAACCTCGCCCAGGTCCTCCAGCAGCTCGTGGATGGGGTCGTTGTGCTCCGGAGCGATGGCGTCCTGGTGGTCCAGCAGCAGCTAACGGGAGACAGAAGGATCCAAGTCAGGTTCTGCATTGGTATTGGTGTTGTTCCTGGTTTTGATGTCTGTGTGTGTGGATGTGTGTGAGGATTTGTAAGTTCTGTAAATAAGAGTAATGGGACCGACTGGAACACGCATGCGGTTTGAGACGGGAAGAGCTAACGTGCAGGGGGTCCAAACTCACCGTGTGGGTGTTGATAATCTCTCCAATGGAGATGTAGATGACCGGTTTGGTGACGGTGACCAAGTCGGAGTACTGATCCACATTGAACTTATCCTCAAGCGAGGGAACGTCACACGCCGACAGAAAGAAACGCCTGGGACGGAAGAGAAAAGTCAGATGAGACGAAGAGCTTCAAACGGCAACGGAAGACAGCAGGTGAGGAGCGTCAACGATTGGTCACCGGACCTGAACTTCTGGTAGGAGGCGCTGAGATATTCGTTGATGGGATTGAGATGGGCGTTGTCCCCCAGGAACATCTTATTGGAGGCGGCGTGCTGCAGCATCTTGGCGACGGAGCCCAGGTTCCGCCGCTGCTCCGTGGTCAGCTGGCCGCCCGCCGACACCTCGATGATGTCGAAGGCGTCGGGCGCCACGATGGCCGGGTTCATGTAGCGGTAATACAGCAGGTTCCCCACAATCTGACGAGGCAATTTACTTCAAATTATTGTGATGAAATGAAATTACAACCAGAGTTTACGTGAAACTGCTCAGAACAAAAACTAAAGGTGACTTTGGGCATCGGGACGCCTCGGCTTTAGAACGACCTGCCTGAGGAGATAACAATCAGTGATCACTTCTTAAAGCCCATTTTTACAAACTGGCTTTTACGTGATGTCGCCTTTTAACTGCTTTATTTGATTGTTGTTATTATTGTTGTGCATTATTAGATGTTTGTCATATATTCTACTTCCTGGTTTGTTCTTATTGTACGTTTGGTTTAATTGTTTCATCAGGGTTAAAAAGTTGACCTTAGTTTGTCTTTTGCTTTTGTCGGGCCTCACTGTTGAGCTTTCTGCACTTTGTAAACTCTTGTTTTTAAAAGCTGCTTCATGAATAAATGTATTATTATTATTATTATTAAAGAGGCAAACCTTGAGCAGCTCGTCCTCTGTAGCATCGGGGAACTTCTCATGGAGGGTGTCCTTCAGCACTTTGGAGACGAAACGCATCCCGTATCTGACAGAGTGAGACAGGAATGTGGAAATATAATATATATATATATATATTTATAAAATATGTATTGCACGTGTAAACTAGCTGACTTGTGTCTGTAAAAACGTAGACAGTGATGCAGTATGTGAAGAACGTACGGTATTTTATCCACTGAGACGGTAATGGCGGACAGGAACTTGTCAGTGATGGTCTTCATGTTCTTGATGGAGGCTTCCAGTCTCGTCCTCACCTCCTCGTGGGCCATAGCCTGCTCTGGAGTCACGTCGTAGGGCAGCTTACTGTTGACAGAGAGATGGAGCAAAGGAGAATCCTTTAACAGTGATCGTAACCTACGAGGCCTTTCTTTGATCTGCCAAGCAATGCTATCATCAAACCAAACATCTGTCCATGAGATGAGCAAAAATGACTCAATAGGATGTCTAGCATTACAATCTGACCACTACAATACACGTTCTGCTCTTAACACTTCAGTAGTACTGTATTCATACAATCTGATACGAACAGAACAACTCTATACTTATAGAACTCTTTATGTATATTCAAGATATTTCAAGATATATTTTTGCTTTGCTGATTTTAAATCTTGATAAAAGAGATATATACTATATGTGTGTGTGTGTGTATTCATATATATATATATATATTTATAGAAGAATAAGAACTAGTTTTCTTTAGTAATCGTTTGTGATTTACAGTAAGAGTGATAACATTTGTTACTTGCCAACTGGTAAACAGATTGAACCATTTAACTATCCTAAAATAACTTCACGTGACTTTCTTGTTTTGCTGTTTTTGCAGAGATGTCGCAGGATGTTTTATTCCTATTTATTGAAACTCTGGTACACGACGACCTCATCTCCGGCTCACCTGGCCTCTCCGGTCTGCGTCTCCATCTGGTTGACCCAGCTCTTGTAGATGTCCACCGGGTCGGTCTTGATGTTGAGCGTTTTGTCGTCCATGATCTCCTTGACGACCGGTGCCAGGATCTGCCGCAGCGCGTTCTGTCCCCGCGCACCCCGGTGGAAGCTCACCACCATCTTGATGATCGTAGGGTTTCCTGTGACGATCTCCTTCATCTGGTCAACCTTTGACCTGCGGACAGTTGGAACTCGAATTTTAAAAGAAACTTTTGAAATGTCGCAAAGAAACGGTCATGCCGAGTAGATGAGTTTCCATCTTTTTGGAAACTTCCAGACCACATGTATTCTTCCAGGTTCTTCTACACTGACCATGTACTTTTCCTAACCCCCATATACGAAACATGTATTTACAAAGCAGGGGAATTCACTTTTAGATGCTATACAAACAGGAGGCCTTAAAATCTACATTTGAATAAATATTTTGCAGCCAAATCAAATAGTTTGCAGGATATTCAAGCTTTGTTTCTTAATAATGCATTTAATACTTGACTTCCTTCTGTACAGGGCTTGTATTCTTTGTCTTCTTGATTCTTCTCAGTACCTTTTGTTAGTACGCCCTCTGGTGTTTCGGAGAGTTATCCCATGAATAATGTAGAACGTATATGAACACCTTTGTGCGTGGTAGTTTGTGTGCCATCTGCTGAGGCGCGCGTTACTGAGCGAGTATAAACAAGGCTTTAACTGTATTCAGTCGAGGCCATTTAGCGCATCGACTCTTTTCCATGCAGCTTTTCTAACGCGATACTTGTGAGTGCGGATAGAAATACGTGAGCGGTTCTCACTTGATCTCCTCCTGCAGGGCCGTTTTGAAGAGCTTGGTCAGCAGGTACTCCTCCCTCTGGTTGGAGGCGTAGTTATAAAGGGTGAAGATCACAGAGTCCATGAACTTTGTGGATTTATTCTGCGGCATCTGGAAGATCAGCTTGGCGAGATACGTGGGGTTGGTCTGAAAAAGAAGAAGCAGAAATGTGAGAGTTCATCAGAGAGGTGTGATTCTGTTGTTCAGGATCTAGAGACAGAGAAGTAGCGCAACGTTACCTGTAACAGGTAAAAGAGGTACTGGTAGGCTTCCAGTTTGAGCCTCTTCTCCTTGCTGAGGGCCTTCAGCCCCCCCCTCTGCTTGTTCATCATCATCATGTTGGACAGCTGGCCCTTGTTCTTCTTGGTCAGCTTCTTGCTGTGGGACACCACCTCCTGCAGCGTGATCTTGTTCTTCACCAGCAGGCCGATCTTGATGTCCATCAGGTTCAGGTCGTTCTCCAGCTGCTGGTTGGAGCGGATGTTGGTGACCACCTCCTCGCGGAGACGCATCAGCTCCAGCTCCTCCTGGAAGTCCTGGTCGCTGTGGTCCAGCAGGTGGACGAACTTCCTCACCACCGCCATCGGAGGGTCCTCGGCGCTGACTGTGCGAGGAAGGACATTTTTTGAGAGTCAAGAGGCCGCCAAAGCTGGAGAGAACATATACGTATATATATACACACATACGTATATATATATACACACACACACACACACACACGTATGATTTGTACTCACTCAGCGTCTTGTAGTCGTCTCTGGCCTTGTTGGCTCTAATGAAAGCCTGAATCTTCACCACCTGATTGATCTGCAGTAGAAAACAGCAATCGCTTGTCTGATCAATGGTCTTCATTATGAAACAGCACCACAGGAATCCACTGTGAGTCGCAGTGGGAATGACTTCACACATGTCAGAGTGCTAGATGACTCCGTCTGCCTCCCTCCAACCCCACAGGACACGGACTAAATGTCGGCCGGATGTCTCAGGGGAAATTTAAAGCTTCTATCAGATGAATCGTTTACTTGACGCCCTAATTCTTGAGACAGACAATCTACAATCCATTGTCTTGATTCTTCTAAATGGTCCAAAACCAGCTCAACAGAGAAAAACTCAAAATCTGTGCATCCTTTCACAAACCATCGAGCTTGGAACGAGCTATTAACTTATCTTCAAATGTTTAAAAATACTTATGAGACAACGTTGTTGACATTATCTTTCAGCCTCCTATTCATGTATGGGTTCTTCTTATTATCCGTCCCTTTTTGTACTTCTTGTTTGCATCTCAATGGGACCTTTCTGGTTCAATCAAAGAAAACATTTTAGGCTAATCTTATGAGACAAAGGTTTCAGGCTGAATACTCACGTGATCTTGGAAGTACTTCAGACGATCCTTGTATTTCTTACGAGCTTGGTGCATCCGAACCAAGGACTGGATCTGAGAAGGACAAAAACAAATCCTTTAGTGTCAACTGTATTCATACTGCCGATAACAATGAGAGATGCACCGATTCTGTGCTCAGATGTTTGTTTTTTTTAAAGTTTGACTAAACAGCCTTTAGCGGCTGTTACAGCTGTTTGCAGCTGGCATCACTCTTTCCTGTTGACTGTCTCTTTGTTTCTTTTCTGTCTGTGTCAAGACTCGACCAATCAGATTCAACTATGTAACTACTCGGTTGGGGAAATTCTTAAAGCAAACAAACATTTTTGTGACTTTTCTTTTAATGGAAAATTGAAATTCATTTGTAAATTCATAATAAAACAGTCCAAATGTTTTTAGGGTCGTTCTTCTATATGGATTATTTTGGACTCGCGGGTTTTACAAATTGTTTGTAATGTCTGTAAATTTAAACGGCATAAAATTAAAATTGTAGATATGAGACGATAAGTTAAGTTAAGAAAGAAATTCTTGTGAGTTTTACCAAAGATTACAACAGAAACAAATAAACATATATGAACAACAGAATAACAATTGTTAAGTGTAAAAGAAGTAATACTGACACTAGTGAAAAAATAGAAGAAAAATTCAACAGAAAAAGTTAAATGACAACAACAAAGATTAAATACAAGAGTAAAAAGTGAATAATAAGTAATACCAGCACCAGTGCCAAGTAAAAGCTACGATAGAAAAAGTAATATTGAGCCTGATATTGAAAAGTAGCAAACAGTAACAGACATGATATTAAAATGTAACATTGCACAATGTTGAAAGTAATATTGCCCATGACGTGGCTATTTTAGTTAATAATAATAATGATAGTTTTACCTTGACGGCCTCGTCGCTGTGCTCCTCCAGATACTGTTTACGCTCTTTGAACTTCTTCCTCTGTTTGTTGCCTTTCCAGTGCGCCTGAGAACAGAAAGACTTTCAGCAGGAGTCCCGAAGGCCGACAGACGCTTCTCTGACCATAGACGTACAGGTGTATCTCACCTGTATGCATGTAACAGCAGGGTCTTGGGATTTGAGGAAGTTCATCCGCTCCTTCTGGCCGTTCCTCAGCAGGTAGCCACGGCAGCGGGCCTGCAGCTTGGCAATGAGAGACTCGTTGGCCAGCCACAGCTGCTCTCGATTGTAGGCCGTGGTGACGCCGGAAACCACCGACTGACGGGGACAGCACAAAAACAACCAGTTAAAACACGATGTAAACAAATGAAATACTTATAAAAGACACAGGGAGCGTGACCTACTTGGATGTCTTCCTTGTTGAGCTGGGTGTTGTTCTGCAGGAAGCCCTCCGGCTCCACCCAGGTGCCGTCTTTGGTCTGCAGGTTATAATAGTAGTTGTGTCCTCCCTTCACCCAGTGCTTCACCCACTCGCTGCCATTATCGCCTGCACGAACAGCCAAAACAGAACGCAGGTGAACAAGGTGGAGGCACAACGTGGACCAATGATTAGCAAGAAGCATCATCGCTTCTTCATTTCAGTAAGAAGCTATAAACAATGTACTGCTGTGGACGCCTGAAAAAAAGCAAATATCAGTTAAAGTGTACGCTATGTTTAGAATATTTTCTGAAGCCGCTGTGTTCTCTTCAGCGACACCAGACTCCTTTGACAAAAACAGTCATTTTTACCTCGGAGAACACAGGAGTTGCTGGTCTACTGCTGCCACCGTTGCTTGGTTTGTTTGTGTTATTGTATGACTTTGGTGTTTGAAATGTTTAGTTTGGATTCACCGGAGTCACAAAAAGACACAACTAACCAATCGAGACAGCGGTAAACCAGCAGCTCCTGTGTTCTGTTAGGTAAAAATGATTGCTTTTATCAATGGAGTCTGGTGTTTTTGAAGAGAGCAGAAATAAAAGCTTCAGTTCCCGTCATAAAGGTCTGTCTGACATCAAGGTAAAGCGGTGAACATATTCTATATATAGTGTAAACTTAAACTGATATAGATTCTTTTAAGAGTCTAAAATACGTCCTCAGCAGTACATGGTTCTCCTGTCTGTTTCTATAAACTCATCTACTGTAGTAGAACCATCAGACAAACACACTTCCTATATTACAGATATCCTAATACTGTTATTAACTTCTAAACGTCACAAACTCTCACTTTAAAAAACACTAAAAAGATGCATCAAAAATGCAGATTATCAGACTGTCACTTTTCTGATGGCATTTACAATAAAAATTAAAATAAATTCATCCCGAAATGTTCTCCTCACCCTCTGCCTTCTTCTCGTCTTTGATCTTGGACAGGTCATCCTGGTAGGTCTGGGAACACTCCGAGGTGACTCCGTAGAGTCCCGCCCCGGGTCTTCTCAGAGCAGCCAGGGTCTGAGCCGGCTCGCCGCTGTCCACCGCCTCGTTGACGGCCTGGATGGACTGCGAGACTGCGGAATACAAAACGCAAAAAACATCAGCCTTTCCTGCTCTTCACACTGTCCTCACACCTCGAACACTGTGTAGAAGGTGGGTGGTACTTGTTTTGTAATCTCTAACATGTAGAATAGGTCCAGTAAAATGAAGTGAGAGTTACACTGTAAGGCCTCCTGAGTGTCCTGGTTCGACTTCAGAACGGCGCCCTGGATCTCATCCAGCCACAGCACAGCAGAGGGGTCCTGGGTCTCCTGGAGGGACACGGGACAATATGATCAGAAACGAACAGCGAGGACACACACACACACACACACACACACACACACACACACACACACACACACACACACACACACACACACCTCTAATTCATCATGGTTGTACGTCTTTGTTTACTTCTCTAAATGCTGGACCCTCAAAAGTTACATTTTCTTTTCTTAGAAATTATGCAAACTCATAAGTGAAAGACACAATATTGCTAAGAACTAGTAGAATAAGATATAAACTCAAAATTAGGGCTGTAATTAATGATTATTTTCATTGTTGATTCGTCTATTGATCATTTTCTCCTTGAATCAATGTCGTTTGGTCTATAAAATGTGAGAAACAGTGAAAAAAGACGTCCTCAAATGTCTTTTTTTGTCCAAATACTCAAAGATAGACAGTTTAACTGTCACAGGAGTAAAGAAATAATAAAGTAATCACTTTTAAGATGATGGAATCAGAAGATCTTTTTTCTTTAAACAGATTCATTTTGAGGACAATTGATCCAAATAGTTTGGCGATTAACTTAACGGTTGACAACTTATCGATTAAATCATTGACGCTCCAGATCATGAAGCGTGCAGCGATGAGCACAGAAACCAAAGTTGGTCATAAATCATAATGTTTTGGGGCTTTTTTCTTGTTAACATGTTTAAGCCTAATAAGGGGGGCTGACACATCACGGACACATTTCAAGCTTTTAACTGCTCCTCCAGCTGCTGGAAATAAACATCAACATGCTGTCACAGCAGCTACATTTAGCCAGTAATCCACACTGACCTCAAAGAAAAGAAAAGAAATGTCACCAATATATGCTCAAATAGTGCAAATGTCACTTGATTCCATTTGCTCACCAAACCAAAACCTCAATGCTCAATTCAGCAGTTGCATTATGAACTGTAGTGACACCAAACGGCATCCAGATGGCGCACGCCGTCTACAGCTGTGTGGTAGCCGGTTGATTCTTGCTGCTGCTGCTGCTTTCTAGACTCATTTTGGTTTCGGGCCTCCATGTGTCCCGCCCCTTCACGTTGTGCTTCAGGGGTAGAAGAGAGGAGGTGTGTGTGTGTGTGTGTGTGTGAAAGAGGTGGGCGGGTACGACTGATACCCGATCATGGAGGAAGATTTCTAATGCAGAGGGGAGGGGACTCAAAGGAGCTCAGTCTTTATGGTAAACGGCTGTACCTAGGCGATCACTGTTTAGTATGTTTACACTTGGTGATGTAATTGTTATGCGTGTGTGTGTGTGTGTGTGTGTGTGTGTGTGTGTGTGTGGGTGAAGAAGTCCCTGCAGCTGGCGGGAGACAGGGTGTGGTTGCCGGAGACGAAAGGGCGTAGCTTGGTGGAGCTCATCAGACGTTACATGCGCATCATGGAAACAGAGGAAGTGAGAGCTGTGGGCTGTCGGGTAGTTTGTAATTTAACCGTCTAAACTTTTTCTTCCCTAGAAACCATGAGCTCATTCATCTGTCCTGCACAGACTGGAAACGTATGCAGTCCCGGTTGTTGACTGTTGCAGTTACAGAGCGAGGGGATAACCATCTGAAGAGGCAGATGTATCTGCAGGACACTATATTGGGCTTGTGAGTCAGAGGAGTCTGTGCAGGACTTCCTGTGTTAATCCAGACTCAGAGCTCAGCCCTGTATGCAAGATATTAGTTCTACCAGCAGATTCTCAGATCACTTCTAATAATAGCAGGAGGTGGTACGAATCTTCCATGTTTTAAATTACATACTATAATTCAATATATATGTTATAAAACTAGTCTCTCTGACTTTTTGTTTCCATTTCTGCATTTTTAAAATTTTGTTTTCTCGACTTGTTTTTTCTGCCTCACTTCTAATCGAAAATGACAGGAGCCATGTTGGCCGTTATATAAAAGGACGCTTTTGAGGCCATTAGCACCGGAGCAAGAGAGCATGATATTTAGTGGTTTCATTTAGCCACTTTTTTAAGACGTGTAGAAACTCTTACAGTCACGAGAGGGGTATTTACTGAGGTATTTTATATCATAGAACAAATCCTTAAAATCTCTCAAAGTCACATCAGGCATCTTACCAAAAATCTTTCAGGACTCATTCCTGCAGAACTCTGATGCGACACCAAGAAGTTATTTACAAATTGAAATACGGGTGAAAAAAAAAAGGCCCCTCTGACCTCACATCACCTGGAGATCTAACACTACATCTTAGCCATGTGGGTCTTTCCCCTCTTACGATGCTTTGAAAGCCAACAGGAAGTCCACAAAGCACCAACTACTTCCTGCTTCTTTAGCTAATCACCTCAAACAGTGTGTGTGTGTGTGTGTGTGTGTGTGTGTGTGTGTGTGTGTGTGTGTGCGCCCGTGGCTCTGGTCCATTTAATATAGCGGTCAGCTTTCTGCCCTTTTATGGAAGCAAATGACTGAGGCCCGGCTTGTTATTTCCTTTGCCTGTGACATCGGCAGGAAAATAGTTTGCCTTTTTTTCCTCTCCTGTTTTTGTACTTTATTTTTATTTAATTATCTTTCTGGGTGCCGTTCAGAAAGCGTGACGAGTGATGCATTCAAGGGTTCAACTAAAACAGCGTGGGCAGCGGCCAAATATTCAGGGGTCTAAGCGTGATAAGAGACTTCTTTTATCTGTATTTACACGGGACAAACTGGGACTGTGTGTGCTAAAATGGATACTCTGAGAATTGTTCTATTCAAAGAGCTCGTTCTTAAGAAATCCAGAGCCAACGTTTCCAGTTTATGCTCATCAGGCATTTCCACGAAAGGGAAAACGACCCAAACATGGTCGTCTCCCCGCGACATCGTACGCAAATGTGCTGCACAGACGCACACATTCATCGGCTCGCCGCGATCAAGTGAAGATATCACAGGCAAATGAGTCCGAGAGCGAGCAGCGGAGAGAGACTGCCTTCTACAGATGCACGCGTGGCGGGTCAAACCTCAGAAAGCTGAAGAGACAGAGAGAGCAATGAGGCAGACGACAGGAAGTGAGTGTGTGTGTGTGTGTGGGGGGGGGGGAGGATGATCGCACCATGACATCAGCAGTCTGATCGTGTCATGTGGCGCTCAGAGGCCTGAGTCACACGGAGCCGTCTGCAACCACGACGGGTTCTGAGATCCCTGTATGCATGTTGTTCACTGTTCCCCCAAAACCGCTGATATTTTGGAGTGTTTTGGAGGCAGGAGCAGAAATCTGAGCTCTTATCCAGCAGCATTCTGCCTGAACTAAACCTCAAACATCTGCACACTTTTGGCCCCGAACATCGTGTTTAAGCAGGAAACGAGCCTCCTTTTAGCCTCATAATAACCAGATTCATTAGAGTCCTTAAAATACACCAATATCTATGATATGCCCAGTCACACTGACAGCTTCTGAGCTGTATGAGCTGCAGTAAAACACGTTTGTAGTCTGGATGTAACTGTAGCCAGGCGCTGTTTGCATGACGTGTTTGCATAACACTCACCTGAATGCTAGACACACATGAAAAAAGCAACAAAAGGGGCGACCGGGACACGCTAGCCAGAGAGAACTTAGTATTCATTCAAACCGTCCTCTCTACATCACAAAGACCGTGTATGTTTTTTTGTCTCACGTGAGCTTTCTCTCTGCGGGCCTCCAGCAGTTTATCGTGGTAGTGCTGAGCCACAGACGGGTCCACGTCCGTGAGCTTGGCTGAGGGGTTCTGCAGCATGGACAGGGTCTTCGTGGGATCCCCTTCGTCCAGGGCCTCGTTGATCAGTCCGATGGCGGCAATACCTGCGCACGCAGACGTACAGGTGGACCGATTAACACTCCGAGACTTTGATCCCGATACGATATGAGAAGATGAGTCTTCATCTCCCTGAAATCGCTTTTTAGTTTTCCCCAATTTTTTAAATGATATTTCTTCAGGGAGTGCAGTTAGTGACTTTTGTTACACTTCTGAACCTGCGGCCAACAAAGGACATTCCCCAAGGTTAAGAAACTGTTATCCTGGGGTTGATGGAGCCCTCTACATAAACCATAACTGTATTCTTCTGTATTAAAATTATTTGTATGTATGTTTAACCATATTATTAGTTGTATACTATCTAAAAATCTAATAGTTCTGAGAGGTTTACCATCCAATCCTGCGCAGGTCATCTGTTAGCACACAAGCTATTAGCTTATTAGCTTATCTGTGAACCATTTTTAACATTTAACTGTAATTTGGATCAATCACTGCTGTCTATTTGATACGATGTGTGGTTTGGAGTCGGTGTGAAGTTGGTGTTTGACACATGTGGGTGTGAACGGATGCGAGCACGTGTCCCTTACGTTCATGCTCCTCCTGCACAGTCTGGTTGACTTGGTCGATACAGGCTTGAATGTCGTTCCAGGTGAGAAAGTCGCTGCCCTCCTCTCTGGCTACCGCCTTGAGACGCATCAGTTCGTCCATGTACCTGAGGAGCACACAGGTATACGACAACACATCAGACGGCCGGCCTCGTTGCGTTCAGGAAACACAGAGAAAAACCTCGGACATCACAAATATCCTTTTCCCGCTTAAAATGTTTATGTTTTAACAAGAGAAAACCCGTTAAAAACAGGCGATGGACAAGTACAACTTTCTGTTTTGGGAGTTTTTTGTTGACAACCAAGGTTCATAAACAGTGAAAATGTTTTGGTGGTTACTTCTTTCTGTCTCTCTTTCAAACTCTCAACCCAGAGTCGGTGACTGTTGGAACAGTGGAAAGACGAACCAAGATGGTTTTAATCGGTTTTATTTTGTTTCTGTCGTTTGAATGAAGTGTGTTTTTACGATTGGTGATTGTTGGTACAGAAGAAAGATTAATCAAGAAGGTTTTAAGTTTTATTTTGTTTGTTGAGTTTGAAGTGTGTTTGGATGATCAGCGAGGTAAAATAGCTGTTTCTGTCAATGGAGTCGGGTGAGTTTGAGGAGAGCATATTAATAGCATGTTTTGTATGTTAATAAATTATAATATTTTGTCCAAATCGTTGTTGATTTTATTTATTGTATATTCACTTAATTTGTCCCAAAACAAAAGCCAGATGTTAGTGGGTTTTTCGTCCAGTGGGAAAGTGGGCTTCAGGCAATATGTCACTGACTCCTGGTGTGTACTTGTGTGTGTGTGTGCGTGCGTGCTCACCTCTGTGCATATTCATCCTCCACATTACTGAGTCCAGTGACGTTGCTGGACAGCTGCTTCCAGAGCGCGGCTCGGTCTCCGACGTCCATCGCCTGGTTCATCAGCACCACCGACGACAGCATCTCCACAGCAACGAGCAGCTCGGGGTGGGACAGCGAGCCCTGCGGGGACAACGGGAAACAAAGTCGTGTTGATGGCGTCTTGATTCGTTGCTGCACAGTTAAATCAGAGGAGCCATGGAGCGTCAGAAACCGGCTCTGAAGCAACTGTGAAGGTGATGAAGACGTCAGCGATGAGAGACGAGGGCTGTATGGTTTTTAAAATGGTTATGGTACCGGGGTTCATGGGCATTTTGACCAATACATTTCCATAACAAATTTTCATGACCATAAATTCTCTGAAACATCTGTGTATACATGAAAAACAAGAATAAAAGGCGTTTGAACTATAAATCGTTTCTACATCTTCCAACAAATTGAATTGAAGGCAGACATCAGCCAATGTCTTTAAAAACAGTCTAGATTGATAAATAGCACTAGAGCTAGACTAAAGGAAAAATGTGCATTTTTAATTACAACTGGTCAACTGTCCCTTTAAAATATTGTTTAACCGATATAGATTTTTCACAGCCGTTATTAACTGAATCACATATGCTCTATTATACATGTATTTGAGAAGCAAATATCCCAGACTTTTCCCAAAATTTCTGGGTTGAACGTCTCCAGGCATGGAAATTACTATTTTAAAATTCCATTACATTTTCAGCTTTTTAAAGGCGTACGTTCCATCTAATATAAAGATCAGCCTTCTGAGAAGTAAAGTCTGCAACAAACAGCAAACACAAAAAGGCCCATCAATAGTTCCCAGAGCCCGGGATGATGTCTTCAAACTGATTGTTTTATTCAAACAATCCAAATACCAATTATATTTAATTTGAAAGCAGATAAATCAGAAATAAGAATAAATCATCAACAACATCGTCTAATCAATTAAACCTATATTTAGTCTACATGGAGCTGAATACAAAACTGCTTTTTCATGGAAATCCATTAATGGACCAAGCAAGCAAAGTTGGGTTGATGGATTGTTGCAATGTCTGTCTATGGAGAAGCTTGCGTGTATAGTTTAGGGGAAATACAACAAATTTACTTCTTCAATCTCGGAAATGTCAAGGTTTTTTCTCGGCTCTTTCTACAGCTCTCCCCAGCCTCCATACAAATGATTTGTTTTGCTCATAATGGCTGTTGTAGCACTGCGACGTAAAATACGAGAAAGTCCAAAAATATTTGCATTAAATACGTGTCATCACTTGTAAAATGAGACAAGGTGGTGATAAATTAGTTTTTATTCATCAGCTCATAAAATAAACTCTGACTGATGACGATCATTTTCAGGCCAACTCTTCCTGTAATTTAGCCTCAAAAGCCACACGGCCCCATGTTTCCTTTGTGTGAAGAACGATGCGGTTGTGTGTTTCTTGTGCGTTTCTTGGTGTCTGGGTACCTCCGGGCTCTGCTGCTGCAGGCTGAACAGCTCTCTCTGGTAGAGGTCCGCAGCACTCGGGTAGACTTCCGGCAGCTGAGCATCGGGGTTCATCAGCTCCTCCACCGTCTTCTCCGGCACGCCCGCCCTGACGGCGCCGTTGATGCGTTCCACTGCCTTCAACACTACAGACAGACACACACACACACACACACACACACACACACACATTAATTATAAGAGCAGATACAGACGTAGAAATGGGGAAGAAGACATAAATATGTTTGCGTACTCTTTAGGTAGCCTTCTGCAATCTCATTGGCCACGTCCACGCCGCTCTGCAACTCGTCCTTAGTCAGGGCTTCTCCCGGAGACGCCTAACGAGGAAGACGTTAAGATAAAATGACACAGAGGAGACGGAAAGCAGACTTTTCTTTGTTTGCACACTGATCCCCCACCTGGTCTTTATTCTCCCGGTCG
Source organism: Pholis gunnellus (assembly GCF_910591455.1). Taxonomy (NCBI): domain Eukaryota; kingdom Metazoa; phylum Chordata; class Actinopteri; order Perciformes; family Pholidae; genus Pholis; species Pholis gunnellus. Next base: position 6,266,125 of record NC_136528.1, read on the forward strand.
GCCTGCAGCTGCTTGAGGTACCAGCCTTTGTTCTGGACCTGCAGGTTCTGAACCCCCATGGCTTTAAGGGCCTCGTATAACTTGTCCTCATCGCCACTCAGCAACGCCTGTTCGGCCGCACTCAAGGCGTTGCTCACTGCAGGAGAAAGAGTTGACGTTTTCACTACTGCGCCATGGAAACCGAGGCAGTACAAAACACGCGTGTTTGGTGTGACTTACCGTTGACCTTTTTGACGTTGCCCTGGATTTCAGCCTGGGTGAGAAGCTCGTCGTAGATATCTCTCTCTGCTTCGGCGTTCTCCATTTGCTGTTGGAGCGGAGCAACAACAAAATATGGCTAAAATATAACGGCATTACACATTAGCACTATTTATTATCACATTTTCGGCTGCAGGACAACAGAGTAACAAATATCTCTTTGCAGACTTGTTCCCCTGCTCTGATTCTCTGCTGTAATTTTGGTCATTTATTTGCTCTGCCTGTTGGCGAAACAATCATCAATCCTACATTTACATCTCACTGTAAGAAGTGCTGGCAAATCTGTCAAGAGAACGGAGTGATTTCATTCCCCTCTCAGTCCGTCTTCGAGCCACCGTTCTTTACTGTAGTGGCCGATTTATTATTTGTTGCCCGAGTGGTTTGTGTCGACCTCAGCATGTTATTCTGTCCCATGCCAAATTTTTCTTGCGCTTCAGGCTGTATGTTCGATTATTGTCTAATCAAAAAACGTGGACAATTGCTCGCCCCGTTTTTTAATTATATGGTATTTATGGTCTCTCAAAGGAGATGTTGCCCCAGGGCCACCATCCGTCGACTCTGGTGATCTGAAAGCTGTGCACAGCATCTTTGATCGCTGACGATTTAAAAAAAGCTCCGTACCCGTTTGCGTGAGTTGGCCACCTTCATTCCCTTGGCCTGGTACAGCGTGTCGTGGTACTGGCGAGCAGCGCTGGGGTCCAGCTGGACCAGCATGGCGTTGGGGTTCTGCATAGCGGCCACAGTGCCCTCCGGTACGCCCTGGTCGATGGCCTCGTTGATGGCGATCACAGCGGCATGTACTGAGGGGGGGGGGGGGAAGAGGGGGGGGTGAGGAGATGGCTGCATACAGATTTTGGGGACTTTAATCTGCATTTTTATACGTCTGATAGAGGATGTTAAGTATCAATCAATAAACGTTGAACTTAAGGAATTATTTAAGATTTTGGTTGGGCTTGTTTCTCCACTTTCTTGGCAAGAGTCAGATGAAAAGATTGATACTACTCTCATGTCTGTCTGTTAAAGAGTAACTTTTGTTTTGTTACGAGTTTTGGCCTCTATCCTGGAAATTCAAAGAATGCCTCTAGAACGTGAGAGAAGTGCAAATCTGGGCAGCGAGGGGCGATACTGTGTTCCTGCATTAGGAGGCTGCAGCTTCTGGACCACATTTCTAGGATCGGAGTATTATTCCACCTAAATACTACTTTCTATATAAATACTGTGTTAAATTACGTGCCGTCACCACGGAAACTAGCCTGCTAATTCCACCCCGATTTCATGCTACAGGTTACAGAACATTAAAAGCACCACATAAACCATGAGGCTTGGTCTACGATACTTTAAACATTTTTGCCTGACTTTTCTGTTTTTTAAATTCACCGTTCATGATAGCCGTTAGCCTTTCAATTAGCTTATGCTAATCGCTGTGATATGTGAATGCTAGCTATCTATGCGGATACTAGCAGTTAGCATAATGTGATTCGTAGGCTAATTCAACGGCCACTCTTCACTAATGGAGTGCTGCAGGAACGATACTAAACACAGAAAAAAAGATTCTATTTTTTGAATGTACACATTGAATGTAGTACATTTAGTTGGATGCAGTTTACCGAATAAAAACTGCTTAAAACATATAAAAGAAGTGGAGAAAAAAGTGAACTCTAAATGCCAAAATCAATTCAACTTTAAAGTCTATAGAAGGAGTAGAAGCGGAGCCATTATCATGGGAATTTGTGGAAATGTAGCATTATGTTGCACAAAGACAAAAACAACTGTAGCTGTAATTCTGTCTTATTTGTTTCTTAGGTAAACAATTGATAGATCCCAAAAAATATGGCTGAATTACCTCCAGAAGTTTAATTATGAATGCATGAATCAACTAAACTACATAATCTGCAGCTATCAGATCCCGCCCCTCTCCCCCACGACACCCGAGCCCTCTCTCACATGCAGCTTCATCCACCGACAGCTCATTGGCCAGGATCCCGCCGATCTTGCTGAAGGCGGGCATCTGGATCCCATACTTTTCCAGCTCACTCTTCATGTTGTTGATCTCCTCCTCTGTGAGAGAAGACAGAGCAGAAGGAAAACATCAATGCACGGAGCAGATTTGAAGGAGGGGGGGGGGATGTGGAGACAAACCATTCCTGGCTCATGTGTGATAATCAGCTTTCTAACTCTGGGACATGAAGCCAAGCGGGAACTCAACTGACAGGAAAAGCTCCCACAATTACTAATGACTTTCACATTTCCAGCAGTTTCCCCACACTGTGGCCTGCTGGGGGAAAACAACACTCCTCCTCTCGGCGCTGCTTTCAGGGTCCAGACACATTTGAAACTTCATGTTAACTTTGGCAACACGGTGACATTCATAGATCTAAGATGACATAATTGGATTAACAGGCGACAGAATGAGGAAAACAGATGCACGGACTCGTGTGCAAGCTTACCGGTGAAATCTACTTTTCCATACAGATCCTGGATTTGAGGGGCCAGGCCGAGCTTGAACAGGTACAAGCTGTAAAAAGAGGATGGAGAGACAATAAATAAAAGGAACATGGCAGCGTAGGCAGTAGCAGAACAGGAAGAGAACAGAAACGAATATACACAAAACAAATCCATGCAGGGTTTGTCTTTGCACAGGGACGGACATATTGATGACATGAATATTACAACTTCAGCACAACCTAATTACTGCAATAAAAAGAGGGAAGTAAGAGGGGTTCAAAGACTGACAGGTCAGAGCGAGCAAGTCTCAGAAAGCAGCCCTGTCATTTAAGGGCCAGGAAACAGATGCGTCAACACTCGACCACGTCGTCACTCGTGTCACTTTGTGAAGCTGCAGATTCAAACAATGCAAACACATGCATTGGAATTGTTTGTTGTAATTTGTTTCTTCAACTTCCGTGACAAAGTGAGGTAAACCCAGAGCGCATATAAGAAGTGGACTTAGTCATCGTGACCTCACCCATTTGGTTTGTGGACTCCCGCTTTGAAGCCTCGAGTTCGGCGTTTTGTCGCCATTTAATTTTTTTGCAACCAGAAGTGGTTTAAGAGCTAAGTTCAACCAGACGCTAAAAAATACCTTTATAGGCGGCCGAAATGTTACAATGAACCTCTGAAAACACACTGTGAAAGGGTTAAAGTTGTACAAGTTGCACAACTCCCAGACCGACAATGCCGTGGTAGAGACCTGTCAATCACTGTGTAGCCCCGCCCTAAAGCATCCCCTGCTTTATGGTCTGTTTGACTCTAAATGGACCATCATTTACTAAATGAACATCATGCTGTATTGAAGAAGACTTGAAACTAGAGATTGAGACCATAAACTCATGTTTACAATGTTTACTGAGGTAATAAATCAAGAGAGAAGTAGAGTCATTTTCTCATAGACTTCTATACAACCAGAGGAGTCGCCCCCTGGTGGACACTAGAGAGAATGCAGCTTTAACACATGAAGCTTTGACTTCACTTTTCCAAACCGGAGGTTGCCATCTGGGCAAACCAATAAAACTGTCTTGCGTTTCAGGGAGTAAAAATACTGTCAGATTCAAAAGTAACAGACAACTGGAAACCATCTTGTGATGGCATCACACCAGCCGCGACGCCAAATCAGCCGCTCTTGCTCGGATCTCAAGTATCTTTGAGCTTTGCCTTCATTTTGATCTCAACTACACTCCTCTTAGAAGTTTCTTGACTGCATCTTGCGCGGTTGTGACGCTATCGCAATCACGAAGCTGTACACCGAAACATATGCATATACATGTGTACATATGTATATACACACACAGTATATATATTCAAGCACACAAACACCAACACCAACACCAGGCCAAACGCCCCTGCATTTATTTTACCTGACTTGCAACGCTCTATTAAAACAAACGGCTCTGTAGCTTGTGTACCTGAAAAACTGCAGTGTTCACCTCATAAAAAAAAACTTCACAGGCTGGAAAAACTCGCCATACAATGAATGAGGAGTCAATGTTGACATTTAAAACACAATATCTGTAAACGTTATAACTGAAAACACCCCGCTGCATAGCCACACAGACAAAGACAGAGAGACAAAGACAGAGAGGGTACCTGAGTGCATGTATACAGTAGATGCAGCGCGGCATGTTCTTTCTGTCATATATGTCTGTGGTTTCTGGGTAGAAGATCTGAAACACAAACGGGGACATTGAGTGGATCAGAGCGGGGCCGCTTTCATGGTAGCAGCACACCGGCGTGTCGCAGCACGAGTGCAGCAGTGATTCAGGGTTAGTAGCTCTGATTACACAATGGCGTGTGAAATGAAAAGGACTTATATTTTCTGTTGAAGCTGCCAGTTGGTGATTGTTTGGGGCTGATTTTTGTTTGTTGTTTCCAGAGCTAACAGGTGGGGAAATGTGTCAGGATAACACTTTTACTGTAATAATGGGCAACTTTTAACTTCTTTTATTCTGAAAAGTCATTTAAAAAAAAGGACCATTTGTACATACGCACTGCCAAACAAAGTTAACAAATAATTTCTCCTCTCCAGTTGAGTTCATTTCACCACAGTATCAATCTGTTTTAATTGTTCTGTCACGTCAGTGAGTATTGGCCATGTTTAATGCTGTCTGGAGACGAAGACAAGCATCCGCACATTATGGGAACATCAGAGAAGAACCTATTCAGGAAAAGGTGTTTCCATAATCCATCTAGCGCATCATCTCTTCCTCTACAAAAAACAACTCAAACTAACTTTTCAAAATTTTGCACAACTTTTCTGATGCGATACTTCAATATACGGAAACACAGTTACATAACCATGTGACAATCTACTGTGTCTTAAACTAAATTCAAGTTGATTTCCACACTGTGCTGAAGTTAACTGGCACCAACTGATGCCTTGAAGGTAGGAAGTCGACGCTTTTTTAAATGATCTTCAGCGACATTGATATGGTCACACAGGCAGACCTGTGCCACATAGATTTAGCAGCTAGAATGTATTTGCATCGTTCAACAAATTAATAAATACAAAAAACCTCAACGAAAACGTTTTCTAGACAAGAAACAGAATTTATATTACTGCCTCCTCCGGGAGGAACCCCTGACTTACGCCTGATATTTAATAAAATAAAGTTCATCACTTCTCTATAATTGTAATTCTAGGTACATGTTCATGCGAGAGATATCCCGGGACAGATGCGAGCCACGCTCACCTTTGGCAGTCCCTTCTCTGCCATGGCGTTGAGCCACTGGATGACGTTGTCTGTGTGTCTGAAATGGAGACCGGTCGCCTGGAAGAGAGAAACCAAACGTCAACAAACTTTTACTTTTACTTGAGAACTAAAGGCCGGATTGCTTTATGACTGCTGTGGATATTCATCACTGTGTTTACTTCACAAAGTCACAACTCAATGCAGGTGATGTTTTCAACACGATTTGCAGTTTAATCTCTTTAATAACAGAGTTATTTTTAAAGCACATGACGTGGAAACGCATGCAACCATACATTTCACCCTTCTGACTGACAATCAGATTATAGACATTTTATCTTCCTTCGATTGTATAAATACATAATGCATGTTTTCACCTTGTAGCGCGTCTGTTCGCGGTCGTAGATCTTCTTGAGGGAGACGGTTTTCGGGGCGAAGAAGTTGCCCAGTTTGGCCAGATAGACGCCGTTCCTCAGCCCCTCCTCCAGCTCCGTGGTGGGAGGCAACTCCTCGTCCAGACAGGCCTCCATCCATCTGCAAAAGAGAGCACACACACAACAACATTTATATCACAGAGAACACAAAGAGGAAACATACAGTACATGGATACTTAAAGATACAGCTTAGCTTCCCTACAGGGGATAATTACTGCTGATGAAACTCAAGACAGCACTTCAAAAGGGGTTTATTTAAACGAGGGTGTCCTGGCCCTTGGAAATAGAAAGCAGTGATAAATACAATGACTGCTTTATACAAGTTTAAAATGGGCTGTGCTCAGATTAACAGCTATTTAAGAAGCTCTTGATCAAGTCAACCCATTAATTGGTGGATGCATCCAGTTGGTCAGACGGAAGCTGTCACTGGAATCCTAATTACTTGATGACTTCTCATCCAGCTTCACCTACATTTCAGCGAGGCTCAACTTCCTGTTGATCGACTGATTGATTCGTCATCAATTATAGAAAATAAGGAGCCCTGAGGGAGGATCATTCCTCACTGTGTTTTAGATGAAAATGAACCCACAGTAAAAAAAAAAGCTAGTATACAGTCTGTATTGCACACATTATAGCTCCTTCACATTCCCTAATAAGCATTTCGTGAATTATTCTGCACCAATAAAACTGGTCTGGCTGACGGCTCTGCAGCTCCAGAACACCCCACACCCACACCCACACACACCCACACACACACACACACACACACACACACACACACACACACACACACACACACACACACACACACACACACCTAACCTGGCCTGTGGTAACCTCTCCTCCTGAACACCGAGTTCCCAGCATTCCTCACGTGGGACATTTCATTTCTTTTAGGTCATATTGTGGAGTCACATTCCTGCTGTGTGGACGTGTCCGCTCTGGGCCACAGAGGAGACACGCTGAGCTCCTATACTGGGACGGGCCTACAAACATATTGTAGCTATATTGTTAGTGAACATTTTGTGTCTAATTTTGCATTCGTTACTCAAAGCCAATCCAGCTCCATTCTAGTTCACGTATGCGCTACTGTGCAGAGAGGTCATCAATACCAATGAAATACTCTGTTCCTCTTTATTCACCGTTACAATCATTAAAAAGCTAAAGCAGCATGTGTTTACATTCAGTATACCTTCAGTAGCTAGCGTAGCATAGACTTGCTAACGCCAGTTAATGATGTACTAATGTACTCTGCTAACGTTAGCTCCACAGGTTTTTACATAGAAACGTAACGTTTTATAAACGTGTGTATCTCCTCCCAACCGCTCCGGGTAACGAGTATCACTATAACACAACGTTTAACGGCGACGAGCTCCAAATCCAGCAAACCAGCCTGAACATGAAGAACATCTCAAACCATTGATGAGAGTCTGAGGAGCAGAGACGGATAGTTGTGGGACCCTGGTCAGAGCTGGACGATTGGCCGGTCTGTGTTTGAGGGGCGGGACTTAGCAAAAGGTCAAATATATATCCAATTCAATCAACACCATAGATTCTGGACAACTGGGTCAGAGGTTGCTGCCAAAGAAGAGTTTCCTTACTTTTCTTTTAGAACTAATCGGTGTGAAAAGTGCAGAAAATCTTCCTCAGCTATATTTCTCCTCCAGTCCACCTTATTCACATCACCTGTGTGCCTTCTCTTATTTAGTTTCACTACAGAGAAAAGATCAGAAGTACATTTTTATCTAATGTGGGTCTTTTGTTCTTTGCCTGAAAACCAACATGTATAGTTTTAATGTAGTTGCCTACAAAGCAACATGTAATGGATGGTGGTGTCTTCCCTGCTTTGTTAAGGCCTCCAAACATCAGCTCAGATTATAAAAAATAAACTTGAGTTTATCATCTGGAATTTCACAGCGTGACGTCAAACATGGCCTCTCTCTTTTCATCTGCTAAGAAAACACTCCCACTCTTCTGTAACTAAGGTCTTTGTCAAGCAACAACAAGGTTAACTATATCCTGAGTAAGATTAAGAGACCCCCCCCCCCCCTCCTTACCCAAACACACACATTAGTATTAGAGCTTACAAACCTTTTCAATTCTTGTTGGGACATTTGGTCCTCGTACAGACACATGAAAACACACTCACACCCACGCATTGCAGTGCGCAGGGCCAGCTAACACACAGCTAACACACAGCTGAAACAACTTCCCTGCCAGGAAGTCGTGACATGGGGTCTCCAGACAGGCCCGCTATTGAGGCGGAGGTGGCCGACCCCATGGCGCAGGGGCCTGGGCCTGCCAGCCGGGGAACAACCCCCTCCTTTCACTCCACGCTGGAGCAGTGAAAGGCTCCATAAAGACTTGCTCACTAATGGCTCTGTTATCAGGGCTACACGCCCTTTTTCCAGGCTAGCACAAACACAGACACACCCTCCACTTCACCAGCAAGAAACAGCAGCTATGAATGAGATATCTGCATGCCGACAACTGGATTCCAACGGCAGCGCAGAGCGGCGCAAGATGTGTCACGTCGTAATTATTAGGACACCGACAGGCATGTCTACAATCAACTAGCCACAAATATGAAAGCACTGTCTGGAATTACTGCAACCAAATACGTAGCAGATGAGAGATATGAAGCTGCCAGAGCTTCATCTGGGACAAGCTACGTGAAGGCTAATGTCATACCATACAGATCAACGAGCTACACATTCATGTCTGTCACTTTATCCTGTTAGACATTTGTTTCAAGTCGTCATAATTGACAGATGAATTCTTGAGCTATGGCCAAAAAACACAAAAACGTGTTTTGTGAGGTCACAGCGACCTTTGACCTCGATTCCTAATCAGTGCATTCTTGAGTCCAGGTAGACGTTGTTCAAAATGTTGACATCACCCTCCTTCTTGTGATTGCACAACTAGGATATATAGCTGCAAATGTATTCAAATGAAATGTGATATCAATCAAACTAGCCAATTAAAAAGGTTAAAACTAAATGCAAATCATAATGTAATGAAATGAAATATAAGAAACGCCACCAAACTGGTGGCAAAATGGCTGCAAATCCAACACCACCAGCAGTTAAAGTATGTAAGATACAATACGAATTCTTATAGAATCAATGAAGACAATAAAAGGGAACTATATAGCCAGTGTAATTTGTTTATATCAGGTTTATGTCATGAACATCTGCATATAGGGAACAAAATAAGGTCTAGGTGCTACGTAAATACTGCACACAGACGTTAAACCATGTAAACGTGTGTTCTAGTAGAAACCCAAAACACATGGATGAACCTGAAAATGAGCATGACAAGCCTTCAACATTCATCCAGCATGATGTGAGGCGGTTTTGATCCTAAATCTAGTCAGAAATCAATAAACAGCTCGACTCAAATGTTATTAACCTGTGTGAGATAGTGTGTGCTGGACCATTATAGAAGGCTTTTGGTCAATTATACTGTAAACCCATAATAAACTAGAGGGGCATCCACCAAGGCTGCTTCCACCCCGTGATTTGGATCCACTCCAAATTTTGGATGGTTTCTTCCGTGGCTCACGCTCCACTCTTCCACCAAGTTTTATGAAAATTGGGCCAGTCGTTTTTATGTAATCCTGCTGACAATCAAACCAAACCAAAAACAATGGACTGGAATGAACCATGATGCCGTCTCTGCATCAATGCATCATCCCGCGTGCCGACAGGAAGCTGAAGTCAGCGTCGAGTTCAGAGGTCGGCCTCATAGGAAGGAGGTCCACTACTGACCGGCGTCTCTGCAGGAAGGACGCTCAGACACCTCTCCAGCAGTTTGTCTCCGGCTGCTGTCGAGGTGCATCCTCTGCTCTCCTGCACAGTCGGAATCCTAAAAACCTTCTGCAGCATAACTCGACTGGGGGGTCTGTTAAGAATTTTTATACCGTGAATAATCTTTGGTCTTTACTGACTTCCTCTTTCCCAGGTTTCACTCTTGAGTCACAGGCACAGCGCACAGCGCATCCGCCGCAGTTAATGTTTAATAACAGCTAATCTTATACTAACAGACCATAAGCCTCATTATTGTAACGCTAGTTTTGTTCTCTTGTGCCTCTCAGGGAGCGGCCTGTTAGATGTAAGCTAACAAGGTTTCACTGCTTCATTGTCCGTACGTTGGATCAGGACTGCAAAGAAACAATGATGAGGTTTCTAAAACTGGATATTATGTTATTTCTACAGCATTTAAATGACCAAATGTTAATAAGTAGAAAGTCCTACTTAGTCAAATGTGCAAATAATCTTTTCCCACCAAAATTAGCGCAAAGTTAGTGCATATATAAAAGTTATGCTAACTGGGAAGTAATGATATGGAAATTGTCATGTCAGCATCTTAGTCAGATGATATTAAATCACGTTAAGTGAATATTTTGCCTTTAACATAACTGGAACTACACAGTTATGCAATCTATTGAGACACAGTTTGACTATGAATCTACCATCAGAGACCTAAAAACAAACATTTTCCAGTTATTATGTTGTGGCACTAGAAAGAAACAATGTTGAAGACTTCCAAGCATCCTGCTGACTTTAACCAGAACATGAGGTTGCAGAGAACATATAAAAGCTTTAATTGACTTTAATTAAAACATTACCACTAAAATGTTTACCGCTAAACTGAGAAACACATGACGGAGACAAAGTGCCGCCACAACAGATGTAGATGTTACTCATTAGTATATAGGGAAACTTCTCGTTGCTGTTTCACAATAAAAGCCTTGTTAAAGTAGCAGGAAGTAGTTCATAATTGGTTAGTCATAGTGCTGAAACGATTCATTGATTTGTTGATTTGTTGACGAGTCACTGCTTTTCTCAGTTTATTGAAAACTGGGTCTCAATAAACTCAACACCTTGTTGTTCGGGACTGTGTCAGGAAAAACAAGAAATATGACGACTTCATTTTGGGCTTTGGGAAGTTGTGATGACTATTTTAAAACTTTTTCGTAACCAAAGAAAAATATTACATATTAAAGTTACCAATTTTTCCCCACAGGATTCTCTGAAACTATTGTGGGTCGACGGACGAAACGTTTTAAAGTTAAAATGCATCAATCTGGTGCACTTTGAGAGCAGAATGAAGAGGCTATAGAAGTATGAAGAACTGCTCCGATAGACAATTGTGTGCTCTCCTGCTGGGAGCCAACACCGACACCACGCTGCTAAAGACTCAGGACGTATTGCTGGACCCGCTGGACGGAAAGCAAGACCGGGAGAACCAGAACCAGGACTGAGAGGGGAAGACTGTCAGACCCTGCTGCAGTAAAATGAGGTTTTCTAAAGAGAGTCTGGTGAAACACTACCACTGTAGTCCACAGGGACCAACAAAACTACACAAAGTTCCTCTTACTTATGAGTTAATAATCATCTATTTCAAGGCTTGCAGCTTCGGTTAAAACCTTAAAAACAAGTCTCCACATTTGGATATATTCAACCTTTCTGTCAGGCGAAGAGCCTCTCACCTTAAACCTTAAACCAAGGCTCAGCCAACGCATGAACCCCGCCCACCACTTAATAAGCCTCCAGCTAAGCCAAAGAAACCCCCTCCTGTACACAAATACACATTCTCAATAAGACCAGAAACACACAAAACAGGGCATAACAAGGCCAAACATTATGCTAACTTTACACAACAATGTCCTGTACTGTGCTGTCCCTGACATTATAAACGGGTCTGACAGGGGAAAGGAGGAAGTGCTGTGTGTTTTACAGAATAGCTGGAAAGGCAAATCATGTGCGGTGAGCTTTAACCGGCAGCAGCAGCACAATGTGGAGGTACAGACCCCCCCCCCCCCCCCCTGCTTTCTGTTTCCTGTTAACCACCCACCTCCTCCATTGTGATGAGTCTAATTAAAGACAGTTTTAAGAGAAGTCTGGTTTACACTGAGGTTTGTGATTTCCCCACACAGAGAACGCTCACAAAGCACAAAGGGAGGGGATGGAGCAAACCAAGGACAAAAATGACGAGAGGCAACACACAGAAAAAAAGGTTAAGCGAGAGCCAAGATGTCCATTACATGCTTTGCTGCAACGCTGGAATCTGTTGCACCAACTGACCTCGTCCTCCCGGCTCTCAAACAAGCCGGCAGCAGCTGGAGCGCCGCTGAGCTCCACGCTCACTGTGTTAAAGTGGGGGAAATAATCAAGCATGTTTGGGTTTTTCTTTTTCCATCAAGCCCCCCTCTTCACACTGAAACACACTTCACAGCTGGTGACGCTGACCTCTGCATGAATGTTTGGGGAAAGCTTGTGAGAAAAACCTCTTTCATAAATCTTTCCTCTTTCAGTACAAATCTAGACTAATTATCTTGATATTCTACTATTATACATTTTAAATGCCTTTTTTCGTGTTATTAATTTGCACGTCAATGTATTTCTTCAAGTACTTTCACACCGAATGTGAACATTTCAAGGCGGAAACGCTTCATCAAGACGGCATACTTTATTACTCCTTTCAACCACTACGAAGGAAGCGGAGACCAGATCCCCTGCTTCCATTCTTACCTTTCACAATAAAAGTCCTAGACATATATTTGTGCGTGAGAAATTCGCCTTTTCTTGTCGTTTATTTGTCACCCCCGGCCAGAAACGTCCCCAACAAAGCAAAATAAGAAAATATACAGGCAGACACCACCACACACTTCTAGAGGGTCACAAGTAATGACTGATCAGGATTTCTTCTGTGTCAGTCTATACACTGTTTTTGCTGTTCTCTTAAGAATTACTGGATAATCTACCTCGTCAGCAATCAAAATCAAAATCAAAATCATTGACATAGTACACACTGCCGTAGTATCTGAGTACACAGGGGAAAGGGGATGGGAACCACAAATTTAAGCAATTAATCAATAAAATAATTACACATTCACAGGTTCATGCTTCTCAAATTTGAGGATTTGCTGATTTTGTCCTTTTTATACGATTGAACCTAAATATTTTTATTAAAAAGTAATATATGCTAATTTAGACAAAAACATTTTTTTCTTAAATGTGAGTCATTCCTTTTCTATTAGTGACATTATAATAATAGTTAATGTTAAATGTATGAAAGAATGTTTCAACTAGGGGGGGGTCAGATGAAACTGCTGTGTCAGCTCTCAGCCACTGACGAGTTTCATCACCGTAACTGATTCAAACACTGATCCCGGGGCTGTGACGGATATCCACACTGGAAGAGTAACTTGTGGTCTCGGGTTTCACAGACAGCCAGGTGAGAGTCTGGAGGAGGGGCGGGGCCTGTAGGCCCTTTATGGAGCACCGATCCCTCTTCCCTTTCATTCCCACATTCTCAACTGTTGACTGTGTGCGAGTCCTGGGAGGCCTCGGCAGGTAACGTTTACACAGCAACCAGAATACGGCCTGCAGCGGGGCAGACCTGGACCTCCAAGGCATCACTGTGACACTTCCATGTAAATTTACAGTGAAACTCTAACAGTGACCTACTGTATTAAAGCAATGCATTCTGGGATTCATAACCCAACCGTTTCTTTTCACAGGTATTTACTGCTTACCACTGACACATTACTGTACATTTAGATTACAATAAGTTACTGTATTTCACCCAGACAGGAGATATACTGTAAATGCTGCCACTGACATGTTGTGATTACAGTAACTTACTGGAGATATTGCTGCCAGTAATTTACTGTCATTTTACGGTTTGGTTGGTTTACATATACTGGATGAATCGTCATTACATTTAGCACAGACATTCATGGGCATCAAGGAATAAATGAAACCCCGACGTTTCATCTGGAGTCGCCAACTAGCCTCAGTCCCCCGAGGACAGATCGTATCACTCTTGGGCCACATTGTTCTCCTCGTAGCAAAACAATATGGGGACATGAGATTACATAATATTCATTGCAGCAGCGGCTGTACACAAGAGTCTTTGGAAACTGTTTGAAAACAGGAAATTACAGGCAAATGGCCAGAGCTTGAGGAGGAACTGAGCCGGTCTCGCAGTGAAGAGGGACATTAAGAGGACGGAGCTTATAACTGATGTAGCTACAGTTAGAATGTTTTACACCATAAAAACTGTGGTGAACCAACTTTAACATTTTATTATAAAATGGGAATACAGTTTTAGACTTGTAAGCTTTTTATTAAAATCGGTCTAGTTTACACCCCCCCCCCCCCCCCCCCCCCTCCTTTATCATTGAGCAATGCATAAAATGAGTAATACTTTTTTGTATAAATTGTGCAACATTTCTAGAACAAATGGATATATATATATATATTGTGTATAGGCCTACTTTCAAATGTTGCTACGCCGTTGGCTCCGTTATTTAGCCAGGCAGGACTGTGCTGCCAACCGGCTGCTAACAGCTAACTTTAACTAGCTAACGTTAGCTCTTCTCTTGCCAATTTAAACAGATCTGTTGCTCACACGTTAGCATTATCAGGGATCCCCAACTAGACAGCATTAAAGCGGATCTCCTGGTCGTAGATGTTTTACTGTTTATCAGCCTCTAATAAAGATCACATCTATTTGCCACTTGCCCGATTGTGCAACTGCATGAGGCATTGCACTTGCCCGAACACAGAGTTTACTTGCCCCGCCCAAGCAGGCAAGCACTAATGTCGAGCCCGGCCGTTAACATAAATTCACCGAATCAACTTCTCATGAGTGCGATAAAATCCTTTATCTCTAGTCAGAAGACAAGGATGAAAGACTCTCCTGCATGATGGAGTAAAGATAAAACAGAGATTATCTCCGTTTACCGTGAAGCATTATCTCGCTCTGTCACAGACGTCTTTTTATGCAAACGGTTTCTTTTGGGGGAGGATTAAAACACGGAGACGATGCACAATCCAGCACGCTTCCCAAACTTGAAAGAAGCAGTGACGCAAGTAGTGACAGGGTGTGTTGAAACGTGTCAAAATTTAATACATGGTGATAGGTTCTGCAGCTGAAGAGCTGATCCAGTCTGAATACTGTAATAGCTGCATGTCAAAGTCACACTACAGTATCTAGCTAGCGAGAAGCGCTCTTACAGTACAATAGTCTCAAAGATGCAAACACAGAAGCAAATATATGTTAAAATCACAGGTTCCTGCAGGTAGAGTATCCCGGTGAGTACTTGGATCTGTATTCACAGTATACAACCTAATTTCTCACCACTTTTTAAAAATGGTATCAAACTCAATGTAAGCAGACGGATCTCAAAGCTACGGTTGGAAACCTTTTTTTCTCCTCATAACTGATTCATTTATACGTTTCACGGATCAGTTTTTGTGCATCATCCATATTTACAAAATCAACATCTATTTTTATTTTAAAATACAGATTCTCCAAACAAACCAAAATGTAGCTTTTCATTATTTAAAAAAGCTCTACTGAACCCAGACTTTTTAGGGGAGTGGCTTTGGAGGGGGGCCTGAAGGGGCGGGACTTGGCAACGTTCTTGCTAGATTTAGTAACTTCTGAAACTAATGCTGCTAGCTGCTTTCATTGGGAAAGAGTTGGCAACACTATGCTGTGTTTTTAGGTTGGATCATTTAAAACTCTTTTTCAAGAGTACCAACCGTCGCTTTAAAAAGGAGTGTTTTAATTCATTTTGATTTAAAGAAAACAACAAAAAAAAATAAATGTAAACCCAAGAAATCAAATAATTCCAAAACAAAGCAAGAGAAATATCTAACTGTCAACTGTCAATGATGTAACCCAATAATAATAATACAGCCGTGGCGTTTGTGCCATTCGTCCAAACAACGATCTCGCCGCGGGGTAAATGCTGATCATTCTTTAGTGTCACTTACTTTGACACACACACTTTTTGAAAAGTGGATTTGTTTTCTGTGACTCAGTCATTTGTCAACATTCACTCAAAACCGAATCGGATTTCTTTCAGTTTAGCCGTCACACAAACACAGTGACGATGACCTCAGCAGAGTGGACCGTCTGTCTGTCAAGTGAACTGCTATGACATGACTGCACTGTTTAGAGAACAGCATTGTTCTGTTTACTTTAACCTAAATAAAGTCTTGAATATCCATTTGTATTGATGCGTTTTTTATTGTTTTATCTGTATTTAAATGTTACCTCGGTTTTGTCTTGTATGTCTTTCTGTTGTAGATTGTGTTCTGCTTTCTCTTCGTCTCTCAAAGCACTTTGTCAACTCTGCTTTTAAAAAGGTATTTTTTTTCTTAATCAAACTGCAGCTCTGCTCGAGTGTTTTTCGACACATAAAGAACCGAGAGTTTGCCAACGCAGCCTCAATCTGTCTTTATGTTTCTCCCACAAAGACATCACAGTAACAACCCGACGGTAAAAGGAGTGTTTCCAGTTATTCATCAGTCTGCCGAGGAGCATGCAAATACGAATGTAAATAAAAGTATTCTGTTAAAAGACAAATGTAGACACCTCGACTGTACTACGGTATATTTAGAATAGTCAAATAGTCTCTGAGTGTGGGACGTTATGGAACGGTTTGCACCACTAAAGTGTAAAAGTCACGTATATTTAAAAACAACCCTAAAACTGGTGTTTTAATCAGAACAGACTACCCAGAGAGAGTCAGGGTGTATTTTGATAATTTGGTTGTTTTAAAAAAAAAGTAATTTCAAGACCATCAATTTACAAAAGTGGATATAAATTCCCTCAAATCCTTAAAACTTTGAGGACATTTCATGGTTACAGTGAACCCTGTCATTTAAAGAAATTACACAAAACACTAATTAGACAGCGTTTTACCTCCAGACCTGAATGTGAACCACCCGCCCAGAAAAAGGAAAAAGAAAACACACACACTGCTCTGTATGGTGTCCCCACAGTGACGGAGGAAGGATGAAGACCATCAGTGACGAGGTAGATGAGGAGTATTTGGGGAATGGGAGAGACAGACTCGACTTATTATACATCACATCATCGTCTCCCTCTACTCATCACAGGACCTCACATTGTTGAGCACCGTCTGCACAAGGACTCCTCCAGCTGTGGTCGGGACGGAGGAAGATGGAGGAGGAGGGAGGAAGATGGAGGAGGAGGAAGGGAAGCTCAACACAAACACACTGGAACTAGTTTCTAAAGGTCATTAGTTTCAGTTCTATGCTATGCTATGCTATGCTATGCTATGCTATGGCTGCTTGATTACGTAACTAATCGGTTGTTTTGGTGTTCGTCAACTGAGATTTCTTTAGTCAATTAGTCGTTTTTAATGGAGCAAATCAGATATCACAATATTTCTGACCAAATACCTCGATATCGATATTGTAGAGATGACTATTTCACGAAATATTTACACATTGAGTTTTTTAAAAATAAATAATCATCAGTAATTTGGATATAATGACAAAGTGGGTAAAGACAAATAAGACGTTTTTTAAACAAAATGTTAATTCATTCATTCAGCAAGTTAATTAAGTTCATTGTGATTCGTAAAACGCGGCGACATCACTGGAACCAGTAGGTCCGGTGAGGCTGCTCCACCAGACGGACCAGGTCACACAATCTCCACTTCAGCAGCTCTTACATGCACCAAACTTTACACGTTCATTCTTCTGTATGTGCTGAAGGTTACCACAGAGGGGTTTGTTCACACAGCAATCACAGACTCATTTATGGAGAAAATGGATTTTTTTAAATGTCTGTCAACAGTATTTATATATTATAAATCTTCTGTGTGAAAACTTTTGACTCCAATAAGTGAACAAAATGAAACAAGAATTGTTAACTTGGCTTTATCCCATGTTCACATTTATGTTTTGGGAAATGAATGTAAATTAGCACATATTTAATAAGATAATGCCTCATTTGCATATTTAAACAAAAACGTAATTGTCTTAATGTGAGCAATCAACTGGGGAAGTTTAACGGTGAGATCTTTTAGTTCATTATTCACCTATAGTGTCTCCTCTTAAAGGAACATGGCCTGCAGGTTTTCTGTATCTGCTCAGCAGTTGACAGATATTTGATAAAGAGGTAAATATCTCCTGAACTCCTCCGTACTGCACTATCAGCGATTTATAACCAGCTTCACGTCACCGCACACGGGCGACAGGAGAGGAGGAGGAGACAAAATGTGACAGAGGTGGCGAAGGTCACGACATCCTGACTGTTGTACATGTGACATAGCGCGGGCGAATCCACGGCGAACCTACCTGAGACGGTTTGTTGTGCAGCGACGCGATGGAGGAGGGAATGTGCAGTTAGCAGCGAGCACGGATCAATAAACAGACGAATCGTCAGGAGAACATGTCCGACTGCATTCCCACAGACGGAAGCAGCGAACACAGAAACACAGTCGAAAGCACAAAGATAGAAGCTCAGTTTGTCAAGAGGATACACATCAATGAATCCATCAACTGATCTTAAAGAGACGGTACTGACAATTTATGATAATCGATGAGTCGTTTATCGTGTAAAGAAAAAAGCTGATTCCAGCTCCCTCAATGTGACACTTTGTAGCATTTTTGTTGATCGGACAAAATCAGCAGTTTTAAAACATTATAGATTAAACAAATTAGCAAAAAAAGATATTAGCAGATTAATTGGTTTCTTCCTTTTTTCCCCATTTAAAGGGGCTTTTTTGGGGTGAGTTTTTACTTTATCTAGCAACACAACCACTCAGTTAGGTTTAGGAAAAGATCCTCGTTTGGGTTGAAATAACCACGGAAGTGACTTTACTGAATACGCAAGTTACGTGACAGTGTCAACATTGAGTTGTTGTTTCACACAATGAATGAAAGATCACCGTCTGTTGGACCCATCCACCTCCACTACCACCCGCCTGGTGTGCGTAGGTATTACTACATATGCTGGATCAGACCAGCCCGCCCCATAACATGAAGCACACATCTCGTATCGAAAAAGCAATAAAGAGACGGAACAGATCGCAGAGCATTCAAATATGGCGTGATAGCCTCGTCAGCTTGATGGCAACATGAAAATGAGAGCGATAGCACAGAGTTTGCATCCGTCTGCTGAGAGAAAGAGAGAGTGGTGTCATCAGTCATTTTAAAACAGCGACGGAGCCACAATGCGTTCCTGCAGCTGCACACAGGTACGCTCTCACACACCCTGCTATGCACCTGTCAGAGGCATTCCCATCATACCAGTATGCATCGACACACACTCCCAGCATCCCCCCCCTCCCCCACACCGGCATCCCCCTGCAGGCTCAGGTGTTCCCCTCCTGACACCGCACCGAATCTTTCAGGTTTCTTCAAAAGTCAAAGTTGATGGACAGTGTTTCCCTGATGTCACATTTTTAGTGTGAAGATGTCGGCCATATTGAAATTTTGTACATACTTCCTGATGTAAATTCAACAACAGCACTTCAGGAATGTACTTCTGCTTTATCTTTGTCTTACTTGTGTAGCAGAGTGAAATCGCTCCAAACCAGCTGAAGGAAACTTCTTCACATTTGTTTTCTTTTTTTTTCCAGCATTTCAAAAGTTCTCTTAAAATTTGTTTGACAATTGAATGAAAACATGACTAGTGTACGGACCTTTATCGATATTTATAAGTAATGGTTATATATTTTGCTTCACAATAAGATTTACTTATGATGGCTCGTATTTTGGATGAACATGATTATTGCTTCCTCCCCTCTTTTTACCCCCACTACTACGTATGCACTTATTAGCCAAAAGAATGCTAACTCAGGAGCCATTAGCCTGTCGAAACATAATTCTATGATACATTTACTTTCATTGAGCAAAGTGAAATCAGCACCAGCTCACTGGGTTTGGTCAAAAACTGCAAATTCCACCCTTGACGCCCACATTTCTTGAGGGGGAACCCTGTCTCACACCGCTGACGTGGCGAGAAAAGTGGAATCATGAACATTTAGTTTAGAGACTGTCTGTTTTTATTCATTTTAAACGAGGGCACAAACTGAGGTGTCAGGTGGAGGAACAATGAGTTCAGACTAACCAGGCCGCTCCAGGAGTTTCCTGGAGATCACAGATAGATGATAACAACAGAGCAGGTGAGCGTAGCGGAAGAAACTGACACTCTGCTATTATTTCTGTGATTAATCAGAGCAGCGTGCACCGTCGCAGCAGCACGGACTCCGGCAGTCACACACCGGAACAGGTTGCTATGACAACTGTGGTTTTCTGTGGCAACAGTGGGAAACACTCAAATCAACCGAGCCGACTGAGTCACTTCCTGTCGCACACAATCCTTCCTCTTTTGAAGCTGCGAGCCCAGCAGAGAGGTTCCAACCCAGAGTCACTGACAGATATCACACACACGGCTGTGAACACGCTCAGTACACACACACACACACACACACACACACACACACATATACGTGTATAAATATAAAGTTACGTTCTACAATCATTCACACATCAAACGGTTTCTTTATCTCCTCGTCGAGGAAATCGCATCTCAAAAATCTCATTTCAGGAAATCACTTCGATGAACTCACTGTGTTACTTCTTTCTTTTTTTTTCCTGGAAAAACTTTAATCTTATTTTAAAAAGGAGCCAAAAAGTTCTGAAATGTTTGATGTTGTCTGAACAGAGAGGCAAAGTCCCGCCCCTTCCTGTTGACCACCATGAAAAATATGTACGGTACGGTAGTCAACGGTGAGATACAAATAATTATTTGTCAATTAGTCTCTGGATAGAAACACATCCGATGAGCTAACGTCCCATGTGCACGTGGAACAAAGCTAAGTTAGCCACCTAGCTAACGGCTATAGTGGTGTTGTACATCATGCGAGAAGAGTAGTATGTAGTAATATGTAGTTCACTGATCGGTTTCAAACGGAGACTTTCATGATTTGCAAAATTATCTTTTAAATTGACAAACGTCATTATGTGTAATTCAGGACTCAATTCAAATTGGAAATAAAATAAAAAATACTTGTTTCTTGCCGTTGACTTCTGTACATATTTCTTCAAAAATAAGGTCCAATGGGGACACCGGACGGGGCAGGACTAAGCTTCTTTACACAATTAACTTTGACAAAAAAAAAAGATGTCAAAATGATGTTAATGTGGAACAATGAGATCACAGGATGAGTGATCTCAATGCCAACTTTCAGCACGTGACCGTTTTAGACTCTCTGTGTTACAATCAGCCTCGCTAAGAGGAGCGTTTCCTCCCTCAGCTGCATCTGTACAATAGTAATCACACTGATGTTCACTTCACTGACCGGCAGAATAAACCTGGACGTCTGACAGACTACATCTCTGCTCAGGGAGTCCCAAACTCACAGCCGTGCTCACTTTTAACCACGTTTAGAACTTTTATACCTCACTGTGTGGAACTGTTTGTCCGGTAACATGCAACCAGAAGTTGCTGTATTTCATAAAGACGTAGACAAAGAAACCGTACTTTCACTATATCATTCTATCCCCTCAAGGTTTCAGCGCCCTGCAGAGCTCCAGCCAGCTCGCCGGGGGCCCATCGTCCTCCAGCTCTTACCGTTTGGCTTCCTCCAGGTGACACAGGTACTCGTAGGCCATGTTCTGCTGCCGCTGCTCGTCCATCTCCTCCGCCGTGAGCCGCTCCACGCCATCCAGGACGGCTGGGGGCAGAAAAAAACAGGAATGGATGCAAGCAATGTAAGAAACATGAGGCTGAATTTACACCGAAAGAGCATAAAGAGTAATTGATGAGAGAAAACAGCTGTTTATTGACTTCTTCCTGGTCGCATAACCAGGAGAAAGTTTCCATCCAGCCGCCCCCCCCCCCCCATCCTCCCTCCAGAGCTCCTCATATATACACAGGAGGTGTTTTACAAAGGGAACCAGCCTCATTCATTAGTGGCCAGTTAACACATGAGCTCATTGTGGCTGTATGAGGGCATGGCTTTGTCTGCGTGCTTATTAATACACTGGAAACACAAAAAACAATGCAGGGGGGGGGTTAGGGGGCCGTGAGATTGCAGAGTGGAGCCGCCTGCAGAGAAATGTTCCCCACTGAAGTTTTTCCTCCCAATTTATGGAGGGGGGGGGGGGGCATTTCAGCCCCCTGTCACATCTGAGGTGGGAGAGCTCGGGCAACACATCAACAACAGGTCTATCCTGATTTTAACTAAGATCTCACACTGTGCAAACTTCACAAACATACTCTCTTATGAGCCAGTTTCACAAGTTTTACTTAAAAAATCCAAAAAGTAAAAAAAAAGACGTGCCAGCTATGCCAAATACTTCTTGTTTTCCATATTTGCTGGATAAAATGAGTGTAAAGAATTATTGTGCAATCCTAATGAAAGATGGACTAAATCAACTTTGATCCCACAATCATTTAGATGCGTTTCTTTAAATCCATGGGCGGTGGTTTTTGAGTATTTCCTTTTTTATTTAGAACCGAAATACAAAACTTCTACATTTCGAATATTCTGCCTTATTGTCAGTATTTGGCACAAAGTATGTAACTTGGAGTTACTTTTAAAAAAAAAGAATAAAAAGTTGTGTAAACTCTAAAAGCAGGCCTCTTTCCTTCTCCACCCCGCGCTGCATTAGAATAAAAACGCGGAAGTCATAATTAAGCTGCAACCATGCTGTCAGAAATAAAATATAAAACGACTCCGCGCGCTTTGTAAGACTCAACTTTCCTGAAGTTTTGGGAGCGTTTGCATGAAGCAGAGCGCTGATCCGGGAGCTGTGGAGGTAAAGGGGTTGAAGCCGCTCGCCTGGCATCTCAAGGTGAGCACAAGAAGAAGAAAAACTTACAGCCATATCTCGGCCGGAGCCCGTCTGTCTCGTCAGAAGTTGACATCCTCCTCTCTGCGCTCCGCGCTTCGCTTCAGTACAACACAACAACTACAAGTTTACGCACGGTTTGGATACTTTGGTTCCCAAAACTCTCCGCAGCTTTAAATAAATAAAAAAAGCACTAAACAGCGACAGAAACCCGGGAGGACCTCTCGGCCCTGTAGTTCCTCTCTGCGCAGCTTGACTGGAGACTTTTTCTTCTTCTTCTTCTTCAAACCTCACTGATGTCACTGGGTGTGTTCTTCCTAATCCTGAAGTATGCGTTTCAGGAAACGGAGCTCTGCGGCCTCCAGGGCGGCCAAAACTGCAGGCGCAGCGGCCCCTGCTGGCCGATAGAGACATGAGCCTGGAGCCGGTTTCCAAACGGTGGTCCGAGGACCTTCACCGGGACAGGATGTGTGGTTCACTTTCCAAAACATACTAAAAGCTCAGTGGATGAAAAAGAATCTGGATTTGAAAATGATTTAGTAGATTAGTGTCTGAAGAAGGCCGAATCAACATCTAGGACATGTATTCATTTGTTTTAAAGTCAAAATTAAATAATTATGTATTTATGTCATCCGCTACTTTATTTTATTTGTTCTCTCTTTTTTTCTGTTTCATTGTTTAATATTTTCTCTTGTTTAAGAAACTAAACAAATTAAACTTAATAAATAAAATACAACTTTTTATTTTATTTATTTTCCTATAAATATTCTCTGTATAATTTCTTCAACTGCAATAAAAAATGAAATGAAAATAATCATTAATGTTGGTAATCAGGTATTTATTTTTTTCTCTCACCTCTGTTTAATTAATTATTATTTTATATTATCTTATATTTATTTGTTTTAATTTACCCTAAAAAGCTACTTAAACTAAGGATAAATGATTGAAACATATTTATTTGAATTATGTTTTTTTGTATCTATATCATTTCTTAAAATGCAATAAAAAGAAAATGATGTGAATGTGTCAGTTAAAGCTCTTCTGACTTAATCTGCAAGAATAATAAAAGCAGACAAAGAGCATCATAATGTGACTTTAAATGCATGAGGAGGTTTTAGTTTATTAATAAGAAGTAACTTTGAAGAAGTTTAATTTCACCACATCAACTGACGTCTTCATCAACTGACTTCTTCATCGCAGGTACATTCAATTGTTCTTTATCGTATCACATATATTCTCCCTTTGGGTTGTTTCTAACGGACATTTGACCAGAGCTCCACAAACAGTAAGTGGACCTTAAATTAAGAATATTTTAAAACATACTGAAACCTTTATTTAGTTACAGTCATACCAGTAAACACACTTTTGACTTGGCATACACAGCAGAGCCAAAACAAACCTGATTGGACAACAGTTTACAGGCAGATTGCACAGATTTCTCTTTAAACATTACATATTTAATTTAAAACACATTTACACTAAATATATGACTAACAATAAACATTAATTAAATCAACATCATGGAAACAATTGAGTTGAACAGTTTACTGAATATAAAAGATAAAATTGTACAATATCAGAAACTTTATTTAACATTTTGTGGGGCGGTTTGAACAACTCATGACAAATGTGTCATTAGAGGAGGTTCAGT
This sequence comes from Pholis gunnellus, assembly GCF_910591455.1. NCBI lineage: Eukaryota > Metazoa > Chordata > Actinopteri > Perciformes > Pholidae > Pholis > Pholis gunnellus. Next base: position 6,290,291 of record NC_136528.1, read on the forward strand.
GTTTAGAAACATTTACATTTTCATTTAGATTAAGTGTTCAGATTACAACAAATAAGTAATTATAATCAGACCAGATTCCATCTTTAGAAATTGGGCAATCAGTTTATAGTTAAATTGTCAAGATATAATTGGCCTTTCTTTAAGCCCCGCCCCTCGCTGCCACTCCTTCAAGCTGTCAGAGCTACGTTACAATGGAGACCACACTGTCACTAATGCACTCTCTAAAATACCATCAAACAATGCCTCATTTACATATTTAAACATAACATTTCAGAAAACTTGTAATATAAAAAATAAGTGTATTGATGTAATGAGTTTTCACGGTGATGTTTATTAGTTAACACTGATTAACTCATTAATAATGATGACAGGGTTTTTCTGTGTGACTTTAGGCGGATAAATAATGTATTCATTATAATAAATGAAGGTGTTTTAATGAGTTTTTTGGCGCTTTAAGGTGTTTAATAAAGAGTGAAAACCTCATTTAAGGCCATGTCACGTGACCAGGTGTCTCCTGTGTTTCATATGAACTCCTGATGGGACTGTTCATATGTTCTAACTGTAAATAGATAAAACAACAGGAGTGTTGTTGGGTTTATCCACCTCTGCAGACTACACTCTCCTGCCTGTGAGTCCTGCATGTGGCCTCTCGGGCGGGGCTTAACGGGTCCGTATAAGAGAGCATGCAGGTCCGGTGGGTGGAGGTAGAATCTCCAGTGGACCTGCTGCGACCCCTCTTCTTCTTCTCCAGTCCTGATCTGCCTCCTCCTCTTCCTCCACCCACCACCGGGAACCAGCACCATGGAGAGCTCCAGGACGCTCCGCGGACTGCTGTTTGTCGGCCTGCTGTGCGTCATGTGTCGCGGCCAGTCGTCCCAGGAAGTCTCCGCAGAGGACTTCGGACTGGACAAACCCGAGCCGGCCGCAGACAGAGACCTGGTCAGTATGTGAACAGCTGCTGATGTTAGTTTATGGAGGAATCCACAGAGATCACTGACGACACTTTGGTCACGTTTCCCTAAACTTTTGCAGAATAAATAACCTTTTTTTTCAGGGTTTTTGCAAAGATGTGTGTCAACATTTTAACGTTTCTTTGGATTTTTATAGGAAAACCAAATGCATCCTGTTATTTACTTCAGCTTTAGATGAAATATACAGAACGTGCAGAAAACATTTCAAATAACTGTTAAATTTGTGTTTTATTACACAACCGTAAGGAAGACACGACAGATGACAAGTGTCAAACAAAATAACTAGATATCAGCATGAAACTTCTTGTTTTTTGTATTACAAGTTGTCTAAAATGTTATGTTTAAATATGCAAATGAGGCATTTTCTGATGGTAACTTTTGGTGAATGTAGGAGAACGAAAAGACAAAGTGATCAAATAAACATCGAAATGTGTATTTTTGATGTTTGTCTCATAGATACATGGACTTGTATTGAAAATATTCACTGGCAAACCTTTGTTCACGTTCAAACCCACAAAACATTGTGTTGTATCCGGTCGGAAAATGATGAACAAGACATCTAGAATATCTACTTTAGCTATGAAAAACACGCCATCTTGGGTTTAAAGGTGTCTTATAGCTTCAACGAAGAGTTATAGATTATACATGTGATACTTAGGGGGATATTTAAGAGTTCATAAGATGCACATGCTCTGGTTTGACACTTTCTCCTTGCTTTCTGGCAGATGGAAGCGCTGGAGGCTCTGCTGGGCAGGATGCGTAATCGGATTCCCTCCACGGAAAAAAGAGGAAGCATCGCAATGGTAACTTCACTTTATTCTCTTTATTCATGTGATGCAGCTCTTAATGCACCTTCAATGCATTTCCTGATACTGAAAGGCAGAATGTAATTTAGTGATCTGTTGAACAGAACTCCACTGCTGTTTAATTAATTAAGCCAGTTAGCAAAAGATACCGTGCCAGTAATTAAAAGTGAACAAGAAAATGCCAACATCAGTCTTTCACTCAATGCAATTACAGACTAATCAAGATATCGCTGCCCAGCTCTAATTAGAGAGGGGGAGGGGGGGGGGGGGGGGGGGGGGGGCATTAATGGTGAGGCCTGTGCTAGAATGTGTTTTTATGTCACACACATTAACACAAATCACACGAAGGGAATATAAAATACAAGGATATACATTACGACGTTGCCAAACATCACTACACTTTCTGGAGTTTTTGCAACCTGTTTTTATGCAAAGTGCCTGACTGTATACGTGTGAGTAACGTCCCCCCCTCTCCCTCAGTGTGGGATGGGTGACCGGTGCGCCATGAAGTTCGGGCCTCGCATCGGGAAGCTCTGTGACTGCGGCAGAGGAGCTAACTGCAACTCCTACCTGCTCAAGTGCATCTGAAGCGCCGACGACTTTTTGAGGGATTTTTTTTTTCTTCTCACGAACTCAGCGTCTCCAAACATCCTTCTCAGCATCTCCAAACTGACAACAAACCATGACTCTCATCCCGTTGTCATGGCGTCATTTATACCCATCATGCATTGTTGCAGCTGTTGCCCGAGGATGAGCATGGATTTTGTATTGCTGACTTCTTGTTTACTGTAAGCATGTTAAGTGTTTCATGTTCAATAAACGCATTCATCAACACATGTTTTGGTTGGATTTCTTTCTTTATTTGACGTTGACGTCGTTTAGGTTACATTTAATTGGCCCTTTGCAAAGCATATACCACGGAGCCCACACTGTCACAAACTGCACTCGCTGTGGAAATATGATCGAATTCTTGTACATTTCAGAGAGCAGCAGACAGAAGGGTCTACAACATGTGTTTGAAGGATAAATCCAGGATGTCAAACTGATTCATCAGTGAAAACAGGTTAAAAAGATAAAGATAGAAGCTAAAGTGTAAACATGAACCATCACCTGGAGGTCCAATACAAGCTATAGAGACCAAAAGCGTTTGTTGTACCAGGCTGTAAACACGTTTATTTCTGCTGTAAAGTTGGTCATTTGACTCGCTTCTGGAGCCACAAGTAGCCGTTTAAAGGAACTGCACTGGTTATGGTCCGCTTTTACATTTAAAAACAAGAAGTACAACGTGTGCAACACAAACACCTGCAGACACTTTTGTCTGACTTCTTTTCAAATCCCTCACACAAACCGCAGCACCCGAGGGTTTTTACTCAGCAGGTCACCGGAGTTGACTTGCTGAGTAAAAACCCAATTCAACCGCCACATCTTAAAAGCATGATACCAACAATAAGCATATATTACACAAGCTTTGCAAAACGTCTCAATAAAGTTAAACATAACTTCTCCCTTCTCACATCTTTAACTCCACAATGTTCATGAAAAGATGTGAAGGGACTTCCTCAAAATCTTCTACCTATAATTACATATAATTCATCTTCTCCATTAACATATTTCCTAACTTTTCTTTATTGGTACATTAGAGTTCTTCTATTGCAATAAGGCGTTTTCCTTGTAAGACGCATGTCTCATGAATATTCCTTTCTTTTCAGTCGGACATCTTGAAGATGTAAATGTCGTATAAACGTGATTGCTGTTAGTTATACATTCATATTCGTACAATTCACATCTTTCCAAAGGGTCCTAATGTGTTCACATTCCCAAGTATAGTGTATCAAAGTACCTTTAAGAACATTGCATTTCACACATACTGTATGTCAGGAATATTATCATTGTATTATCCACTTTTAATGTAACACTTTCAATCGTGTATTCACTACACAATTGAACCTTCGAGATCCTTTTTGCTTCCAGGAGTCGTGCGGTATTTTGTGACTGTGACATCAGTTTACCAAACAACAATGACATAAACTCTCTCCTCCGCTTATCCTCCGACAGTTGAATGGAAAACTACTGCTCGAGGTGGAGCCAAAGGAAACACGTTTGAAAAAGGCAAAATAACACAAAGAACACAACCCTCAGCATGATACACATTTCTGGAGCCACGGTCGCATGTAAACATGTTTTGTTCTTAAAGCTGAAATTGTTACATAAACTCTTTTCATAAACTGACCTTTCTTAAAGTTGGACTCCCCACTGCTGCACACATTACAACCTCAGCTTGTTTTAAGTTTAGTTCATTCACAGTGGTTCAGCTGTGACGGATGAAAGCGAAGCATCCAGCTGTGACAAAAAGCCATGCTTATTCAAAATAATTTAAAAAATTAATTAAAATTGTTGAGCAGATCCGGCCCGCCGACACTTGTGGCCTGAAGCCGGCAGATACGTGCTTTCCATTTTGTCCTGTAAGTCTTAATCTGCAGAGCCATAAAAGACTGAAGAGCTCATTTAAAAGGGGACAAGCTTTGGGGACAAGATAGGAGACAAACAGCAGTGTACAGCTTCCCTCGCTCAACGCCTGAGGCAATTTAGCCTCAATAAAAACAAGTCAATAGTGAATGAAGAGTGTCTTCATTGTGGAATTCTGCTTGGCTAAAGCGTTTCTTGTTTTGTTCTTGGCTGTTGCAGAAAAGAATCAGTGTGGTATTATATTCAATAAGTCATCATAATCCATGCATTGATGAGCACATGAATCTCGTCCGGTTCTTGATAATACCTAGTGGATTACATATGTTATATTATTATACTACAGGTGCAAAGATTTGTTGCATTTCAGTTCACAAAAAAGAAAATGCGTCCTATGATTTAATAATGTATATATATATATATATATATATATATATATATATATATATATAGAGAGAGAGAGCGAGAGAGAGATACTCTAAATGATCTAATATAGAACATACGTTTTTAATAGAGTTGAATGTATTAAAGGAGTATTCCACCAATAGTATTGCACTGCCTATAACACAGTTGGACTCATGATAGACAGTTTAAAACATGATAAAATCGATGCAGCAGAACCAGAGATATCTTTTTTAACAGTTTACAGTTGTGGCACTGTAGCAGAAGTGAAGTGTTATGAAGTCAGCAAACTGACAGTTACAAAGTTAACGTAAACAAATTGAAGTTAACATTAGCCACCGTTAGCTACCAGTCAACCCCAACAACCAATTCAGTAACTCCTGAGTGTGTTGACTTGATTAGTGCTGCATGTTATTGCTCATGGATTCAACTTTGTTGTTGTTTTTCTTTGTTCAGTTACACTTTAATGTGGTGAGTGAGACTCTTTTTTTTTTCATTAGCATTTTGGGACAAACATCAGTATCCGTGATAAACATGTTTTTTTTTAAACCTCTGCTTTCCAAACAATACTGTCTCAACTGTGTTGTTTTTACTGCTGCTGTCCATAGAAAACCCAGAGTATTTTATTTTACAAATCTAAAGTCGAGAACTGTGAAACCAAATGGACTCTTTCCTGTTATTTGTCGGTCTTTCGTCTCCACATGTGGCGGCTCACCTGAGCTGCTTTTTTTTGCTGCCAGCCTGCTGAAAGCAACAATGAGCACCTGTGTTTGGACAAAGAGCTCTGTTTGTGCAGCTGAGACTGAGACAGGCTGTTGTTTCCTGGGTACACTCAGGTAATGCGATCTAGCTGCAATGATAATGTGACAACACTAGATGCCAGATGTGATAAAAAAAACAACTGCTGAATATTTGAGTTTCAGTGAACCAGAACGATTCCTGATCACTTTTGATGGATATTGATCATTGGAGGTTTCCTTTGACACTGTTTCAGACAGACAGCATTATGTTTCCCAAGAGATTTAGAGATGTATGAAGCAATTACTGGTAGAGACCTTCCATTACTTCAGTCGGACCAACAGACAGACTGATCAGTTAGTGAGCCCCCAGAGGTGACGTTTGGTGGGTCAGCTGTTAACCTTTAACCCTGTGATGAAATGAAGCTGGAAGACTGATGCTGATGCTGCTGCTGCCCTCCAGTCTGACTGTATTACCTCATTGATTAGAGATTTTGTGAATCCCCAAAATGTTATTCTTACCTGATGATTAGTGTGAACCAAAGCTGTGGAAATATGTTTAAAAGAAAAAGAACAACAACTCCCGATTTCATCATTTATCAGAAGATAAATATGATTACATGATTATGTTTACTATGAGTAGATCTGTATGTTTAATTGAAATCTGTTTTACTAACTAATGTTGAATTTAGACAGTCTGAAAGAGGATGAGTTGATTTGTCCAATGTGTCATCATTTATTCATCACATTTTTATACCACGGTGGAGCAGCTAAACAAGCTTTAAACACCACGCAAAAGTGGATCATTCATTTCGAGTCGTGTTTCTGTTCACTTGATAACTTAGATCCCAGTATTGTCTTTTAGCTCTGTTTTTGGTCTTAGACAGACATCTGTCTCTGAGAGCACTGGACAGGCCTGTGATTCCTTGTTAAAGTGCGTTAATCCTCTTCCTCCAAAGACATCTGTCTCTTTAGCTGCTAAATGCTTCACTATGTTCGCCAGCTAGTCTCTGACTGTGTCTGTCTGCTGTTTGCTGCTGAGCAGATTGTACAGTTGAGTTATCAGAGCAGTTTGGTGAAAACAGCTGCAGCTGGAAACAAGGTTGATGATGCTTAGCTCCACCCTCTCGTGTCACTTCTGGTTGCAAAAATCCAAGATGGCGACGGCCAAACTAGAGGCTTCATAACATCAGTCCACAAACCAATGGGTGACGTCACTGTGACTACGTCCACTTCTTATAATCAGCCTACATTAATGCTGATTGGAAATCCACATAAAATGTGCAATATAGCAATGTCTGAATGTTTTACAACATTCCATTCTTTTTAGGATCCCATATAATGTTGTGTATAAAAGGATTTAATTACACCAAGGTAGCAATTACTACACATTGTGATAAGGTTCTCTTCTTGTTAATTAGTGAGAAACAGGGCACCAAACTCATTATTTCACTCAACACATCAAAACACTGAGAGACACAATATTGCTGAATTCCTCCCCAGTGAAAGGAGTTGATCAATACTATGGATCCTCTGTGATGGGGTGAATAGTGGAGGATCAATGGAACAGACTGATGGTAATGCATGTTTACATGTTTAGACAACACCAACGGTATTATCCTCTTTTATGGCTTCATGGCAAACACTGGATAATGAAGCAAGATTGACAAAAACAAGGCGTCTGATAATGTACCAGAAACTTCAGTAACATTGGGATGTAATGTTAACTTTCAGAAGCAGGGCAGACCATTACATCAAGGGTTCTTCAACCTATGACGACTGTGGCTGAGTGGAGCGCAGGGCTGTCATTCAATCAGAGGGTTGGCGGCACAAACCCCGGGTCTGGTGCCACTGGTTGCATGTCGATGTGTCCTTGAGCAAGACACTTAACCTGAAAATTGCTCCCGTAGCTGTGCCTACGGTATGATAGCGTCTGAATTGTGAGTCGCTCTGGATTAAAGTGTCAGCTAAATGACTGTAATGTAATGTAAAATAACTCTGTAAATAAAGAAATGTAACTATGTGAATGCTATTTCTTGCACGAATATAACAATGCAATTTGTTATGTGCTTTGCATAGAAACTGTCTTATTAGAAAACACATACAGTTAGATTGACGGATTAATGATATTTGATTGCTGTTGAATCAACTTGGTCAACACAGAATTCAGAGCATTTCTATTTCTATGTCAACATCTTTTAATCAGTTTAGAGATTCTGTCTTCAGGGTTTTGGTGGCTGGACATCTTCAGAGATGTTAGTAAATCCAAATGGATGGAGCAAAAACTGATGTTTCGGAATGGGAGGGTGTTTCTGCTTGGATGTAAAGATAAACTGAGTCATTCTTTAGTTGCTGTAAATAAAGCATAAAAAAGGGCTTACACTGCATCCACATTTCTTCAGATTAATAGAAGGATCAGTTCATGAAACAACAGTGAAACTGTGTAAGATTTCGACCTCCTGTGTTTATAAATCATAATAATGCTCCGGACGTTGTGGAAATACTAACAGCGATTCTATTCAGATTCTGTAAACCATGAAGCTCATGAAAAGGATCCATCATGCATATCTCTGGGCAAAGCATGTAATTGTGTTCGGTTTTCTTAATATAAATGGTTCCCGTGTTGAGCTAGCACAGTGGCATGAATGGATATCCATTAGATTGAGATGTAATTCAACTATCACTCAAGGCAACCTTCATGTTTAGACCTTAAGAAACACATTTTCATTGCGTTGTGTTTTATAGATGGACGCACAATGCAGCGGAGCAGTGAACAACAATGAGGATGCAATTACTCTTGAGTACCAGCTCGGGTTGCAGATCATTTTATTGGGATGCCAATGACCTGCAGGGAAGGAAAACACAATATGTGCACTGATGATAATGACATTCCTCCAGACTACATTACTGAACAGACGAAGTTTCAATGGAAAGTGTTCATAAACAAAAGTCTGTGGTTTTTCCAGAGTAATGGGGATTTCTCAGCGCTGTGAACAAACTTCATTCACCTCCTTTGTATTGGAACATTTAATCCGTTTTTTAATTATTCCAAACTGAATCTGTTGTTTTAAAATGTCTTTCTGCTACTAAGAGACATATGACATTTGGCAGTATCCATTTACTCCAATGCAAACAAAAGACTATAAGAGTCTCAATAAGAGACTGAAATGATGATGAAACAAAAGAAAGGGGGTCAGTGTGCGCGGGACAATCGCCTCCGTGGAGTCCATTAATCACTTATAATACGGGATCCGTGGTAACCCTGAGAGTTTGCTAATACCTGGAAAAATCGTTGCCATCCCATAAGATTCTTATGGTTCTTATGCGATGGAAACATTGATCACTGCTCCAGTAAATAGGACAAAAACCTTTGATACGATTTGGCAACAGAAGATATTTCTGGCTTGCTCAGCTCATAGAACCCTTCGGCTCAGCTACTAGCCAGAAAGCTAACCTTATGCTAAAAGATTCAAAGTCAATATCATTGCCTACGTTTGTAAAACAGTGAATATAACTTGACGTTATGTTTTTCCTGAGAGGAAGTATGATCAGGGAAAATATATAAAAACACCTGTGTTGAGTGAGTCTTTAAAGCAGGTATTTAAAAGGAGCCTGTAAACATTTTTAAGGCCATTGGCACTTTCATGGCATTGGACAAAATGCTCTCTATTTCATTCATATGACAAATTACTTTTAGGAGTTTTAAGTGAATCATTTTTCAAGTCAGCTGACAGGAAAAGACAGAAGCAGTTTAACCATTTACTAGTATAACTTTGTCAGATTCTCCCTGTATGTATTCATCCTGAATGGACTGTAAAACAAACCAGGTTTATGTGCTCAACACACACTGACGCATTACATTACATAACATTACGTCATTTAGCAGACGCTTTTATCCAAAGCGACTCACAATAAGTGTGTTCAACATAGGTATTCAAGAGAACTAGTCAGCAGAAGTCATAAGTGCATCTCCTTTTTTAAACAAGCATCTAAGAGCATAAACCAGAGCAAACGTACAGTGCAGAAACAAACTAATACGAATACAATAAGTGCAACAAACTAATATGAATAACAAACGTAAATCTGTTTTCCTTCCAAATGTAGATTTCTCCCCCTTCATTTGTAAATTATTCCTCCAGTATAACTCTCAAGCTTTGCCGCACTCTCAGCTAGACTGGGGTGCACATTTGATGTCGGCACATTTCTTGTCTATTTAGAAATAATGTAGCAGATGTGTATGTTAGATTTTGGTGAAGCCATTGATTCCCTATAAACAGCTTCCTGTATCAGTGCTGTGGGTGCACACTGTTTTGCTTATCTGCAAACATGCTAATTAGCTAATTAACTTAACTAACTGCCTTCACTTGCTGTCTTATTTATTTTAATTTATTTATTATGCCTTTATTTAACCAGATTTATTGGGAACCAGTTCTCATTTACAATGACGACCTGGCCAAAACAGGAGGCAAGTCGTAACAAACCAATAAAACATAGAAACATCTCAATCAATCCCATAAAAAAACATCATAATAACTCTTAACTTTGTCTTAACTCAGTCAGACAAAGTAGAAACCAAAGCTAATGTAATTAAAATGCAACTTGCAGCAAAGAGTGATGTAGAACCAGGCTCCATGCGTTGCCATTGCAGTTGTCACCAGAAGATGGCGCTGTTTCTTCACAAATATCCACTGAAACCTGTGTTGGGGTCCTGTTGTGTGCTGGCTCTGGTCCCGCTGTGTGGTGGCTCTGGTCCCGTTGTGTGGTGGCTCTGGTCCCGCTCTGTGGTGGCTCTGGTCCCACTGTGTGGTGGCTCTGGTCCCGTTGTGTGGTGGCTCTGGTCCCGCTGTGTGGTGGCTCTGGTCCTGTTGTGTGGTGGCTCTGGTCCTGTTGTGTGGTGGCTCTGGTCCAGCTGTGTGGTGGCTCTGGTCCCGTTGTCTGGTGGCTCTGGTCCCGCTGTGTGGTGGCTCTGGTCCCGCTGTGTGGTGTCCCGCTGTGTGGTGGCTCTGGTCCTGTTGTGTGGTGGCTCTGGTCCTGTTGTGTGGTGGCTCTGGTCCCGCTGTGTGGTGTCCCGCTGTGTGGTGGCTCTGGTCCTGTTGTGTGGTGGCTCTGGTCCCGCTGTGTGGTGGCTCTGGTCCCGCTGTGTGGTGTCCCGCTGTGTGGTGGCTCTGGTCCTGTTGTGTGGTGGCTCTGGTCCTGTTGTGTGGTGGCTCTGGTCCTGCGGTGTGGTGGCTCTGGTCCTGTTGTGTGGTGGCTCTGGTCCCGCGGTGTGGTGACTCTGGTCCTGCTGGTTTTGCCCTCTAATCATCTAATCAGAGGTTGACGACCACCTGGTGCGTCAGGTGAGAGTAAAAGCAGGACAGAAGAACCAGCAGGACTCTGTGTCTGACACCTTCAGGAACCAGGAGGCATTTTTTAAAAGTCAGTCCAACACTTCAGCACTTCACTAATTAGTTCCTCTGAAATCACATGTTGCGTTTGAAATGAAACATGCAGCTTCTCAGCAGTCAGCGCTTTTGGTCCTTAAAGTCCTAATCTGGGATTTTATGATCTAAAATGATGTAGTGGTAGTTTTCTGTTTAAGATATTCTCTCAGCTTCTTACACAATGTCAACCAAAAATGATAAGGAAGCGATGAAAAAAGTGATGTACAACTGAGCGTTTTACTATTTCTGATGACAACTATTTGAAATTGAGAAAATAATCTCAAACTTCAGATGTTCAGTTTCTTCTCTGAGTACTTTGAAGGACTTCTCATCACGTCACACATGTAGAGCTTTGAATGCTTTAACCACAACCCTGTTTGTTTGCATGAAATCTTACAAATTAAATGATTTTTTTAAATTGCTAAACACAACTCCTGACTCAACTAATAGTTTGTCTATTTTGCTTTGGCTGTATTCTTGAATTATTTTTCAAATTTCTTAACAATTCCTTTGTTTAGTTTTTTACATTTTCATTCTATTTGCACAAATTGCACAAGAGTAAGTACAATGCTTTACAATTTGCCCAATAACCACAAACGCATGACTTGTTGATCAAAACCGATGAGTTGATTCTCAGTCAGATTGTGAAATTGTTCTTCACAACCTCTAAACGTTCTCTCGTCGTATTAACCATCACATCACACAAAACAATCCGTTCAATCATCTAAATCTGTCAGATACAGATATATAAATATCTCTGACATGCTGTTAGTACTGTGAGGAGGTACAATTTGTGGATTTCTACTGAGCTACCACAGGGTTTCCTATCCATCTATACATAAATAATAATCAAAGGTGAATTTTCTGCAGTCAACATGTTGTCACAGCAGTTCATAAACTTTGTTAGGTTTAGGAAAACCGTCACAAACTCATCACTTCACAACAACCCTTTGTGACACAGTGGACAGTCCTGTGTTTGATTCGTGTACCATGGAAGTCAATCCAAACAGTTTCCATTGCATCGTTTTCATGCTGAGAGACACGGACATAAAATGGACACAAAACCAACAGATTACATTTGGTGACTACCTGCAACGATACTGTTACAGTACATGTAACACATTACTTCACGAGTAAATGTGCTGCCTGTGTGCAGATCCTTTTTTCTGTGTACTACAGTATTCTACAGTAATTACTTTTCCCACTAAACTTTTCCCTGTTACCTATACTGTGGAAAATCTAAAAAGCTCAGTGCGACGACAAACAATAGCATTAAAAAAGAAAAAAATCTAGTTTACTCTTGCTAGTTTTTCAAGCTATGTCTTTTAAGCATCTCTATTCAATAACAGCTAAGTGAACTCTCCAGATGAAGGCCATGTGATACGATCAAAAGCTCAAGAACAGCTACTAAAAGGGACATTGTAGTGAGATTGTTTTATTAATTGTTGGTTTAAGGATTAACTATGAACCTCAGCAATTTGAACGATCTGATAAAAAAGACTGTGGTGAAAGTTCATCGTGATGAATATTCTGATAAATGCTAAAGTTAAGCTTCTCTTTAATGTCATTTCTTTAACATAAAGACAAAAATTACAAAGCTGGTTCTGAAAAGAGAGAAATAATAGTCTTCACCAGGACATTTTATAAAAGCATTGCGGCGTTCGTCATCACTTCCTGCAGTCTGAATAATAAAATGTGAGACGTTGAAACACTAAAACACTTTGGTTCTGCAGATACACTTTGTATATTATAATGGCTGCATGGACCCTTTCTGTTTTTCTGTGTCTTGTGTTTCTTCACATGGAGAATCAGTCAGACATTTTATCAGTAAACAGGTGATTAAAGACGGTCACTATTGACCTTTGGGCCTGGAGTCATTTCCCTAACGGAGACATTACTCTAGTTTGACTGTCAAACAGAAACGCGTTACATTGGTCCACCAGCAAACGGAGAAAAACCTCAGTGACTAATGTGAGTCATTACAACAACTCTAATAACAGCCGCTCTCCACGATTAATTATTGAGGAACTGTAATTAGTTTTAGATGCTCGTTGGAGAGGAGCTTTTTCTGTTTTTCTGTGTTAAATTTAGGAGGAAAATAAAAAAAAACACTACAGCTCACGTTGACTTGTCTCTCCTGTCAGATGTTTAGTGGTTGGTAATGTCACATGAACACATCACATCCTGCAAACCAGACACTTTGGGTTGGTAGGAGGAGGAAAATGTGAAGAGTTTTCTGGACCTTTCTCCCCAGGCTCTCCACACCTTCATCTTCTCTGAGGTGACAAGATGACGAATCCATGTTAGCGGTTTTCCTTCAGCGATTAAACCTCTCGGGATCATCGAAAGAACCTTTTCAGGGACCCATTAAGCTAAAAGCATAAGAAGACAAGTGAACTTCTTAAAAAAGACTGTGTAAGTGTTTCCATTATCAGAACTCGGGAGTGAGCTTCAGCACTTTTCTATGTGTCCTAATCTGAGATTACACTTTGAAGAGGTCATTTCAAAGAAGTCTACTTTGGGCTTGATGCTCAGACGAGTCAATGCATTTTCTAAGAGGAGAAAAAGACACATTTTGACATTTTGTTGATGACTCTTCATGGAAACATCTGCTGCTCATCATTGTGGATGTAAAGGACTCGGCAGGCTTGCCTGTATTTCTCCTCACTAATTATTGGCGTGATAATTACAAAAGCGTTGTTTACGTAAATGTCAGCGCTCGGATGAATCTGATCAAATACCTGCCTTCATCCACCAACATCAGATGTTTAGTTTGTTTGCATGAAATCCTACAAATTCAAGTTTTTTTTAAATTGCTAAACACAATTTCTTATTTTTCTTCCCACTTTATCAAAACAAAAAAAGCAAAAACATGTAGACAAATATTCTGACATCTCTTGCAAAAGCAAACACTATATAAAGACTTTTAAAAAGCTGTATTTTACATCACAACTTGATATACAAACAACAAATAAATAACTCTTCTCACATGCCAACTGAATATCATTTAGAGTCATTGGCATTTTAATTTGTAGCATGCTGTTTATTCTCAATAATCCTATTCTCATAACAGCATCAGACACAGCGACTTTACCTGTGTGTGATAGAATCTGAATTGTAAGACTCTTTGGATAAAAGCGTCTGCTAAATGACTGCAATGTAATGTAATGTACCTGACGACGACATGAAGAACGGTCTTGTTCTGTAAACAAAATACAGTGTACTGTATTTACGGTCTTATAACTGTAAACCAAAGATCACCTGAATCTATTCATAGTGTTCAAGCTCTGATTTCTAATGGAGCTAATTGGTTACGGATGTTGTCACAGGTGCATGCTGGGTGCAGGTGATTGATTGAGTGTGGTATTTCAATATTTAGCAAACACACACACACACACACACACACACACACACACACACACACACACACACACACACACACACACACACACACACACACAGGCTTCAAGCTTTAAATTATGTGTTTGATAACGTGTAGTTATTTGCAAAAAACTGGTTGCAAAATGCCAAGATGGTGACGACCAAAACGTCAAACTCAAGGCTTCAAAACATCAGTCCACAAACCAATTGGTGACGTCACGACGACTACGTCCACTTCTTATGAACAGTCTATGGCGCCGACCAACCGTCGCATTTGTCGAGTTGGGAGTGAGACCGGGTTGAACTGGAGGTGAACAATGTTTCATCCTCCTCTGCTCCCAACAGACATGAGTCATTGGAGTCATTTGGAGGCTGTTGGAGGTCTATGTCATTTGAACATAAACACATATCTTTATTTGGCATATATACAAAGTATCAGAGCAAACATCAGCTATTGGCGAGCCCTTATATACAACACATATGTTCAATTATATATCATGATCTTTATGGTGAAGAAAATCTTTTAGGAATTGACCACATTGTTTATTTATTTGAGAAACTTTTGAAAATGACAATCTCAATCTGAGAAATGAAGCCTGTTTGTATCTTTTCTTCCATGTGACCTCCCTTGTCACTTCGAGTTGCCACGTCATGGCTGTGAAAAGCCTGGAATAGTTCAGCAGTCATTGATTTTTTTTCTTCTCCCCATCTTGAGTGGCAAGCAATGACTTTGTATCTACCTCCTGGCAATAACAGAATCTTCAGATTGAAATTGATTTAAGTCCCAGTGGCACTAAAGCCCAAGTGCATAAGTTCAAGGATTTAATGATTCTGTTTGTGATGTAACATGAAACTAATTGTGCCTGTTGTCTAACAATCATTTCTGCAGGTAGACACTGATCCTGAATCAGCTCCAGGTGCTGACCTCTGCAAACCCCCTGAGGGGACATGGTGGATATTTCCAAATGTGAAATCAACACGTAATACAACTATTGATTGTCATTATCGGTGGGTTGATACAACTGAAATATCCCAACACTTGTCATGGATTGTCATGAAAATTTGTACAGACATTCATTGTCCCCAGAGGATGAATTATTGACTTTAACTAACAGGTTGACATTTTGGGCATTAACTGAATTTATTAATTCACTTTTGGATGAATTGCCATGAAATTTCATACTCATATTCATGGATCCCAGACACTGACTATGGTACAAAATATTTTCAAAAAAGACAATATTCCTACCAATCTGTTTACATGGCTAATTACATTTTTTTTTTTATTAACTTTTTGCAACCTGGAGGCCAGTAGAGAGAATGCAAGTTTTAAAACACTTCCGCATCGGCTTCACTCGGCAAAAACGGAGGTTGTCGCCTGGTGAGGACCGGACAAAATGTCCTCACTCTGAAGGTATTTGGTCCTCACAAAGATAGCTGTACAAGTACACACACACCTACACACACACACACACACACACACACACACACACACACACACACACACACACACACACACACACACACACACACACACACACACACACACACACACACACACACACACACACACACACACACACGTGTGCAGAGAGGCAGCAGAGATGAGGGAAATTCTTATCATTGCTGCAAAAACTGCCACCAGACTGTTTCTCTACACTGCAATTACAGCGCAGAGAACAGTGTGCATTATTTAATGACCACTGTAGGCAGACAGGAGCAGAAAGGTCCAGAACCCACAACCCTTAATTACCTCACAGTGACGCACAAGAGCGCCTCTGAAGGATGCCGGGCTGACAGAGTGAACTTGTCCAAGTGTATGTTATTTACCGATCCAGTGAACTCAGAGCCTTTTTCTTCCTGAGGGTTCAAAAAAGGAAAAGGGTGGAGTATAAGGTACTTTTCCTTAATGAATAGTTTATTATTAAGAGCAGTGTCGTTATATTCTTCTCTTCTTTGATATTCTGCTCTTTTAAGATTATTTTCGCTCAGTTCATAAAAGTTGAAATATTAATCCCAGTGAGGGGAAGATCAAAGCTGCTTCATCATCCCTTTTAATACGCTTGAAATGTTCCGTAACATGACAGACAGTTTGACGGACATCTGCTGCCCACGCTGGGAAACATCTTGTGTCTTCAGTCACAGCCTTAAAGGGGCTTAGCATTATAGTTTTATGGTAGGAACTGACAGGATTCTTTGCATTAATCATCTCCTCCACCCACACAGGTTTTGAAACACATGCTGTAGAAGCCGGATGTGCTCTTTCGGTCAAGTCTAATTTGGCGGCTGTTCAAGGTCATTGATAGAGAAAATCTCTGTCTGTCAGTCAGTAAATCAGCCAGATAATTATGAGCATGGTGTGAACAGAGGAGCTGCCTCCTGCTGCGGTAGACACACCTCGTTACACCTGGACGCACCGCTGATTGACACTTGGAGGCTCTGATTTATCTGCAATCATTGTCATCAACCTCACCGGCAGCACAGAGTTGTACAATCAGTCTTGTTTGTATTCTTTCAATTACGAATTTACTTTTTTATGCTTCCTGTAAAGCCCTTTGAAATGTCTTTTTGAGCTATATAATTAAACTTGCCATGCTTTGTTTAAAAGATAAGATTACCTGGTACCACTTTCTAAAAATAAATTAGTATATAATATATATATATATTTTATACATCAGTTATAAGCTGTTAGTGAGATCAACTTTTGCGTTGCACAGTTGTGAAAAATCACTTTGATTGATTTGTCAAGTTCTGAAAACCGGCTGCAGAGGCTCTGGACCCAAATCTTTACTGATGTGTTTTGATGGCTAGCCAACTTCTATGTTACAAGTCATTGTTTTGCAAGTCTCAAGCGAGTCCCAAGTCAAGACTGACAAGTCTCAAATCAAGTCCCAAAGTAGTCCCAAGTCAAGTCCCAAGTCAAGAGCCAAGTCCTGACTGACAAATCCAAAATACAGTCCCAATGCAAAACCGACAAGTCCCAAATTAAGAGTCAATCCCAAGATAAGACAGTCAAATCTCAAGTAAAGTCCTAAACTTTTGTTTGAGTACAAACAAGTCATAATGCTCTCTACCAAATGTAATGCCATTTTCGTCACCATCTGCATTCTGTAATTTTCGATCTTGACGTTTGGCATACTGCAGTTTGTTTCTTGTTGACCACCGCAGAGTTTTTGTACAACAATATCATCTTTGGTCTCATTTTTTCCCACTGGCGCTCAGTAGTGAAGCGTTAGTCCTTTATGGTTCTCTCCTACAACTTGATTGGATGCTGTCGAAATGCTTCAAACAAAGTGGATGTGGGGGAATTACAGTGTTGCTGTTACTTGCTGAGAATGAATATTGTTAACATTAGTTGATTCAGAAAATAAAGGGAAATGAATGGATGCACTTTTTAAACAGCATACTTTTTAATAGTTGGGCTTGGGTGAAGGTATCACGTATTATTTAGGCTCAAGTCCAAGTGAAGTCACGACTCATTGGTGTCAAAGTCCATGTCAAGTTACAAGTGTTTTTATTTTATTTTGTCAAGTAATCAAATGTGTCCACACCTATGCTTCTTGACACATCGGCACACAGACTAAAATGATCTGCAGTGGAAGTCATAGTTATGATATGTTGATAGTTATGATATGTCCAGCAACAACAGAGACGTCCTCTGAGGGCAGTTTTCCGGAAGAAAAATCACTTAACTAACTGAACGTGGCCAGAACTATACAGGATGTTGTTCAGGTTGAGATCCCATGAAAGCATCCACACAGACGACAGCTACATCGATGAGTCACTCAGTCATGAAATTAGATGTGACAGCTGCCGATGGAACAAACTCAGAGAGCCTTTAAGACGTGGCTTCATATCACACACCAGTACAGTGACGGTGCTCATTAATCATGGTCTTATGTCACATCAATGACTGGTGAGACTCGAGATACAGCAATTATTGATGAGTCACCACAGGAATTAACTCCCGACCCCGACGGTTCTTTACAACCAGAGCTGGCTGGTACGCTATCTGATGACCAATCAGAAACCAGCACTGGGAAGACATACTGGTGTGTGTGTGTGTGTGTGTGTGTGAGAGAGCGAAAGATAGAAAGAAAGAGGTATATATACAGAATGGCTCTGATGTAATCCTCCTATATGTCACCTCATCTTTCCTCCTTCCCTGCTCTTTGCTGACAAGACAGCTCAGCAGCAGTCTTAATGGTGTTAGTGTAATTAAGGCTGGGCTCTACAGACCGACTCCACACCGATTGGAGACCCCCCCCCCCCCCCTTCTGTCATTCTGCCCTCTCTTTTCTTTACTTTACTCTCTCCTCTTTCCTTGACATAAAACTCCCAATTTAGCCAAAACAAGATCTCATACCTGCTTCTGGGAATGGGTGGATGGATAGATGGACGAGGACGGAGGGACGGACGGACGGACGGACGGACGGGTGGACAGGTGAATGAACAGACGGATGGAAGGATGGGTGGACAGGTGAATGGATGGATGGATGGATGGAAGGATGGGCGGACGGATGGAGGGATGGATGGATGGAAAGTAGTTTATGAGACTCATACAAAACACGGATCCACACTGAAATAAAGAGTAAAATCACAGCAGTGAATTGATGGTCTAACCACCAGAACTACTACAGAGGGCTGTCACTATAATATAGTATGTACTAATGGATGTACTGCAAATGCAAGGTGTTTAAAAAGCAATACAAAAGTAAAAACAGTGCACGAATAATGATTCGTTTGGAGAATATAAAATACAAATTAAAGATAAATATGCGATTGTGCTTATGGCTAACGTAGCCAGTAATTCCCTGACTCCAGCAGCCTGATGACATAACAAAGGAAGAGATATTATATAATCAGAATTTATTCATATAAGAAAGAAAGTAATAACTTAAGCTGGACCATAATCCCCATTCTATTGCTTTTACCTGAACTATTGTAGCAGAACAATCTCATTACAACATCTACTCCACATTTGTGTTACATGGCATGGTTGGACATGGGTTCAGACAACACCTCCATCAGTATTTTAGGGCCGTGCAGAGAAAAGCACAAGTCAAAAGCAGGCAGGCTATTTTTAGGTTTGGAGACATTTTTGGAGATTTATCTGATTCTAGAGAAATGGGGGGGGTGCCATCAGGGACCAGGCCGGAAACAAATTTAAAAGAGGAAATGATTTATCGTGATGGATTTTGATGCCATTTGTGGAAGACTAGATAGAGCTACACGCTCTATTTGAATGTTATTTGAATAACAGGAAATGCTCAGAAATGTCCTTTTGTTTAAGACCAAAATCCTGAATTAGCTCAAGCTTCAGCAGCTACAATCAAACCTCTTACATCAGGCCCTGAACATAGTGGACAGAAAGCCTGCCACATACGAAAAAGACACAATATACTTATGTTAGATTTATGTTTTTTTTAAATAAGTTTTTAAATGTTAATAGTCTGGCCCCAAAACCTTTTTCCAGATATATATTCAATGACAGTAACAGATGGGAGCATAACTGTAAAATATCACATCGTAGATCTAAATGTGGACAATTAGCTTTCAGGGCTGTCAACTCTGGAACACATTACCAACTGACATCAAATTAATTCCAGACATAAAGTCCTTTACAACAAAGATTAAGTGCTGGCTAAAAGTAGACCCATTTTCAGCTAATTGCACTGTAAATACCCCTGTAAATTAGTAATGTATTGTAGCTTTATGATAGTGAAAGAGTTGTAAAATAGCAACAGCTATAAACTCTCTGTGCACCAGTTTCATGCTCTGCATTGGAGCTATACGTTAAAGTGCATATAGTCCCGATCAAATGAAGTAAATGATAAGACAAAGATAAAGACAAAACCTTTGAAGAGGGAAAAAGAATAGAAATAGAGCAACAGAGGAGGGATCCTGCTGACAGACAGAAATAACAATAATATAATTACACTATGGCGAAGAATGACAGTAAATAGAGTGCAACTCTCTTCAACAATCTTTAGGTGAATCTCTTTGTTGTTCTGGAGCCACCTCCTTCAGCTCAATGTCACATTCATGTTCAACACAGCTGGTTTTTTTCTGTCCTGCTGTTTGCTGTCAACAGTGAATTCTCATCATCAACAAAGCAACAGGTGAGCTGCACCTGCTGTCAGGAGATAACTGAATCTGAGAGGCACGGTGAGGTGGGCCAACAAATATATATTCATCTATCAGGGGCTATGAGATTAGTGTTGGCTGGGGATGTAGGATGATATCGTCATCAGAATCGGCAGATAAAGGCTTTCAAATTAGATATCAGCTTCGGCCGGAAATTAACATTTCCTCCAACATGACAGGCCGTTTGCTGCTCGTTATTTACCGACCAATTGGCAACATGAGCGGAGAGACTGGAGTTGGGGTTGAGAGACGACGTGAATGACTGGACTGTTTCACAAGTAGTCATTTTACCAGCTCATTTTAAACCAATGTAAATCCAAATCATCATCAGACGATCGCCTCTGGGCTCCCAGAATGCATTTGGGCTAAAGCATTCTGCCTCCTTTGCCCTCCACAAACGCGATTGGTTAATACTACTTGGTCTACAAACCAGATCCAGAATCAGAACGCTTCCGATGCCAAAATCTAGTACAGGGTGCAAAAATAAATATATCTGCACTTTCACATGTTTCCTATGGTCAGAGATTACAAAGTTGTATAACTTGTGAAATAGATCAAATTAAAATGTCCTGGTTGTGCCTATTTTCAGCATGTAGACCTGTTAAAGTAGGATGAATCTTTACATTGAGCTTGAACAGGTTACATTTAAATAAAAGTGGCATGTTTTACATGTAACCTGGTTAGCCCAGCGAATGTAAACATTCTGAAAAGCTTTGTATGTTATTTCTGCTTCTGACAGAAATAACATTTCTTCTTACAATTAAGACTTGAAATGATGAATGCACTTGCAAATGAAAAAGAAGAACAACATGTAAACCCTACTTTGGTGTTTCAGTTTTACTTCTTTACTAAAGATTTCAGTAAACCTGCTGATCTATAGAGGAAACCATGAACTACATCTTTGAGTGAGTTTAATGCTAGACTCTTCCAGCTCTGAGTATAACAGAAGGCAGGATAATATGTTAATTCCACTACAGGAGAGACTTCATGTTCTTTGCAAACAGGTGGAAAATATCGGCATTTCAGGATATCGGATATCAACAAAAATCCAATATCCTGCATTGAACCGATTGAAATGCAGATGACCAGATCACAGTGGGTTCACACATACTGTAGATGATGTTTGGGGTGTTTCCCAAGTGTGTTAGCAGGCGGCCTTTAACATTAAACCTGCAAAGCTTATTTCCGATATCTTGCTCCATCCTCATGGAAGCATTATCAACATGAAGCTTTTTTTTTTTTTAATCTCTGGGTTGTTTCTTTCATTGAGGGCGGAGTATCAATTCAATGTTACTCGTAGTATCACATGAGTGGTTAGCACTCACAGCCCAGTTTTCATATTATTTCAATGTGTTTCAATGTGTTTCTTCTTGGTTCATGCAGGTTAGGTTACTTAGAAACTTGAGAAAATTGCATTTTCTTTGCCAATATATCTCCTGCTGGGTCTCGTACTTATTTTGAACAGTTAAATGGAAACTCAAAAAGTGCCTGTGGGTGTAAATGTGATTATAATTCTAATTTATTTTCATTTTTTTTTTTTTGTTAGAAAATTGTAAACTCTTCAAAAGTGTAAAAGAGAGCTCTCATTCCCTATACGTATATATCTTTCTGAATATTAATTAAAAAACACTTCCTCAGGATATCCAGACCGTGAGACTCAATGTCCTTTATTTGGTCAGTGGTGTGGGATTAAGATGTGTGTCCGGTTGTTGTTTCTGATAACTATCGATGGATCAACCGATCAGTAAACTCTGTACAATGCACTGTTGGAGGGACAAAGCTACAAACCCTCCACTCTTTGTGGAACATGTTAGGACCCCGCTGCCTTTAGGGCAACCACTGCAAATAGTTTTGCTAAAAATAGAAGTAAACAAACGTCACGGTACACTAGCGGCACAGAAAGAGAGCTGTCAAAACCCAGCAAGTAATCTATTAATCATTTTTCTCCAGTGATTAAAGCTGCACTTACCAATATTGTTGCATGAACAATGGGAAAAAAGATGATGTGAAAGAGTTCGCTCAAAGTGATGAACCCACAGAGAATTGTCATCCGGTTCTTCTGTTCCCTTCAGCTCTCTACGGAGGGTTTAGCATCTTTCAACCTTTTGTTTTTTACAGCTAGCAGCTTCACTGTGTTGGTTCACTCGCATTAACCTCGTCTTCCAGCCTAATCGCCAGGATTTTTGTTGGGGATACGTTGAATGTTGATGCGCTTGCATTCGGTGAGAGGAAGTGACGTAATATATCAAGTAACCGTTATTGAAAGTTACGTGGTATAATAATTGTATATTGCGATCAAGAAACTAGTCCACAAAGCGTGAGGGAGGGGTATTGGACAAGTCCAACAAAAAACACAGGACTTTCATCGAGGACGTCGCCGTTCGTGTCCCGTGTGGAACCAAGAGTCAACATTGACTTTATACTTTTTACTCAAAGTTGCGTAGCTTACATAAGACAGTCCACTAAGGGCGCTTGTTATAAATTCACCGTGGCTACGTTTTTACGTTACATTGGTACGTTATTGTTTTAACGCAAACAATACCATTTTTTCTAACCTTAAACAAGGTTTGTTGCTGAAAACTAACTAATCGTTTCACAATTTAAACATGTTGCATTGTGAGTTCCTGCAGCATGATATGAGGCTGATATTAAACTTATTTATGAAACATATATTTTTGGCTTTGACATTTGATATCAGTGGGTTGCAGAAACGTACAATGCAAACATTTTTGCTGTTGACTGTGTTGCGTCTTCAGCGAAGAGAGCTCTAATAAATCGACTGTACACAGTTAGAGACTTCCTTGAGATGAAAGTGAAGCATTTGCTTAAGAGACAGATGTTGGTGAAGACCAAAACTAGAGCTAAAAAGAGAGTGAATATTAGTGTCGCCAGAACCTCAACTCCAACTGAATGCTAATGTTGCTATGTGTCTGCTGAGTGTCTAATTAGAAAACTACAGATTTGCCACAACAACTTAATATAGCCCCGATCACAGCCCTAGCGTGGATTCAAGCAGACATCGAGCTCTTGCTGTTGCTCTGCTGTCGGATGAGGAGGAACAAATTATGCAGTTCATCGTAGTTCAAAAATGTTAAGATCAACCTTTCGTCTACATTTGCCACTTTCTCTCCCTTCTACATCTACCAGCATTAAAACAGGAAGGAAGCGGTTAAGTAGTAAAGACTGCCTTTCGCTTGATTTGATTGGCTCCCTGGGCCAAATGTGCCATTGACGAGCAGTGCGACTCTGCGCCTGGAACTGTAAGGTTGAGCATATTTTAACATTTATGTGCCTCTAAAAACTGCTATTAAAAAGACGATGCACGGCACAAGAAAAAACATTTCTAGCAGGTGGCAAACTCCGGTTCTGTGAAGATGCGAAAGTGTCTTAAAACTTGCATTCTCTCTACAAACCACCAGGGGGCGACTCGCCTGGTTGCAAAAAGAAGTCTGATTGTACAGAAGTCTATGACAAAATTGATTTATTACATTCAATCTCTAGTTTCAAGTCTTCTTCAACACAGCATGATGTTCATTCAGTAAATGATGGTCCATTTAGAGTCAAACAGACCATAAAGCAGGGTATGCTTTAGGGGCGGGTCTACTGTGATTGACAGGTCGCTACCATACGTCGTCTCTACGTCATTACTCCACATTCCAAATATGGTAACTTCACCTGTTGCATAAAAGACAACATGGCGATGGCCTTATTCCAAAATTGGCGCCGAACCCGATGATTCATAACTGTAGTCCACAAACCATTGGTGACGTCATGATGACTGCGTCCACTTGTTATAAACAGTCTGTGGTTACAAATTGATGCACTGCCACCAATTGGCCAAACAATCTGTGATCGCAGGTTTAAAACAGGAGAATCGAATTTAAAACCTTGTTTTTTTACCACAGATTTGTAATTCTGGGCTTTCTTTGATTATATTTTTTTAAAGTGTTGAGTCAGTCAACTCTAAATATAAATTGTTCTGCTAAACGGTTGTTATTCATGCTTGAAGGTGCACAATCTGAGGGCAGATTGAGCCAAGTCACAAATATCCTCGACGAACGTTACACCACAACCTCTAGAGAAACAGATCAGAGCGGTGAGGCGTCTCCTTGCAGGACTCTCGGGGACATCGCACAAAGCCTAATGAAGTCGTGTTTGTGAATGACATGTCGCCTGGTTGTTGTGAATGAAATCTTAAATTGGTTTCTCAGTCATTAAAAGTGGGGGAGAGAGAAACATGAGTCATGCAGCCTCGAGCACAATCAAAGCTTCCTGCTCCTCCATCTCCGTCAGCGCTGATGGACCCGAAACAGGCGGCTCAGAAACGAGCGATCAATGCAGTGAACCGGGAAAGAAAATACTCAAGCACAGGATTAAGAAAGCAATATCTGCAACAGCAGCCAGTCATGTGTCCATATTGTGTGTGTAAAGGTTCATCCTTTGCAGTGGTTGCATAAGAAGTAGGGTACATGATTAGTGAGTTTAACACAAAATGGGAGTATTTATATACATTTACATTTATTTCATAGCAGACTGTTGGGTGTTACTCAGTAGCTATGAGCAGTATATGTTTGATTGCTTTGCAGTGTTTCTCTTTTCCAACTCTTCCTGCTTCCACAAACCGCATCACCAACATCATTCATCTCAAATATGAAGTTCAAAGTAATTATCCCTTTAATTTGGGGGTTCATTATGATGCTTTTGCACAAATAAAAACAATTAGACAATTGTTCTATTGTTAAGCATAATGCTTTATTTGCATTCTAAGTAAAACAAAACTGTATAACAAGGACATTTGTACCTTCATCTTTACTACTAATGAGATGGTCTACACAGATGACTTCAATGGTTTGACAAACCATCATTTCCCTTTCAAATAATAACTTGATCACAGCTGGTAATAAAAACAATCAGTTTGTCCATTTGGCCCTCGGTCTCTGCGTCACATGAAAAGTCCAAACAACTTTCAAAGGGATAAAGCTCACTACGGGTGGTTGAAGGAAGAATAACAAGAGGCGTTTAGCGCCAGCACTGTTTGGGTTCCTTCATCATTTACAGCAGAAAAAGGAGCGACTGAGTCACCAAATGTAAATGCAGGAGAGGCTGCAAAATGCCATTCTGAGGTAATAAGAGTATTAAAGTAATATGTGGCGACTTACTGCTAAATACTAAACAAAGCAGTGTTAATCATTGCTCTTATTTAAAGTTGAAGTGATTCACTTGAGGCTGTAATCCAACAGATTCACAAAGTGTTTGATTCAAATTATAATCTTATTTTGACAATATATTACAGACAACACTTTTTTAATACCTCCTCTGTTTTAAAGCCTCCATCCTCCATCCAAGTAATCCACTACTTTATCATTAACGACCCCTTGCAGAGCTGCTGAATGATGTTGTTGTTGTTGACTTTTTGAGGCATATTTTGCCCAGCAACTTTTACGGGATGACTCACCCAAGGCAGCTGTTACGCATGACAAAAAAAAGAGAAAAGAATAAGGTGGAGCGAGCAGATGGCAGGAGTCAGATAAAAAAAAAGGTGTTTCGCGCGGGGATGGGGGGGGGGGGGGGGGGGGGGGGGGACTATTTAAGACAAGAGTGAGAGAGTGGGGGACCCCACATACTGCCGCGCATCGAGACCATGCAGACCACCTCCAGGATGCTCAGCGGGGCGCTCTTCTGCGCGCTGCTGCTGCTGCTCTCCAGAGCCGCCAGAGCCCAAGTGTTGGACCCCGAGTCCGAAGAGGAGCTGAGCCCCAGAGCCCTGCGGGACTTCTATCCGAAAGGTCCGAACCTGACGAGTGAGAAGCAGCTGGTAAAGCTTTATTATTACTTCACTTCTGCAAAAAAAGACCTTTACAGCTACTGACTGTGTTTCTTTTTACATGTTACTTTGAATTTCAGTTATGTTGTGTTGAGCAGTTTTAGTAAATGTGGCCAATGAGCTCCAGTTTGTTGCCACCTCAAAATAAACCAAACTCCATTCAGAAAAGCATGCATTTAAGATGCACTTCTGTTCTGTGCAGATAATTACATATTTGACATTTCATATCATCGAGTTGTGTCCTTTTAAACAAAATATGCAACTGTTATAACTATATTGCATATTATTATATAACTTTGCAAAAGTATTTTATTTGTAGAATCCTTTTGCAGTTGTATTACTACATAATGTGTGGCTAAAATCAAAAAGGCACATTCATTGAGAACGTTCTTGTTTGTTTGTATCTGTCTGTCAGCTCGGAGCTCTCCAAGAAGTTCTCGAAAAGCTGCAAGCTAAGCGACTCCCTTCATGGGAGAAGAAATTTGGCCAAGTCCCAACGGTACTGTATCTACCTGAACACATTGTATTGATTGCTATTGCGTTGATTGCATTCATGTCGCAGCGGGGGGGGGGGGGGGGCAGAAATGAATCAACCCTCTGGTGCTGTTGCTTCTCCCACAGTGTGATGTCGGGGAGCAGTGCGCCGTGAGGAAAGGCGCTCGGATCGGCAAGATGTGCGACTGTCCCCGGGGAGCTTTCTGCAACTTTTTCCTGCTGAAGTGCTTATGAGCCTCACCGGCTCTGAATGTAGCATCGAGATGGAGAGAAGAAGAAGAAGAAGATTCCTTTGTAATTACTCTCATATTTTTTATGATACAGCTGAGGAGCAGGTTTGGTGACTGTCCGACCCTTACGAAAAAGAACTGCAGTAGTTCTATGATACAATATATAAATACATTATATCACAGAAGAAACTATGAGGATATTTATCGTGATGGACAGGAGATCAGAATACTATAGAGTCCCATTAAGTTAAATATCCAGAACCACTTTATGTCTGTGAAACCACAGGGTCGTCGTTGTGATGTATATCTAAATAACCCACAATGCACAATAAACTATAAGAAGACCACGTGCACACTGTTGAGTCTTAACAGCAATATCATGGAAATATTATAGTGATTCTTCGTCTGGGGAAAAATCCAAAAATATGTCTTTTTAACAATTTTGTTTCAGATTTTTGTTTGTGTATGAAATCATAATAATTGTGACAATAATAATAATAATAAACATTATTGTTTCGTAAAGCAGTGGAGTGAGTGCATATTCTTTTCATCTGAACACTATTCCATGCCCATGTGTTGATTCTTTTTTGAGAATATTTGAGGAATGACGTGTTTTGTGACTGTGACGTCACGCCTCCAGGGGGTTGTCGACCAGAGACCGTCACGTGCATTCACTAATGGAGCTGAGGATTTACATGAAAGAAAAATAACCTGCAGCACATGATTTCAGATTAAAACTGAAGAAGACAGTCTATCGGATTCATGGCACTTGAGCAGCAACCTCATATTTAAGCTTTAACTTCAACACATCTGTTGGTCAGCTGACAATCAAAGTCCTTTTCTCCACTCAAACATCAGTTTCTGTTACTTTACTTTTGTCGTTTGAGCTGCAGGACGAGGTTTGATTTCACAATCACATCCATCTGAAGAAGTGTCTCCATGCTGACTTTAAATACACTTTCAGACTTTTTGTGTTTTAATTGACCAAAAACCAATGTGAAAAGAATTCAGGTAAATATTATAGATACTATACATACGGAACATATGGAGGTAAAATAATACACTCAAATATATATAAAAAAGAGATTGAAGGACAATTACAAAAACGTGAGTATAGATATGTATACATATATAAACAAAGGCAATCAAATGGATTTGGGAAAAACGTACCTTCATTTTTGTCCCAATAGGTTTTACTTTATACTTCACATGAACTAAGTGAGTTGAGAAGAAAAAAGGTAAATACTTTTATCTGATATCCAAAACCTTTGACTCTAAAATGTTAATCAAATGAAACACAGATTTTGAACCTGGCTTTAACCAATATTCAGATATCTGTTCTAGACATTTATGCAAATTAGCACATATTTGATAAGAAAGTACCTCGTTTGCATATTTAAACATACAATTTCAGAAAACTTGTGATACAAAAAGTATTTGTCTTTATGTAAGTAATCAAGTGGGGAAGTTTCATGGTGATATCTGTCAGTTATTAGTTTTCAACCCATTCACCTGGAGTATTTTCTGACTAAGACAACAATTGGAATGCAGGACTTTTACTTGTAACTTTTTTACATTGTGGTACTATTACTTTTGCCTAAGTAAAGGATCTGAATACTTCACATGACATTGAGCTGTTCATAATCCCTTTATAGTGAACAACACTGGAAAGTTAATCAATAAGATTAATCTAATAAAAACCTCATCATCATCATTGAACATTTACTGGTTTATTCCCTCTAATAATAATAATAATGATATTTTTTCTGGACTCCTCTCTGTTGTTTTAGTTCTTCGGTTTAGTTTTTTTTTCATATTCCACATCACTGTGCTCATCTGGTTTCCACTCGTCTCTTCTTCTTTGCTCCCTGTCAGCAGTCATCAATAATGCAGCAGAGACAAGTACAAAATGTTGACTTAGTCCATTCCTGCTCTGCTGTGTGTGTCTGTGTGTGTGTGTGTGTGTGTACACCTGGGATGTGTGTACACCTGGGATGTGTGTTGGGGAGTCAACATAATGTTTAGTTTGCGCTGTCGATCAATGTAATCACAGGTTTTCGTTTGTGCTGTGATTTCCTGAAAAAGCTGCTATCATCACTAATATTTCACCGACAGCTTTTTAAGCTGCAAAGTGAGACGAAGGAAAGCTTTCTTAAAGGGCTTCCTTCACTGTTTTGCTTTCTAAGTGACTAACGGGGTCAAATATTTTTTTAATTGGTCTGACATTGAACGCGAGCGCTGCAATGTAGAAAGTAAAAGTGCTTGTTTTTGCATGACTGACAGCATTATGACGGAGGTAACGGGTAAATAAAACGTTTTTTCTTCACCTTTAGCTCTATCTCTGAACCCATCTGCTATCGTTCTGACAACACATAAGCCTTTGAGAACAAGGGTCTCTATTAGATTGTTTCACAAGTAGCTAATTTTAAGCTAATTTTAAGCTAAATCATCATGGGTGGGTTCCCAGATGGCATTTCAGCCAAAGCGTTCCGCCTCTTTTGCTCTTGACACAGATTGTTGACCAAAGACTGCTCTAATGTGATTGGTCAATAGGCCTACTACTCAGACTACAAACAGAAACTTGAACACCAACAAACAAACAATACCCAAATCGTGTCCTGTTGCATACAAATTCTATGTGAATGTGGTTTAGAGAAATGTACGGCTAATGTTTTTTAAGGATTAGATTGTGAAATACTTAATTAGATTTAAGAAAAGATTGTGAAATACTTAGTTAGATTTTTTAAAAATATCGTGGTTTGGGTAAAAATAACGATGGAAGTGTCGTTACTGAAGTTAGCCATTTCCTATATATTTGTTTCCAAAATAAGGTCCCATGGTGGACACAGGAAGAGGCGGGACTTCGCCTCTATTGACGGTGAGCAGTTGCTCCTGATTGCAGTTTAGCCTATTTAGCAGCTGCCGTCTGCAGCGTTCTCCCTCAATACTGGACCAATTTCAGAAAATTGTTCCCCATTACTCACTTAGACACAAAAACATGAGAAAAGTGAATCCACACAGATGTTACCCTTTAACCTTTATAGCTGTTGATATGTAAAAAACAATCTTGCTTATTAGCTTATTGTCTTTAAATTCCACTGAGGGATTAAAAGCACATTCATAGATCCACTTTGTCTTATTAAACACTTTAAAAAACCCGTCGGACACACAGACACATTCATGGCGGTCGGGCCGACGATCACACCGTTTATCTTAGTCCCTGAGCGGCAATACTTTCTCCAGACAGCGAGGATTTGCTATCGATTTCTCTGGGAATTAACTCTAATTCCGATTGAGATTGCATGTGTGGATAAGGGGCTCTTTCTCACTCAGTGAGACACTTCAAAAACCTGCGGCAATAACCCACCGGGCCTAAACGTCTGATTGTGTGTGATAATTTGACAGAGCGGTAAAGAATGACGGATAGAGACGGTGACGGAAACACAGAGAAAAACCAAAAGGAGACAGAGAAGAGGCAGAGGGTGATTGAGAGGGTGATGGATGGAGACGCGGAGTGGGAGGCAAATGATAGAGTCTGAAATAGATCGTTCTCTGAGGATGACATTGTTGTGTGTGAACCGCTTAATGCATCAACTCCAGACAATGCATTCGATGTTGATTGATGGCGTGTGAACACTCACATGTCTACCTGAGTTTAAATGGTACAAACTTCATCCTGGCTATGAAAAATAGATCAATGTTTAAAATGAAAAAAGGTTGGGTTCTAGCAAGTTCAGATGCATACAAGACATCTGTGGTTCGATTCCGATTGGCGACCATTGTTGAACGTCACACATCTCTCCAGCGAAGGGAAATAGCTAAAATATAATTTAAAGAGACAGTTCACCCCAAAATTAAAAACACAGATGTTGTTCTCTTACCTGTAGTGCTGTTTATCGGTCTAGATTGTTTTGGTGTGAGTTGCAGGGTGTTGGAGGTATTCCAACTGATGGATTAACTAATAAATAATAAAGGAGACTGTTGGTAGAATTCTATAGCACGGTCAATAATGTGAAAAAGTAAAAGGTCAAACTAAATCAGTTTCTACATTAAAAGGTTTGAACTCTCACAGCCACGCCGGCCTCCAGGCTCAAATTCACACAAAGGCACGTCCGTCTCTAGCGGTGGAACTTTGTTCAATTCCCAAATCATACAGGACGTTGAAATAAAAACGAGAGTCCACCCGCCGCCTTCAGGCCCACGTCACAAATGAGGCTCCGTCCAACGGAGTGAACAGAGTCCCGGTGCAGCCGCGTGGATGAAGTCCGGTGAACTGTGTTGATGAGGCCGGAGGAATCCTGCCGACACAAACAATAGCTCAGTTTCAACTGTGGGAGGAGGTCAAGCGTGAACGTCGCTCACATCTCTTTATTTATCGGAGCTGCTGTTTAAGCGTCTCTAATGAGGAGCGGACTCATCCTGCTCGGCTGCTGTCTGAACTGAATTACTGCTAATAAGAGGCGACACAAGTCTACTTATGGATCCAAATCATTATCATGTTCTTTAGGTGTACTTTCTGTTCTGTGAATCTGCAGGTAGAAACCAAATAAAACTTTACGCGGTTAAATTATTTTGTTTATTTAAAAATATATTTAGAAACAGAAGCACTGGTGTAAACGTACAGTAACACACAGGAACAGTGTGGGAACTCACACCTCAATGCAACCCTGTTCACCTTCAACCCAAACAGGAACAAAGAAAGAAACCAAAGAAACCACAGCAGCACTTCACCCTCAAACACACGCAGCTGTGCACATGGTGTCAAACTCTTCTGTTTTATGGATTGTGACTCTAATACAGCCCAACGTTGTGTGGGTCTCAGTTTCTTTTTTTCTTTTGAATCAGTGAAGTTAAATAAAGAAATTAAATTAAAGCAGTAGCATTTATAATATAATAATATATCATATAATGGGTACTGTAGTTGGCCTCTCATACTGTAAAAAAAAACTCAAACTAGTCAGTCAATTCTTTGAAGCAATACTTTGATTGAAAAAACACACGTTTTCTTTAAAGTAGAAAATGAGAATTAAATGTTGGTGCCTCTAAATAACTGTCCTAACTTTTAACAACTAACATTTGGGTCAGTAGAAATGAGAATGCAATCGCAACCTGATACAGAAACAATCCTAAAAACGCAAAGGTTAGCGGGTACATTTGTTGAAAGAAAAGAAAAAGAAATTAATGTTGACATCAATTAAGTTGAAAAACAAAAATAACGTCTGGACTTATTCCTCCTCTTCAGCTATGTCTACATTTCTCTTACACCGTGCCAGCTGCATTATGACAGCTGGCACGGTGTAAGCCACCAACACTTCGACACCAAAGTGTTGTGGAGAATGCTCAACAGTCCCCGACACGATCACGAAGTCCTTCAGTAGCTCCATTCAGTAGACGTCACTCGTCTCTGCTCCCAGCAGGCACGGCGGCAGGGCAAACGTCACAAACCGACTGCTCTATGAGGAAGCGTCTTCCTGCTGCTCGGCCTCAAAAGGGTAGCTGAGAGCAGGAGGAGAGCCCTGACTCCGAGGCTGTTCGTCCAACAACATCAAGTCCTCCACATCTCTTCCTTTGAACCTCCGTCTGCAGATCTTTACGGACACTTTTCGCCCCTGAAAGACTTTTAGGGCCTCTTTGGAAGCCATGGCCCTGGCGGCGGCCTCGTCCCGCCCATATCCCGTCCCCATGTACACAGTCTGACAGCGGATCTCGCACACGTGGCCTTCCTTCTGCGTGCGACCCGCGGGGAGGCCGTCGATGTCCTTCAGTGGCACAAACACGCTGGTCAGGGTCTCTTTACACGACTCGACGCAGCTGCAAAGTATTTCAAAATGGTCCAAGTTTGGACCGAAGCCGCCCGCCGACACCAACTTCCAGGCCACCGCCTTGTAGAGGCGGTTGAAGAAGGGCTGGTGCTCTGCTGGAGCCTGTGGACGAGGTCCGGATTTCTGACTCACAGGCCACGGAGCTCCACATCTGGCTCTTTTCACAGCGCCGTCAGCGCCACCCTCTGAGAATAATGACACAACAGGCAGGAGACAGCGATGAGTGCACAAAGAATCACATCTTAATGAGGGAACAGACTCCGGTCTCAGGTGTGGGTGTTAACTTGTAGGTTATTACACTGAAACCCTGCTGTAAAAAAAACGTGGTGGAGGTCCGTAAAGAGCAACAGTGTCAGTGTTGCACTGAGTCCATCCCACTATCTCACTTAGTCACAGCTCTTATAGAGGCTACTCAAGGTCACCACATCCTCTCAGCTAATGTGTGTTTAAAAGACAAACCAGCATCGCATCTAAAACTAGCTAAAACTAGAAGATAATGGTAGTGAGTGTTTTGTCTCGTGTCACCACCCACATTAAATACAACGTCGTCTGTTTTATTCTTATTAAACGTGTGTCTTGCATTACCAGTCGTGGCGCCCCGCTTTCCTCTGGCCAGGATTCCATCTTTTGTCGTTTTGTGAACGGGGGCATCTGTGACCACTATCCCCTCACCCATCTCCTTGATCCGGTCCATCACAGCCGGCGAATAGCTGAAGGGTGAAAGAGAACAGAGACAAGTGTCAAATTTGTGTCTGGTTTATAACATTTTAAATGGTTTGGCCTCTCCTCCACTACGTGACTTAGTGTATACTCGCTCAGTAGATCCTCAAGAATATGCTCTATACCAGACTGTACCAGACCATTGCACCGCACTGCATTTTGGCAATCAGCTTTTTCTGTAAAAGCAACAAATCAGTGGAATACCCTGCCTGACGTGAGGAGCTGATGTGCTCTAATGTGGTCAGATCTGGTCTAATGTGGTCTGACCTGGTCTAATGTGATCTGGTCCGGTCTAATGTGGTCTATATATATAATAATAACACCTGCCTGATGATGTGAGGAGCTGCAGCTCTATCCGCACTTTCAAAACCAACTTAAAAAGTCTGTTAAAAGCTGCTCATCTCTGTACTCACTGAGCTTGAGTCTTATGGTCTTTATGACTTGCTGACAAACATACATTTGTGATGTGCTATATCTTTGTATTGTGTGTCTCGTGTGTTCTTTTTGTATATCTTTGTATTATGTCTCTACCTTGTACTGTTTGTTGTTGTGCTTTCCTTGTTCTGACCTGCCAAAGGGACTACAGATGTGAGTTATCTTATAGCTATAATCTGGTACGGTGCATCAAATGGTGACAATTATGTTTTAAACTGTACATAAAATAAATAAATAAATGGACTCCACATCTAGCATAGCTTTATCTTTTGCTTTCTGGAGTTTTACATCATTCTGCTCTGTCGTGTGTGTCTTACCTGCAGCCGAGGAACACGTGATTGGCCCAGACCATGGACAGAGAGAGCAGCTTGTCCAGATTACTGCCGCTGGGGACTCCGAGCTCCGGTGTGGTGGTGGAAGAAGAAGCCTCCATGTTTCTGAGGATGAACTCTCTCCGGGCAGCCCACTGTTTGTTGCTCTCACAGTAGGTCCTGAGAGTGTCGACCCACTGGGCCAGGTGTGGGTTCTGGACCAGGTACTCTGAAACAACGTCCTCTTCGCTCGTCTCACACGCCATCCCGGCTTTGGAAGACCTGCCTGAGGAGACAAGGCTCACAGAATCAGTCATCTCTGTTAAATCACTTCTTAAGACACATTTTGTACAGAATGTGATGTCATCGCTTTTCTGTTTTATTTTTATTTGTTGATTTTACTAAATATATAGTCTTATTTTTTAAATCTTATTTGTATGGTATCGACTGTCTCTCTGAGCTTTCTGTTGTTGTCTTGCTTTTGCTGCTTTCTCTGTCAAAGCACTTTGTAAACTGTTTTTAAAGGTGCTACATATACAAAGTTATTATTAATATTAATAGTATCCCTGCAATATAACAAACACTGTCACGTTTATAGCATAGAAAACCAACACCTGCTCGTGTATTTGTGTGGCACGTCATGTTAGTACAGCTAGCTTGAATCCGGCTAATTAAACTCAACAAGTCTGATATAGCTGTGTGTCCCTGCTAGTTATCGTTTAAAGACCGCTGACAGTTGGTGTTTGGTTGCTAACGTTAGCATAATTAAGCTAACATTGTAACGTTGATAACGCCACTGACAAACTGACTTTAGCAACTACCGTTAAGTTAAGTTAGACGGCTAAGTTAGCCGAGTAATTACAAATAGCTCTACTAGAAAGTCACACTGATGATTACCACGTGCTCGAACTCAATCCTAATATGACACTAATATGCTATAAATAAGCTTTTACAGCCTGAATGAAGCCGCTTTAATCATTTTTACTAGAAACTACGACATACCAAGCTCTCTCTCCGTTGCGAGGTGCTGCTAGCTAGCTACATGACCGAATGATGACGCAAGACTGACGATGCTACCTTTTTTTTTTTGTAAAGGAACTACATTTCCCAGAAGCGCCCCCATCGTTCGTTTACTTTTGTTAACATAAATAAAAAACAGCGTATGCTTTTGTATCGTCTCGTAGATCCTAAAATAATAGATAATCATAGAAGACACCTTTGGGCTGTTTATATAAAATTATGCTACCTTTTTTTTCGAGAGGAACTACATTTCCCAGATGCGCCCCATCTTTCGTTTACTTTTGTTAACATAACATTTTTTTTTAAAACAGCGGATGCTTTTGTATCGTATCGTATATCCCAAAAGCTGAATAATAGAAGACACCTTTTTTATATATTTTATATAAAATTAACGTTAGAAGGTAAAGTAAAAAGCGACGGAGAGCCGGTTACTACGTCCATGGTTACTGTTGGTTAGCAACCAGTCCGTGCCACCGTGATGCTTTGCGTCGTGACGTAGTCAACCTGCGACAGCGCGGGCTGACGGCGGTGGTTTGTTTTGGTGGCTGAATGAGACGCTCACAGTTGCATTCATTTCCAACGTTAATCAATTAAAGGTGAATTAACATGATTCACGAGCTGCTGCTGGCGTTGAGCGGATACCCAGGGACGATCTTCACGTGGAACAAACGGACGGGTTTGCAGGTAAAACCGAAGAAACAACGCTTCTGTTTAACATTGACATGCTAACGTTAGTTAGCTAAAATATTATGTTTTTTTCTGCATCTCTGGTATTGTGTACGATTGGGTTTTGCATCTTACTTTATTGTTTATATTTTTGCATTATATTTGCTCACACTACTACTGCAACTGCTGTACAACGTTCTCCCTCGGGCTATAAATAAAGTTCTATCTTATCTTTACGTTGCATATTCATTAGACCCTCCAGTTCACCGAACCTGCTGTTGAGAGGGAGAACAAGCAAACTTTACACTGAAGTGAGGTGACGGTGTTAACCACTACTGTGCCACACTGTGTACTAATGCGTCCTCACCACTAAATCACTTGGGGAACTTGTTCAGTGAACTTTCTACAGTATAGTCTCTTCCCGGACTTCAAGAGAGACACCACTCACACCTGCAACATGCAAGCTTCTCTTCCATCATAGCTCATTGTGCTTGTAAGGAACAGGACTGTTCTTATGTTCATTGACAGAACGTTAGCCTGACTGATTCACTTAAACAATGGTGTAACACTGGCATTCTACAGGGTTACAATGGACGGCTCTACATGCAGAGGAAAGAGTGTTTACAGTGCCCCACAGTAACTGTTGTGTATTTATTCAATTTCAATTCAGTCTATTTGTATAGCCCAAAATGACAAAGTATTCTCAGAGGACGTTACAATCTGTACACATACGACGCCCTCTGTCCTGGGATCCACGTATTAAAGGACAAACTCCTTTTAACGAGGCCCACAGCGTTTCTTTTCCAACATGAAGCACTTTGTTCCGCCCACAGGTGTCCCAGGAACTGCCCTTCCTCCACCCCAGTGAGACCAGCGTCCTCAACCGGCTTTCTAAACTGGGCTCCGATTACATCCGCTTCACAGAGTTTATAGAACAGCACACGGGCCATGTGCATCAGCAGGTGAAGTCCCCCGATGCCATAAAACAACACTTTTGATATTTAGCTTCTTATAATTTAAATTCAAAATTGGCAACTTACAGATGCACCTTTCTATATGAGCACTAACTATTCAGTCATTTAATACAAATACTATCTTTTTATATTTGGTTGCATCTTTTTTTTAAAAAGGAAATGTACATTAATCAACGTTCAGACAAATGTAAATGTACCTGAGTTATCTAAAATGCTTGTTTTTTATTATCGGCATCGTGGAATAATACAAACATAGCATATGTGCAATAGTTAAGATAACATACTACATTGTGATTAAACAATATACAACACGTTATGTCATGTTAAAGGTGGATAAATACTGTATTAGTGTTGACATTGTTGGTTCTCAATGAGCCACATTACACTTAAATGAAGTCCTGGGGATTTGATTTGATAGTTTTTCTAGCTGCATGTTTAAGGACAATATAAAGACAGTTCCCTAACCGTCCCTATCTAACACAGGGTTTCTCTGTTATTAAAATGTTCTCAACGACGTTCTCTCTTCAGGAACATCACACCAACCTGCCCAACCAGACGGGACTTCATGGAATTTACTTGCGGGCTTTCTGCACAGGGCTGGACTCGATCCTGCAGCCGTACAGACAGGCCCTGCTGGACCTCGAACAAGAGGTAAAATGATCTCACGCTCAACAGGAATAACTGGTGGAGGATGTGAAATGTGCTCATTTAACTATGTGTGTGTTTCAGTTCCTTGGAGATCCACATCTGACGATATCTCATGTGAATTATAAGCTTGATCAGGTAAAGCATTAATCTCAAGAGATAATTCTTTGATTTCTTTCATTAAAAATATACTAGAAACACTCAGAGTGGAAAGTCTATCTCCAGCTAATGTTTGTCTGACACTGTACCCTTTACTTTAAGTTCCAGTTGCTGTTTCCCTCTGTGATGGTTGTGGTAGAGTCGATCAAATCACAGAAGGTAAGGATTGTTTCTAATAGGATTTCACCTGGAAATGTAAGTTCAGGGCGGCATTCAAGCACTTCATAAACCAAATAATTTGTATGTGGAAAGCAGTAATGACATGTAATGATGTGTCAGTTAGGGATGCTTGATCCATCATGTCCTCTTATCACGTCCACGTTACTTTATGTGCATGAAGGCAGTCGACGGGCAATAAGACTGGTTTCCTAACATTCTATTTAGCCCAAATCTCTGCAAGTTCCTGGAACTTGCTCAACAATTTGCAAACGTAACTTTTCTTTTCGGGTGCCTTCTCATCTCTCAAAGCGTCTCATACAAACTAAATGATCCGGAGTAACGCATGTGTGTTGCTGCTTTAGATCCACGGCTGTCAGATCCTGGAGACGGTGTACAAGCACAGCTGTGGTGGGCTTCCTCCCGTCCGCATGGCCTTAGAGAAGTAAGTCTCTCATTGGAGACGCCTTTATTCCAAGTTTCAAATCCACGTTACGTTGTTGGGGAATGAGGGAGAATGTGAGGTGTTGGGGGAGAGAGTTCCAGAGGGAGGGGGTCAGCGTTGGTATTGTCTTCTTTGATTTATTATGTCGCACTAAGATACAAAACCTTTGTATCTCTGTTGTGTTGTGTGACACATCCTGCAGGATTCTTGCTGTGTGCCACGGCGTGATGTACAAGCAGCTGGCAGCTTGGATGCTGCACGGATTGCTGCTGGACCAGAGCGAGGAGTTTTTTGTGAAGCAGGGCCCCAGTGCAGGAGGAGCTGCTGCCAACCAGGAGGAGGAGGAGGAGGACCTGGGGCTGGGAGGCCTGAGTGGGAAACAGCTCCGAGAGCTCCAGGACCTGGTGAGAATCAAAGCGAAGCTTCAGTTATGATGGAATGATGTAATCGCACAGGACGAGTGGTCGCAGCGCTTGGTCCTCGTCATAGTGGAGGTTTATCACGTTCTGCTGGTTACACCTACTGTGTGTATCTCTGAGTTACTCTTCCACAGTTCATTCTGTTTGAACGCCCTCTGGTGTTTCGGAGAATAATGCAGCTCACAGCTCGTTGAGTATAAACGCCTTCCTGCGTGCTCAGAGCTCCTCCGTCTGTGGAGGCTCGAGTATAAACAAAGCTTCAGACACACAGGCCAAGAGATCGCTACGTATATATTGTGTGAACAGTCTTGATTGTGAGCGTCTGTGCTTTGCTGCAGAGGCTGATCGAGGAGGAGAACATGCTGGCTCCGTCTCTGCAGCAGTTCTCCCTGCGAGCAGAGATGCTTCCTTCTTACATTCCCGTCAGAGTGGCCGAGAAGATCCTCTTCGTTGGAGAGTCCGTCCAGATGTTTGAAAACCACAACCACAGCCCGTCTAGAGCTGGTAGCCCTTCGTTCTTCTTGTAGTATCTTATTATAACTTTAGTCTTTATGTCACATCTCATTGTTGTTTTGTTTGTTTTAGGCTCCATACTGAAGCACCAGGAGGACATGTTTGCTGCCGAGCTGCATCGACTCAAGCAGCAGCCTCTCTTCAGCCTGGTGGATTTTGAGAACTTGATTGATCGGATCAGGAGCACGGTGGCAGAGGTGAGCTCATGTACTACTGCACTCAGGGTTAGGGTATCGGTAGGATTTAATCAACACTCGTACTCTCATCGATACTCGCATCGGTTCTTTTTTATTATAATGTGAGAAAAAAAATACGATTACTTAAGAGAAGAATCAACATTGATTTATTTTTCTTGTATGTAAACAAATGAGCAGCAATACAACAGTTCTAAAATCTATAAAATACATTCACAGCTAAACAATGAGCTTAGTGATTATGTTTCATTGATGATCCTGTTCTTGTGATGACATCACTACCGTATGACATCACTACCGTTACCTGCTGGCTGCTCCACAGACAGACTGATGTTCTGCATGTTGGTCACATGTTGTGATAAACTTACTTGTGAGGGTTTTATTGTGTTTGAGACGACCAGAGTTCTACAACGTGTCCTGATGTGAGTCTCTAACGTAGAACCGGTTCCCGTTCAGAATCAGGTTTCGGGGGTCAAACCTGACTGCCTTTAATGAAATCTATCCACTGAGTAACAATCCGCGCTCTCTGACTTTCAGCACCTCTGGACGTTGATGGTGGAGGAGTCCGATCTGCTCGAACAGCTCAAGGTTTGTACTCGACACACTTTGTTTTCTGGATCATAATTCGGTTCAGAATGAGCAGTATTGATGTTTTCCTCCAGATCATTAAGGACTTCTACCTGCTGGGTCGTGGCGAGCTCTACCAGGTCTTTATTGACCTCGCGCAGCACATGTTGAAGACGCCTCCAACAGCCGTCACTGAGCACGGTGCGTTTCATTCTGAAGACGTTTTCACTTATATAATATTGATAAACTCGTTTGAGATGCTCCTTAATGTCGTGAAACCTAAACGGGAACGAGCCAATGGAGAAAGTGTGTCGGGGGGCCGATCGGGTTTGAGCTTGATGGAAACCTGTCGGCACCAGCTTTCAGTTTCCATTCAGGACTTGAAGAAGAGCTGAATGTGTTTTCTTGTGTTCCACAGATGTGAATGTGGCCTTTCAGCAGGCCGCTCATAAGGTGCTGCTGGACGACGACAACCTGCTGCCTCTGCTGCACCTCACTGTGGACTACCAGGGCAAAGACGGCAAAGGTGAGCGGCCCACCGTCACCTGCTGTTCATGTTCATGATGAGACTCCTGTTCAGAGACCGAAGGAGAAAACACCTGGACGATGTCGTGTTAACAGAAATGAAAAACAGAAACGATGCGCTCCTTTGTTTGGTGTTTAGCGCCACCCAGTGGTTTTATGATCAAACTGTTCTTCACTTTTTAATGCTGATGGGAAACATCAAATCTTCTAACTAGTGCTGGAGAAAATGATTTGAATTGTTAATTTAGAGAAATTTATATATATTTTTTTACAATTGTTTAACTCATTTATTGATGCAAAAATGAGGCACAGTCTCTATTTGTGGCTTCACAAATGTATAATCTCTCTGATCGATTATTATAAATGTAAATATGTTTTATTCATTTTTCAATCAACTGTTGGTGAAACAAAACAATCAAGAAGAAGAAGTCATGTTTGGCTCAGGGAGTCTCTGATGTATATTGTATTCATGAACTATACTTTGAATCTTTATTATATTATATTTATGGTTTATATACTCAGAGGGACAGGGCAGGTGTTTAGACCAATATCCCCAAACAAACACAAGCAAGTTCTGTCTTTTTTGTTGTACCTCCTGTATTTTGTTGAAGTACTTTGTCATCAATATTACGTAGTCATATCTTGTGTATATCAACGTTTTGTTCTCGTTAATATTGAGAAACTTTAACATTATTTAGGCGGAGGCTTCAAATAAGCCCTGTGGGGTTTCTGCCTCTTCCTGCTCTGTGATATTATTTGGGGTTTTTTTGCACAATTTAAAAAATGCACAAACTAAAACTTTAAACGTGTAAAAAAATAATTGACTGATTTAATCGATGATGTTGATAATCATTATTTACTAAGCGGCAGCTGATGTGAGTTTACAGTTTGTATTAAAACAAACGCTTCAGGTCGTTACAGAATAAGGGAGCGATGCTTACTGTGGAAGATGATTATCACACTCATTGATCTGTTCAGTGAGGCTCAATGTTGCTCATTCCTCTTATCGCTGTAGTTTAATGGGTTAATGTTGTTTTTTTTCAGAGGCCATGGGCCCCAGAGATGGAGCCACTCCTCCACAAGACACCTCCCCTCGCGAGGCTCCTCCCACAGGCTGGGCGGCTCTCGGTCTCACCTACAAGGTTCAGTGGCCGCTGCACATCCTCTTCACTCCGGCTATTTTGGAGAAGTGTGTACTCATTTGGCTCCTGATGAAGTATTGTGTTTTTAATTGTTTATGTTTGAGTACAGCTGGTGAGCCTTCTCTCCTCCTCATCGTTCCTCCTGATCTCTCCTCCTCTCCTTCTGATCTCTCCTGATCGTTCCTCCTCTCTTCCTGATCGCTCCTCCTGATCGTTCCTCCTCTCTGTGCTCAGGTACAACGTTGTGTTCAGGTACTTGCTGAGCGTGCGGCGGGTGCAGTCTCAGCTGCAGCACTGCTGGGCTCTGCAAATGCAGAGAAAGCACCTCAAGTCCAGCCAGACGGTCGCCGTTAAGTGGAGACTACGCAACCACATGGCGTTCCTGATCGACAACCTGCAGTACTACCTGCAGGTAAGAGTTAGTAGGATCCAGATGTGTAATTGATGTTTATGTATGCAAATATGTACTCATGCAAACCAGTATTTATCCAAACAGATGGTGCAGCAAGATCATGTTCATCTTGCACATTCTTCAAATCAGGAGTACTCGTGGTTTTCAAGAGCAATCCTCACTTGAAGATAAATCCCTGTTTAAATCTTTAAAACATGATTTAACAAACTTGACTTTAGGACTAATGGCCTACATCCACATGTGGCTAAATGTGGAGTAGAAATCAGACTTTTGCACAAGCAATTTAATTTATACAGCGTACCATGTGTACACATAGCTTTAGATATCTCATGAAGACTTCTTGCAGACCTTTCTAAGCTTCATGCCTCAATCATGGCGTTAACGTGTGATTGGAGCATTGCGTTAGCTGAGGTACTTTTTTCCAAGTATTTGTCTTGTTGCTTGTCTGTAGGTGGATGTGCTGGAGTCACAGTTCTCTCAGCTGCTTCAGCAGATCAACTCCACCCGAGACTTTGAGAGCATCAGACTGGCCCACGACCACTTCCTCAGTAACCTGCTCGCCCAGTCCTTCATCCTCCTGAAGCCGGTATAAATCACTGAGCCAGATATGAATTACTCATCTCGTGTTACCTTCAATTTGTGAAGGAACTTTGTTTTTCTGTCATCCCGCTACAATGAACGGTGAATGAAACACTGAGCTGAATGATGCCTAATCCATTTTCAGCCTTCAGATTAAGCCTCATGACCTGCGTCCTCAGGTGTTCCACTGTCTGAACGAGATCCTGGATCTGTGTCAAACCTTCTGCTCACTGGTCAGTCAGAGCGTGGTGCTGCTGGACGAGAGGGGAACCGCTCAGCTGGACATCCTGGTCAAGGTGGAGTCGCTCACCTCCTCGTTTGTCCGATGTCGGAACACGTCAACAATATATATATTTAGTAACACGGGGCTTTACGCTTTCAGGGCTTCAGACGGCAGTCCTCCCTGCTGTTTAAAATCCTCTCGAGTGTGAGGAACCATCAGATAAACTCTGACCTGGCTCAGCTGTTACTGCGACTGGACTACAACAAGTACTACACCCAGGCTGGAGGCACTCTGGGCAGGTAGGACAGCAGAACATTTCATTAAAATTCAATATACCGGACTCTCTTGAATTGTTTGAATTAACCCTCAAATGTCTTTCTTTTCAGTGTTTAAGAGGATTCAGAAGAGAAGCTGTTAGTGTGAAATGCCTGTTCAAATGTTCTTCTAAGGGTCAGCGCTTCACCTGCACCGTTATCTTTAGTCATGCAGAGTCTTTCCAGGTATGTGCCGCTGACGTTTCTACAGAGGCAGCTGGGCTTTTGTTTGTCGCACTGAAAAACGACATTTGTATTTTCAGACAATGATTTCAGTGGAGCTACTTCTTTGGTTAAAAACAAGTAGTTCCAGTGACGGCTGTTCATTGAGTTCTGTGTATTAAACACACAAAGTGAAGCTTCCTGCACAGGCTCTTTGATGGAGTCTGCTTTAAGAACGGTCGACATTTTTAGTAAATGTGCTTTCTTGCTGAGTAAGATGTAAAGATTTGTCACTCTTATCTGTTAATTATGAGGCCACAGCAGAACCTTTAGACTTGTATCAGCGCTCTAGGAGACGGTTGGCTTAGCCAAGCTAGCTGTTCAATGTCTTTATGCTAAGCTAGCAGTTTCCTGTAGCATCATATTTAGAGCGTACAAACGTGACGCTGATCTTCTCATCTGATTCTCTGGCAAAAAGAAAGTGAATGTTCCCAAAATGTTGAACTATTCCTTTAAAGTACTCAAGTAGTTTCCCTGAAATACGTTCAAACTTGTTCACAAACGGACTCTGGAGGCTGGAAACACTTCAGCACTTACTGATGTCAGTAGGAACATATTTGTATAAACTGTAAATATATATGAAACCAATGTTTTGTGTGGAGAAAATAAACTTGAATCAGTTAAAATGAAACGAGAGTCACAATTTATTATCCCATTAAAAACAGACAGGATATCGTTATATGTACAGCAGAGGCATGCAACAGACTAATGCTGAACATTTAGCACATGTTTATGAGGAGGAGGTGGAGGAGGAGTAGTCATGGCGATACTGAGGCTTGCTGTGGAAACCCAGGCGCTCCCCGCGGATGACGCTCTGGATGAGCCACTCGGCCGACACCAGCGGGACGTCCTGTGACGTCACGGTCTTCTCTACCGATGCCGGACAGGCTCGGTCCGTCAACACCACGTCGTAATTGCCGGCAGGAATGTCTGCAGACGGC
Source organism: Pholis gunnellus (assembly GCF_910591455.1). Lineage (NCBI taxonomy): Eukaryota > Metazoa > Chordata > Actinopteri > Perciformes > Pholidae > Pholis > Pholis gunnellus. The sequence goes on from NC_136528.1 coordinate 6,334,574, forward strand.
GGAACGAACTGTCAATAACAGACTCCCAGAATAATATTTTGACATCTTGAGGTTGTGTTGCGTTGCGTTACCTGAGGCTTCTTTGTCTGCCGGGAACTGTCGGACACACGACCCTCCGCCCATGGTGACCAGCTGTGCCCAGAGCTCCACGGGCTTCTCAAACACCAGCAGGACCCGCAGAGCCTTGAACGGGCTGCAGCGCGGATGCCTGAGAGGAGAAAATATCGATTAAAACAACTCGTCCAGCTGCTGAGCACCTCGACCCGACACCGGGTAACCTTTCCAGAGGGGCAGCGTCTCCTCGACACTGCAGGTCTTAAAATGTGTCGCAGTATATGTCAAAGAAACCATAATGTAAGTATGCCGTAAGAAGTTATATAACAAACAAATGTCCTCAAATCATAGAACAGTATGTCCAACAAATACAAGTCATTGTACAGTATGTAAAGGACTAAATCATAAGATGTTATAGTCTTGTTTGTCTTAAGAAGTCAGAATTAAGTATGTTTTAAAAAAAATGAATCATGTCTTCTTAGCTGCACAGCAAATCTGTTTTTGGGGTAAAAAAGAATAAATGTTGAAAACTTTGTTTTGGCTGCTTTCTCTGACGGAACCGTGAACACTTTATGTTCAAGGACCGGTTTGAAAAATGAAAATCTGACGATAATGACAGTTTTATCATCTTCTGGCTACGATAAACTTGTATTTTTGATAATTGTTTAAAGCAAACATGCTTGTTGGGGCTCAGAGGACTAACAACCTTCTGAACTGTCACTGGAGAAACTATGAAGTCCATCCAGTGAAGCCAGAGAGTGACAAGCAGAAAACAGAAGAGGCTCATCTCACCATTCCACTATGGCCTCATCCGGCCCCACGCCGGCCGGCAGCAGGTAGTTCCGGTAGTTGAGCAGCTTGTTGTCTTTGCAGCAGTCTCGCACCCAGATGTGCGACACACTCGGCACACCGCTGGCCAAACACAGCAGGTACTTCCTGGTGCGACAGTGCTGGTCCGCAATGAGCAGACTCTGGTAAGCTGCCTTACACTGCGGAGACACAAAAACATGGACGGCTGCATTATTCATACACGGCGTATTATGTGAGGAAATACTGATCACCATTCTTTAATGTGGATGTTTAATCAGTGTTGATGGTGACTGTGGTGCTGCTGTGTTGACGCAGGAAGATGAGGTCACAGCTGCAAACATCTGTTCTTCCTGCTCTGGCCGCTGTCATGTGACCTGGCCGTGACGTAGTTGGAGGTGAGGAAGAACTACATGCTGTTTCAGCGTGGAAGTTAGTCTCCGCCCCCTGGGGGACCAGGGGGCGGAGAAACTTTTTTTGTTTATTATTTTATCTATTTAACTGTAAATAACGGTAGATTAAAGACATTTCTCTGGGTTGGGGGAAGCGATGTTTGAAAGACTGAAGGGGTAAATGAGAGCCGTTTGTCGGGCAGTTATGAAAGTCATAATATTTGTAGATAAACAAGGATAACATGTTTGTGTTTGTCAAAATTGCTTAATTGTCTATTCCGGAGATGTACGTTTTTTAAATATTTCGCTCTATTTCATCACCTTTGTGACGTGTCTGAGTTACTTAAAAAGCACTTCTTAAATAAAGCATGTATTAATATGTTTAAATAATCCATGACCAGTTTTACTGATGAAATGCTGTTAAACTCAATCTTACCTGAGATAAACAAAAATAAATATGCGAACACTAAAAATCTTTCAACAGAAAAGGACTACAGATGCTTCACGTATCATACGAAACACATACAAACAAAACACTGAACAATATCTCACACTATATATATATATATATATATATACACTTTATTTGAGGGCTAAACTGTAGGTTGATTGATTGGCATTTAAAGTTTAGTATATGTAGAAAACTAATAACTCATGACTACTGAACACTGGAGGGAACACCTGGAAGAGACTTTTAACATGAAGTTCTGATCACTCACTTGTTCTTCGTTGAAGTCTTGCAGGACGAATCCTCCACCGGTCTGCAGCTGGGACTCCGTGTACGTCTTGTTATACGGACCCGTCTGCACGTAATCTGTGGAGAGAAAACAGAAAAGAAATACAATAATTATGGAAAATCAATCGCGACAGGAAACAGGAAGCGATGCAGCCTGCAGTCCGCCTCACCGTCCGCCTCGCCGTCCTCGTCGTCGCTGGCGTGCTTGTTGGTCAGCCGGTCGATCTCGGACGAGGCCGTCAGCATGAAGGCGAAGCCCATGAAGAGCGTCGTGTTCTGGGGCAGCGGGCCGTGAGTCTCCGCCACGTCTCCGGACCCACCGGGGAGATCCGTGCCGCTGCCGGAGGTGTTGCACAGGCCGACCCGCTGAGCTGCAGACAGAAACACAAAACAAGTACAGAGTTAGAGAAGAAGAGACAGCAATATATATATATATATATATATATATATATATATATATATACACACACACACAAACACACATCTTCTATGTGTAAAAAAGAAAGAAACATGTATAAGAGATGATAAAGTGTTACTGGTATATTTGGTTGTCTATGTCAATAAGACGAGAAAAAATAAATAAAAACTCTGTCTGCATCGCTACATAAAACTAGAGTAGATTTGTCTGAACCGACCTTTTGAGCATCAAACATAAATAAACCGACGGTATTAAAATGGTTCTCAGAGCTAAAACACCCGTGACTTTGCAAAACAAATTCCACCCGTGGTCTTCCCTCCACCTGTGGACCAACACCACGGTGACACTGGTGCACGTCGTTAATTACCGGGTCGGCCTCAGCAGCAGCAGTAGCAGCAGACGGAGACACGTCTGTCCTAAACGTCTCAGTTATGCTCAGAACAACCACACAATACTGACAAGAAGAGCTTTCATGTGAGTGAATTAACAAAGAAAAAATATTTTAAAAAATGTCACGCGCTCAAAGCACCATGAGTACAATGTAAAAACAGGTTTAAAAAAAATAAAATCATGTTTTTCTAAAATAATTCTTCTAAAAATCATTTAAAAATTGCTATTCAGCTGCAAAGTGCACACGGCTGATTAAAACCTGAGACGAGAATAAAACATGTTTAAAATCTTTAAAACTAACTTCAGGCTTAAAAACTTTAAAAATGTCATTTTTTTAAACGGGAAAGACAGATGCAAACCCTGAAATTAAAAACACTAAACCCCCCCCGGTTCCGATGCGGTCATGGTTGCGGCGAGCGCGTCTCCGTACCGGCTCGGGCGCCCGAGCCCCCCCGGCGTCCTCTCTTGGCCGGCGACCTGTTGTTCTCGGAGCTCATCAGCTTCCTCTTGCCGGAGGGGCCGGGGGTCCGGGGGCTGCTGGAGGAGGAGGAGCTCCGGTTGGGGGTGTTCTGACCCTCGGGGGCTCCTCTGCGCCTCCTCTTCCCCTCCACCAGGTTATCTACGGAGAATATCAAACATCGGCTCTTATTAAAAAGGCCCAGATGTTGAACAGAACATCTGTGATAACAATGCACCTTCATCAAGATTTTAATACGTTTATTAAACTTTATACGTCGTTCAATAACACTATTAGGATGTCCGTAGTATGTCTATGTTTAGTCACTGTAACGTTAGCGGTCATGTTTGTCGACGCTGCCTTGAATCTTTCGTCATACGGAGGCGCTTCATCCCTCAGCCTCTTGACAAGTTTTTTTTTTGTTGCATTGTAAAATTGCACTTTAAACTCTACTTCATGAAAAAGGGCATCTGTCGGCGGCGTTACCGAGGCTGATGTCGGAGGCCTTGGGCACCGGCATGGCGGGCTCGTAGGGCCCGAGGCTGTGCTGCTCCCTCAGCTTGTTGCCCTGCTCCACAGACAGGATGATGGCCGTCCTGTTGTACCACTGCCTCTGGCCCTCCTTCTCCACACTGTAGAACAGATCCTGGCCCTCGGTTTTATGGCCCCTCACAACACCTGCACACACACACACAGACAGACAGTCGTGTTTTTCTTGTGTATCAAATGGGCTACAGCTGCATTTCAGGACAATAAATCATCCTTGAATCCTTAAATAGAACAACTTGAAGAGAAAATCTCTTTCTGGCTCATCCACTGATTTAAAAACCCTGAAACACAAAAGGTCAGAGTTCATCAGAAGGTCCTCCCTCACCTATGCTGAAGTACTCGTCCTCCAGCAGAGCGGTGACCTCCGTCTCCAGCGGGATGGGGTCACACAGCAGGATGTCCTTCCCCACCACCTCACACTCGTAGCCGTCGTCAAACCGCAGGCGGAAACTCCCCTCGCCGGTGTCTTTGATGATGCGGCCCGAGTAGAAGTAGCCGTTGGACGTCCACTTGGCCACCACCTGCAGGCCGACGAAGCTGCTCCCGGCCGAGGTCGCCTCCTCCGGAGACGAGCGCAGGGAGTCGGAGTGGCTGGGGAGCTCGGGGTCCGCGGGGCTGACGGGGAGGCGCGGGGGGAGCATGCGGGTGAAGTGCTCGTCCTCCGAGGAGGAATGCGGTGGCCTCTGCAGAGAGCTGGCTCCGCCTCTCCTTAGAGAGCCAAACAGAGAGTCTGATCAGAGAGCATCAGACGGGGACTTAAAGGGTTCCTGTAAGAACTCACTTTCTCCTTCAACGGCTATTCACATGCAGTGTATTCTGAGATAAAGACACGATCATTTTGGCTGTTAACCCTCTGAACACCAAACAGTTTGGGGTTTTTTTTCCCGCTCCCGTCACATTTTACTCTGTGTGTCTTTGATTTTCACAGCAATATAAAGTCCTGCTCCTCTGTGGAAACAGCACAGCGATGACTAGAAGTAGAGAGAACTACAACATGTCTTTAGTGCAGAATAACAGTTAGAATGCCAAAGAAAAAAAGTCAACGAACTTTTATGATAATCTATTTTACAAATATTGGAAAACAGTGGAATCTATAAATGCAACATGTTACCAATGTTAAAATAAATGGAGGCTCTACGTGCTTTATATATCAAACTATTTACACTTCTGCTCTCTGCTCTGTGTTCAGCAGCAGTTCAGTCAAAGTCTCACTGATTTGTTGTCACATGACTGTTGGTCTCTGATGAGTCAATCATGACTTCAGTCACGCGGAAGATCTTAGAATTTAATGTTTTTTACAGAATCTGGTTAAAGCAAACGGTTTATTTGTGGCGAGATGTGAAATGACACATGTAGAATTAAATGTTTTTAATGAAATATCACAATTTTAAGCTTCGTTTCGGTTGCTTCTTTTGGACAGAAGCGTTTGTCACACATGATGTGTTCAAGGACCGTGGTCAAAATAAAAAAAATCTGACAATAATGAGGGTTTTTTTTTTACAGCTTCTGGCTGTGATAAATGGTGTAGTTTTGGTGATTGTTTAAAGAAAACATGCTTTTCCATCCCGCCAGCAAGTCTATAATAAAGTGTGCAGCCAAACTACAGACACTCAGACCCGTAAAGGTTATTTACTCGACATTCAGAGCATTACAATAGTATTATTGTATACAAGTATACAAGAGTATTATTTAGTAACAGGTAAACAGTTTTGCTCTGTTGCCGCTGACCTCGAGCCGTCAGCATGCTGAGAATTACCCATTAAATCAAATATGTGCATTCAGCAGCCTGTGATGTAAAGATTTCAATTGACAGCACATTTAGTATTATGAAATCTAAATATTTGACTTTCATACAGAAATTTGTCTGGAAATGATTCAAAAAGAATCAACAATCTTGATGAATAAGTAAAGAGGATTTAAACACACGACATCGTACATTTGACATCTTTAGGTTTTGGACTTTTGGTCGGACATCTTATCTGTCGTCGTTATCTTTGTGATGGAGAGTCTTCACTAGTTCATCACAGGTACAAGTAATCAACAAATGATTCCGGACTGATAAACATGTATAGTTGCAGCTCGGAGTGAGAAGATTAGTGAAAAGAGGAAAAGTGAAGTGTTATTAGAGGTGTTGTGGGTTAAAGTGCAGGTCGAGCATCAGCGAGGACTCACCTGGACATGGAGGACCGGGACGGGGGCCGGCCCCTCCTAGCCCTTCCTCTGGGGGTGAGCGGGGCGAGGGCCAGGGACCCCAGGGTGCCTCTGCTCACTGTGACCACTGACCCCGCCCTGTGACCCCTGTGACCCCTCTGTTGCTGCCCGCCTCCCCTCCTGGGACTGCAGACACACAGAGGGGACCAATGGGATCCGGGTCAGGTTGCACGGGCACTGATCTGGGGGCTGCGCTACGAAATCAGAAACGCCCCATTGAACGGGGAGCGTTTAGCGACCCCCAGATTCATGCCCGTGAGCAACTTGTACCTGAAGCAGGCAGGGATCAGTGAATCACTGAGAAATTAAGGTGTTAGAAAGGCAAAGAAGGTGAAGGAGTGACACAGGAAATCAGCATGCAACTAGTGCAGACAGAGAAACCAGAGAGGCTGGATATTACCAGGACTGAAGAGAAGCAGCTATCGTTAGTGTTGGAGGTGGAGAGAGTACCTGAAGGCCCCTCGGCTGGGCGGCATGATGAAGTCCGGCCGTGTGAAGCCGCTGCTGCTGGTTCCTCCGGAGCTGTGCTGCAGACTGGAGGTCTTGGACGACAGGGAGCTGATGTCACCCAGGTCCCCGGAGGTCAGGGAGCTGCTGCCTGTGCGGCACGGGGAGATGTCGCCGTCCAACACCTGGCAGTCCACCACGGGCTCCTCGTTCTCCTGGTAACATACAAATAAACAGGTCACGCTGACGTTAAAGTCAAGAAGTGATACGTGTTAAATATATATATTATACCACCCAATAAACAATAACTAACATAAGATTTACAAAATGTGAAGCCAATGTCTTAAAGCTGCATTCTCTCTAGTGTCCACCAGGGGGCGACTCCTCTGGTTGTATAGAAGTCTATGAGAAAATGACTCTACTTCTCTCTTGATTTATTACCTCAGTAAACATTGTAAACATGAGTTTATGGTCTCAATCTCTAGTTTCAAGTCTTCTTCAATACAGCATGATGTTCATTTAGTACATGATGGTCCATTTAGAGTCAAACAGACCATAAAGCAGGGGATGCTTTAGGGCGGGGCTACACAGTGATTGACAGGTATCTACGGTTGTATTTAACTCCAACCTGGATCCTACTGTCCCTTGTTTTCGTGTTTAAGTGTCTGATGGAAGCAAAGATTTCTGAACTTGGTCCAGTATTTAAGGAGAACGCCACTAAACAGGCTGCTTCTTGCTACTGACTGTTATTAGCTGTTATTATTGGATATTATTGACACTTGTTATTATTAGTGTCTGACAACATCATGAAAAGAAGCCCTACAAGGAAATACAATGTTTGTTGTTTACCTTTTAGTTAGAAAGGTATGAGAACGGAGAGAGTGAACCAGAACGTTGAGGGCCGGACAGATAAACAACGAGCTGAAACTCACAATGAAGACAAACTAAAGCCGGTTAATAAGTGTAAGGAATGAGAAACGTGTTGGTTACCTCGGTGACTTTGCGCTCCACCTCTTTGCCGTCCTCATAATACACGTCCGTGATGATCCGTGTGACGGTGGTACGCACCTCCTGGATGGTGCGCACGTGTCTGCGGTGGGTGGGGGCTGTGGTTCTTCTAAAGGACGGAGACTCTGGTTCTCCCTTTAAGGCAAAACAAAATGCAAGCGTGTCAATGGGAGACACACAGACACACACACACACACACACATAACTTTCCTTCTGAATGTCCCTACCCTGCCAGCTGGGGAGCGCAGCCCCGGTGCATCGAAGCTGGTCTGCTGGGAGACTGTTCGCTGACGGAGCTGAGACACACAGGACAGAGTGATCAGACTGCACCTCCATGCTAGCTCTACCGCAGAGATAACATAAAGCGCTGAGTCAGTGTTTTACTACAGTAGATGGAGTTTACAGTAGATGAATCACCAAAACTCGCACAATAACAGAAACAAAGGAACAGCTGGAGGCGATGGTAGACCAGCAACTCCTGTGTTCTGTGAGCTAAATCTACTGTTTCTGTCAAAGGAGTCCGGTGGCTCATAAAACCCCCACTTCAAAACTATAGCGTTACACATTTAAAACCATTTTTTTAATGCTGTTGGAAATGACCTGAAATCATATTTAAAACTCAAAATCAAACAATCATATTTCGGACTTTGAGACTTTTTGTTCAATAAAACATTTGACTGTTTGCAGAAAGAATAACTTCGACATAAGGAGATCTCTGGGAGCAAAACAGTGTCCATTTGATTTCTCTTTGAACACTTTCCCGACTAAAACGATTGGTTTGAGTATCTTTATCAGGTTCAACATACAACTCATTGCATTTACAATCTACTGAATGTAACTGTTAGCTGTAAAGAGGCACTGTGTCACAGAACATGCAGAACCGCATAATATAACACCACGTTCAGTCACCCCTCAGTGTGAACATGACGCATTAACCCGTAGTACTGTGAACAGAGCCGGCCGTGGACAGTAAGTGACCCACCTTGTTGGACGGACTGGAGGCGACGGTGCTGTCGAAGGTCTGCTGAGCCGCCTTCTGTCTGGCATCCGTCCTGTTGGGGGCGGGCGGCTGTGGAGCTCGAGGCGGACCTCGTCTGTCCTCGGCGGTGCCAGGAGGAGCCTTACGGGTCTCCTGCGGTGCCGACGACGCTTCCTGTTGCGATGGCTCCGATTGGCTGCTAGGGAGGCTGTTGCATCCCAGCGAGGACGCCGGGGAGCCCCTCTGTGGTGAGGCGAACAGCTGCCCTCTGGTACAAACGTAAAAAAAAGGGACAAATATGACGCTGTCGGACTACGACGGCGTAACAGGACCATTGTAGGTAAACAATAAAACAAATAGTTACGGAGCCCGGGGGAGGGGGTTATATTCAGAGGAAACACTTCTGAGACTCTCGTTACCGACCTCGTTACACCACAGACGCTACTGCAGGAACGTGAGCAGCTCACTGCAACGTGTTTTACTGTAACAGACTCTCTCTTCAGATTATCTGATTGTTTTTGTATTTTGGACAACTTAAGAGAGGTAAAGTGTTCACGCAAGCGCAAAGAAAACTACGTCAGGAGGAGACGACTACACTAAGACAACGTCACAAAGTCATTCATTCGATGCCTCCACAAAACCTGGACCTCCAGAATTTAAGAAGAACATGTTTTCCTGAAGACGGTTATAATATGAATGTCATCACTATATCTATATATCTATCCACTTCTGTATCGTGGTGGAGTTCAGGAAGTAAGCAACGTCTTGTGAGCGGATATTAAAATGCCAAAAGGGATATTCATCAGGACGCCTGACCTGGAAATCCTAAAAGAATAATGTGGAAAATTACAGTTCAGTATGCTTTTTACATGTTTTATAAAACTCTGCCCTGAAAGGTCTCATCACTGGACTTTACCAGAATGTATGCCGGTGCTTTGATTCCCAAAACCAACACATGCAGCATCACCACCAGCAGAAAACTAATAAAACACTTCCACATCCACCCATTCCTCCTTTGACACTGAAAGACGACCTTCTCTTTTATGTATTCTGTAGTTCGGCAGAAATCAAACCTTTTATTTAGAGAATAATATTCGGCACAATCATGATGGAAACAACCATAAAACAAAACCTAAATAAACTGTGTGGCTCTCGACTTCTAATCTAGTTAAGACTCATTTATGTTGATGTGACACAGTTTACGGCAAGAAACAAAAGAAACAAGTGGAATAAAGAGAGAATTCAACCGCAGAAGACATTTTGTAAAACAGCGTCCCTCGTGGCCCCGAGAGAATATGTAGAAAATAACCGTCCATCACACCTCCAGACTCCAGAAGTAGGTCTCTCACACACACACACACACACACACACACGACCTATTTCCATCTACTAGAATACATTACAACAGGGGAAACTATTCACACGGACATGTGAAGCTCCTGCAGGTCAGACCTGCAGCAGAAAAGTGTTTATTCTACACAAATAAAATGAACTCTTCTTGTTCATCGGTTAGATCCTCACAAAGTCACAACTCCTACTAATGGTGGCGTTAAGAATCTAGACTGCAAAGGAGACAAAAGTGGGACAACCAACACTGTTTGGGGCTTTCACATTCATGTCTATTATATATTGAATTCAGTCTCGCAGGACCAGGGGTGTGTATACACACACACACACAGTATATGTTTCTCCGGTTGGTTTTAGGCCGTTCTCTCTTCAACAATACTGCATGCTGTGCTTAATGGTTTAATGACATTGTTCAACTTATCTTCTAGTCTTAGAAATTGTTGACAAACATATTTTGTTATAGTTTTCATTAAAGAAATGAACAACAAGTGGGTACAACATATTCGGCTCTCGTGATAAAATGTACTTGTAGGAATGAAAGCTCGGTGTTTTGGCCCTTCACAAGCACGACTTCTACACGTTTCTACAGGTTTATTGGAGTCGTTACAGCTAAAGAAGCCCATCTGGCTCGGAGAGAGTGCATTACATGGTATTTATACTAGCAGATGCTCTCCTGTACTGTAACAGCGAGTGTGCTCACCTGACAGGTGTGCCTCCAGCCTGGATGTCCTCCCTGGCTTCCTGCTGTCTGTGCACCTGTCTGACACGACTGAACACCGACGGGCTGCTGGGAAATCAAACAAAATCGTTAGTCTGCAACGACTAATCCATTAAATCTTTCAAAAAAATCGATAATACAAATAGTTTGCAATGAATATAATCGTCTCATCTACGTTATAATTTTATGATGCACGACACCCACATTTCTAATAGCTCCAGAGCTTCGTTAAAGGAGCAGCGAGTACGTTTTAGTGGCATCGAGTGGTTTGATCAGCTCAGCCCCTCCAGTTTAAAAAGATCATTTTGGCTACTCGTTCACGCTGCGCTAGTGTAAACACAGCGGCGGTGGATGAGACTGTGGACAGAGCCCATTGACTTAGGTTTCACTTTTGTTTACACGACTGTTCCTGTTGCTCATATGTATTGATTGAAGTTTTGTCTTTTTACTCGCAAATATTTTATTGCACGTACAATAACAAGCGTAGATGCAGTGAATACGAGTAATCTTCACTTCACCTGGTTCACTCGACCACAGCAGCTCTGTGTGTGTGTGTGTGTGTGTGTGTGTGTGTGTGTGTGTGTGTGTGTGTGTGTGTGTGTGTTCAGCCCAACAGAAACTGTGCTGTAGAAACATGGCGGTGCAGCATAGCACTGACTCTGTACATCTCTATCTCAGACGCATCTTTAAGCATTCCTGAGCTGCACCTCAGTCAACATGAAGAAACGGATCTATTCAACAAGCTATAAATAGAAATACTGATATAGGACGTGGGCTCTGACAGATATATATATATATGAATGAAGAACACATCCCACCACTAGACCAGGTGCACTTTTCATCAGTTGGACCTTTAAACTATTTCCCATAATGACATCTCAATACGTCGGTGTGTGAAGTGACACCGTTGAGGCTGAAGAGCGTCCTTCAGCTGCTTCTCATCCTCCAGAGACTGAATGAAAGAATTCAGTTCATGTGCATGAAGACAGAGTGCCAGGTTACCTGGTTACAGCCTTGGCAACAGTGGTAACTTTGGCGACGGATCCATCCTCTTCTGACAGTGCTGGCTCTGGGGGGGTAGAACATTTAGAAATGTATTAACGAGAGGGTCCAGGAGGACGCAGGGTTGAGAGCGTGGAGGAGGAGGAGCTCTTACTCTGCAGGCTGAAGCGCTCCGAGCTGCCCTCTTCCACGGGGGTCACCAGCTTCATCCTCAGACTCAGCTTCCCGTCTCCCTTCTCCGTCGTGTCGTCCCCGCTTTCCCCCGCCACAATGTCACTGGCTGCCATCGCCCCATCAGCCGCCACGCCCGACTTCTCAGAGAAGGAAGTAATCTCTGCAGAAAAAAACAGATTAAAGAAGCTCAGCCTCAGATCGTTTAGTAGACAAGTTGCTGTTGTTGTTGAACCCACCGATGGGAGTGCTGTGTCTCAGCGTCTGCTTCAGCTGGCTGATTAGAGGGGGCGTGGCTCCGACCACAGGACCAAGCAGCTCCCCTTCTTTGGGAAGCGTGAAGTGGAAAGAAATATCTGTAGTAAAAAAATAAAAGCATTCCTGGAATCAGATTAGATCTAGTTCAGTGCACGGTTCCTGTTAAAGCCCGATCAGAATGAGGACTGACACCTTTAGCCTCTAATGTAACTTTGCAGAATAACCATCACAGAACATTTCATGGGTTTTAGATGTAATGTTTCCCTGTAACACGTAGCCTTCGAGGGAGAAATCTAACTCAATATATACTCCAGAAGTCCACAAAACAACCATTTTAACAATGTTAACATGCTGGATTCACGTGTATTATCGTGTTGTAGACCACCTCAACAGATCCCAAGTCATGACAAAGACCAGAGTTTCTCAAGACCACAACAAGACCAGACTAGTGCGAGACCCTCACACAGATAAAATGTGGAACATTCAAACCACCGAGTTCTCAAACTGATCTGAAAAGATCCACATTCCCATAAAAACAGACAGAAAACACATGACGATTCCTCTTCACTCTCCTCTTTTACGTGTATACGTGTACGATGAGGAACGTCTTGATCAAATCATCAAAAGGCTCTGCAGAGGTGAGGTTAATGTGGAGGAGTTCGCCTTTGTTTTCTCTGAGCTATCAGGGTAATGATGTTAGTCGATATCCTCACAGTGGTGTTCTTCACTAGAAATAAAATCCAGCGTTGTCTTTGGCGAGAGCATAGATATACAGCAGCGGCAAGGTAAACTGGCGTAAACTTAAAACTGTTGTTGAGTTTCTAAAGATGTCTAAAATAAGTTACTCAGCAGTACATTGCTTTGCTCCTCTGGTACTCCTGTCACTGAGTCATGGATATCACACTATGCTGACATACGTCTGTGCCCTGCTTACCTCCCGAGCTGTCACTCAGGCTCTTGTCTTTGAGCTCCTCTGGGTCAGGCCCCGCCCTCTTAGTCTGGGAGAGCCTATCAGGAGCAGCATGGACCTTCTTGGCCTGATCCTGGGACTGATGACCGTTGGACTGGGAGCTGTTGGTCTTAGATTGTGGCGTCGCGTCTTTCTGGAGAGCCTGGGAGTCTCTCTCGCTGTCTGTGACAACGACGACGCTGTCCTCTCCTCGGTCTTCACTCTCCTTCTCCTTCTCCTCCTCCATGGGCTCAGGGGACAACAGCTCGCTCTGCGAGAGGGCCAGACCTATTCCTGAACCCTCCTCCATCACCTCCTCCTCTTCTACTCCACCCTGCCTCCGCTCATCCATCACCTCTTTCACTGTTTGACTGTTACCAACCGTTCCACACTTCTGTGAGGACGATTTTACGGACGGGCTCTTTGCACTTCCTCCTTCCTTCCTCGAGTCTGCAGAAGCCTTCGCCACAGCAGACGTCTGAGAGATCGTGGGCGGCGAGGTAAAACTTTGGGGTGTAGCGTCTGCAGGGGGGGTCTCCTGCACACAGCTGTTAACAGTCAGATCGGAGGAATCCAACTTTGGTTGCGAGCAGGACACCGCGTCGGCGGGGCTCGCCTCTTTGCCGCCCTTTACATTCACATTTTCTACATTCAAAGACGTCTTTTTGTGCACTTCGGACTTTGGCACCGCATCGGACGAATCGCTCTTGGCACATTCGCTGCGATGCTTTGGCGATTCGGCAGAGGCGGAGGCTTTGGAACTGGTGGGAGCTTGTGACTCCGGAGGGACGCCGTTGCTCTCGCTCCTCTGTTGTGAAACCACAGAGCCGCTGGCGTCGACACCGGGCGGCTCGTCGATCTGAGTGGCCTGGCTGTCCTCCTCGAGATGTTCCGAGGTCTGCCAAGCTGGACTACCGCAAGAGAGCTGCAGAGGCAGAGTGAAGGAAGCCGACTCCGGGCGCTGAGACTGCGTCTCGCCCGTCTTCTTATCGGACTGGTGCGGTGTCTCCTGGCTCTGCGTCGGGACAAACACGTCCTGAGAAACAAACACACACGTGGAATATTTGGAATATTTTCAAATTTTCTGACAATTTAAAGGAATCTACAATTAGTAGATTCCTTTAAATGGCAGCAGTGTGTCGTGTGCTGCAGCCTTAAAGCAAATAAGTAAATGAAAAGACTAAAGAAGTAAATAAAGAAGTACATACATGAGAGAACTCTGGCTGGGAGGGTAAAGAGAGCGTTCGCTCCAACACAAAACCAGGGGAATTCTGGGAGACGGGCGTCGAGGCGGATGGGTGTGGCTTAGAGGCGGCCTCCGTCTCCATCGGCTCCTCCTCCTTCTCTCCCGCTCGCGGGGCTTCTGGGGGCAGCGAAGTATCCATCGGTTCATCAGCACCTGACGAGGAAAGTTTTAGCTCTTTTCACCAGCCGGCTTGTTCCGTCTATTTAAAACTCAGTCATCAAAGTAGGTCAAATCATTTACCGCATTCATTCTCTGGTCCCGTTGGTGAGCTGGGAATAATTAAAGGGGTGTGGCTGAAGTTGTCTGGGGTCGGGGCAACGAAGTCAACGGAGCTCCTAGAACAAAGTGGGCAAAGAGATCAGGACTTCAGGGTATTTTCTGCGTTGTGCTGGTGAGTCGACAGCAATATGAGAGCTCCTTCTGTGACTTACTGGGACAGACTTTCCTTCACCAGTGTTCCCTGTCCAGACAGATGCAGCAGCCGCAGGGTGTGTGCCGGCGTCGCGGTCGGGCGACCCTGCTGCTCCGGCTCAGACACCGTGCTGTCCACCGCAGCACCTGAGAGGAGCACCGAGGTAACGGAAAGAACAAAAGACAGAAGTCTTAACTTTCAACCTTAAGAATCGTTTCCTATTTGACTGACGAGAGCGGATCAACGGATCATAAAACTCACTGATCGAGTTACTGTTTCGAGTCACGGATCAAAGCAGAACAAAAAAGGTGAGAAAATATAACTTTTAGAGACTTTATTTTTGTCGATACAGATTGACGATCGTCGAGGAGCCACATCGACCGATACAGATCGTGTGTGTGGTTTTGTTATAGCAGCTGGTATTCAAGACTCCACACTAATATTATTTTTACCACCATCCCAAAACATATTTCAAACATTCAGAAGAGAAGCATCAAAAACTTGAAATGTTATCCCTTCACCTTGTCATAGTCATCTATTGTGGTTATTTGCAGATAAACAAACAGTACAAACTATTATAAAATAAAATATTGTATTTATTGTAGCGCTCCTCCTGATAATTGTTGTTCATCATCATCATCATCTCCTGATTGCATATTTTTCTGTGTATCGCCTGCTGTATTTTGGGTATCGTGACATCCCTTCCCTGCAGCCCTAACGTTTCAGCCCATTTGCTACAAATCGACACACACACACACACACACTCTCTTACCCATCTTATCGGCGTCGAACATGTCCTCCTGTGAGGACAGGATCTCACAGTCCTGCTCATCGGAGGCCTGCAGGCCCTCAGAGTGCAGCAGAGCCTGGATGCCCAGCTGCCTCCCCGACTGAGCCGAAGACTGCAGTGAGCTGCTGGAGCTCACCTCAGACCTGGAGGACAGAAAAGAAACGCACTGCTCACCCCAGACCAGCACGCGTCCCGGTGATGAGATTTAAAACACAGAATGAAGCCTAACCTCACTGCTTTGATGTCCGGACTCTCTGAAGTCCTGGAGCTGACGTTCTGCTCTGCTGACGATGAAAAGAAGGTAGAAGTTAGATTAGCTGCGGGTCTAGCGCGCGCGCGCGCGCGCGTGCTTGTTACTGTCCAGTTTTAATGAAGTGTGTTCTACGCTGAGTTAACGAGGCAATTAAGCCGTCTTAGTTCGGTGAGGAGAGAAACTTGTATTTTTCTGTTTAATAAGGAAAATAGGTAGAAGAATATTTCCCGTCTTGTCATTTTGTGAGATGATTTTGTATATTTATTAGACTAAAAAAGGGGAGCAGCCCAGATGTGCTGGAGCTACGTACTGATGAAAGGAAACATAAAGTGCCTTCGTGAGGCGTTTTTCCTTTTCTCAGATTCTTCAAGTCTCTAATCTCTACTGGAAAGGAACTCCGTCCTTCTGGGAGATCTTCCCACATTTGGTGCTGTGATCATGATGGTGGTGGAGAGCCATGTCTCAGTTCAGTTGGGTTGATATCTGGTGAATTGGAAGGCATCGTTTGTATAGTTATCAAACCGCTCAGTGACCTGGAGCGTTCTGTATGGATGCTGCTGCATGTGTCGTTTCTCATTCATTCAGGATTTTCCACGGTCAATAGATTCTAATTGAATTGTATTAAATCACCCGGGAACCAGGCCTGACTGCAGCCTTTTAAATGTGCAAATCATTGGAGAAGTGCAGCTCAGCAGGATTGATGTCATGTTTTCTTTAAACAGCCGCCAGAACTACACGTTATAATAGACAGAAGCTGTGAAAACAATAAAGTCAGATTTCATCTTTCTGAAAGTCCTTGAACACATCGTGTGTTTCAGTCAGAAAAAGGAACAAAAACAAAGCTTAAAAATGTCAAAAACTTCCTAATTTTTCCCCCAAATTGCTAACTCTTGAAAACAATGAAGAATACATGGATTCCATCGTTTTTAAATGTTTGTAAAATAAATGATCACACCAATCCAACTTGTGGTTTTTCTTGTTTATGATTTATGTCATTATAACTGTGTTATTCTGCACTAAAGACATGTTTGAGTTCTCTCTACTCTATTCATGGTCGTGCTGTTTCCGTAGAGGAGCACGACTTTCATATTGCTGTGAAACCGAGGCCACGAGGCCTCGAGCTAAAGTGTGACAGGAGCAAAACAAACAAACCCAAACTGCTCGTGGTTCAGAGGGTTAATACCTAATGTGGTGCGCGTCTTTGTATCTGGCTGAGGAACACGGTCGTCTTCTTCTTCTTCTTCCTCCCGACTGTTCATCACTTTACCGCGCAGATCCTGACTCTGAGAGAGCTCCAGAAAACCAAATTGAGAGGCTCCCCCTGAAACACAAGACATATCGATGCCATTAACACATGCAGTCATGTTGGTGTTATTCTTTCTGAATACGTGAGAGGAACCCGTACCCTCAGACTGAATGCAGTGTGTGGTAGAATCAGCTCCAGAATCCATCTCAGTGTCCTCTGCTGCACACCTGAACCAATAGGGAGCAGAGAAAGTGAGCAGACTTTATCCTCGTCTGACCCCGAGCATCAAGTAAACATGTCTGGTCCTCACGTACTTGTTCTTGTTCGGAGGGCAAATGTTTAGAGCTTGACTTTCCTCCTCGAATGCAGAACTGGGATTGGCCGCCATTAGAATGCCTAAATAAAGAAAGTAGCATTGTTTTTTCTTTGTACAGGATACGTGAAATATAAGTACATGTTGTTAGAAAGGCACTGACCAGGTTCAGCTTGGTTGTTACTGAGGGAGCTCTCTGATTGGCTGTCACTCTGAGAGTATCTGCTTCCTAGCGGGGAGGAAATCAGTTCCTGGAAAAGGACAAATCGTCACTAGTTTAACAAAGTAATGAACTTAAAGGTAAATCTCAACAATTCGAACTTTAAAGGGACAATTTGTCCTCTTAGCTGTAGTGCTATTCATCAATTCGGATTGTTTTGGTGTGAGTTGCCTATTTTTTGGAGATATCAGCCGTAGAGAAGTCTGCCTTCTGTCCAATAGAACGGCACTATACGACACTCAAAATTACTTAGCAGCAACGCCTCTTCTCAGAAATCCTGACCCGGTTACTCAAAATAATCCACAGACACAAGTGTGCCTTTGATGAAGGACAGCGGTTTACATCGTCTCAGTGTCACTATACAGTCTGCTTCTGTTCTCAAACAAACTACTAGAAAAAGATTTCGTCAAGTTGGCAGAAAATAAACTAAAAAATTAATTATACACAAAACGATTAAATTCTGAGTATTTCAACCTCTCTCTGCTTCCTCAGCGGCCTTTAGCTCTGTGATGGACTGTCGACCCGTCAAACACATTTAAACATTAAAAACAGGTCTAGTGACTTGTCCAGAGAGCACTCTGCCGTGTAAAGCAAATCTGTTTACTCAAGTACTGTACAATCTAAAGCAGGCATGGGCAAACTACGGCACGCGGGCCATATACGGCCCGTTGGGCTTTTTAATCCGGCCCGTCAAATATTGGTACAAAATTGTCCAAATTATAGTAAAGACCGCATTCATTTTGCCTTTTTCCTGCAATACCCAGCATTTCAGTTGATCCCACTAGATGGCGTACTCCAGACACAATTGACCTTCTCTGGTCTGGTCTATTCTCTCTAGATGACGCCCACACCCGCGTTCACTACTTGATTGGTTCTTAGCAGTCACGACTGTACTTCCCTGGTTCTTCACACCCCTATCACGTGACCCGTACCCGGAAGCTCACAAACAACAACAGCCTTGGTTCTTAAGTATCAAACAGGACCTTTCATTATTAAAGACTACTTTATTACTCGGTCGTATTTTGTTTAGCTAAGCAACCAATCTACTTCCTGTTTACACGGCACCCTCGAGCATGCCCAGTGTACGTGAAGAGTCACGTGATATTCGTTTTCAGGCGTTTTAATCTGGAGGGAGATCATTTCTAAAACGATGCTGAAACGCTGTGTGGACGTGTGTGAGCAGACATTCAGCGTGATCAACATCAACAAATCATGTCACAGATCCCACTTAACTGATGAACAACTCAGATCTGTCCTGAGAATTGCCACAACCAAACTGACACCAAACTTTGATGCACTGGCAAAAAAGAGTGACCAACAACACTGTTCCCACTGAAATTAAATGCAAGTTTTCTTTACTTTTTAGGTAATGTGAGGGATTTAAGTTTTAAAGCGCTCCTAGCATGGATATTAGTGTTACAATATGTTTACTTGTAGAAGGTTTAAACTAAAAAGGAGTTACTGAATGTATTGTGCACTGTGAGAGAAACCAGAGAATTTATCACACTGCCATAAAGTAATAAAAAACAGTGAGAGGGGGATGTTATTGAAAGGTTTCTGAGCACAGCCTTCAAGGAGGGAGGAATGGGTAAAGAAGATGGCAGAGACGGAAGTCCGAAGGGTTCGGCCAATCACTGAGCTGATCGATTGGCTGTGGAATGTGAAACATGATACTTTTGAGAGACTCAGCAGGAACAAAGGATCTTCGAATTGCAGAAGATCCTCAGACCTCCTCCTGGCGATGGGGCAGCCATACCTGTTTGTCGTGTGGCCCGAACGGGGTCTCATATTTCATTGATTTATATGTTTGTTTTGTTATTGATAGTTTGATTCGGTTTGTAACTGTTTTTATGTTTGTATGGATAATAAATCCATTAAGATTTTGACTTAAACCTGCTGTTTTGATTCAGAGGCGATTGAGGAGCACATGGCTAGGGGTTCTCTCCGTGAACAGGAGCTTTTGTTTCCTAACAGTAATGGCTTTTACTTGTAATTTATATTAGTTCACACAAATCCATCTGCTACTGGCCCGGCCCGTCTGTCAAATTTTAAAACTCAATGTGGCCCCTGAGCCAAAAAGTTTGCCCACCCCTGCATTAGATGATGTAATGATATGTGATGAATTGTTATTGAGTAAGATACCGGAGAGCAGTAATAGTTTTCATGTTAACGTGATGATAAACGCTGCTCATGCAATAACCCAATGATATAACATATGATACTGTAACACGAACAGGGGCTGTTTCTAACATGTTAAACTATTTCATTGGACAGGGAAACTTGCTTTTAGCTGCATATATAACAATAAACTATACGACCTGAACACTTCCTGCACCACTGCTGACCAATTCTATTCAAAAGACTTCATGAAACAGTCTCAACTGCTGCATCAGAAACCAGAACGCAGCCTCGGATGTTTAAGTTACTTTGGTACATAATCAGTAAACAGCTCACCAGCACCGGGCTGCGGGAGGTGGGCTGCAGGCTGGACAGGCGCCGGGCCAGCAGAGCTCGGTAGCTGCTCTCGGGGTCGTCCTCCAGAGCGACACCGTCCGGCTGGGAGTCCTCCACGATCAGACACGGGTTCTCGGGCTGAGGCAGGCTGGAGTCCAGTTCACTTCCACCGGGATCCATGAGGTCGGGGCCGAGGACAGGAGACAGGGTGCGAGTCCACAGACGGTTGTCGTTATTGTTACCTGGAAGTAGTGAGGTGTTAGCATGTTAGCTAAAGGCTAGACGCTAGCGTGCTAACGCTGCGCCAACAACAACAAAGCGTGCGGTTGCTGCGTGCGGTTGCTGCAACACTGAGGAGTCAGTAAGGAGACCTCAACACACACCCGGAGCCTGAACACCCTCAAGCCCTCAGCCTCAACGCCGTAACTGATACATTAACAAGTGTCAAAAGTGTTAATGCCTACATCTATTTAACCAGCTAACAGTTCTTCTCTTCCGAAGACAGACCTACATACACACCACCTCAGCTCTGCGCCGCTCCTCGCGGCAAAAACTTTGAAGAAGCGATTTCATTGGTCAGGTTGGCGCGATGACGTCACGTGAGAAAGATTAGTTTTATGGTTACAGGTTAGTTGTTTTTTACAGGTTACTGTAGCAGAGGGCGTGGTTTTACTATATCATAAATCCTGTATTATCAATTTACAGACATACCTGTAAATGCAAAAAACAAAAGTTAAGCCAAATGTCACTGAATTTATTTAATGTGAATTTAAAGAATATACACTCTTAAAACAATTAACGCTAAATATATAGTATACAACTGTCAAACTGCTTGGTTGAATAACTTATTTTTCTTTATTATGATGTCATGTTATTGACGTTTATTTATCTTAAGTCTATTTTCTTAGATTGTTATCTTTATTTCTTTATCTCAATTCATATTTCTGTTTTTCTGTATATATTAGTAATGTTTGTATATTTCATTGTTTTTATCAATAAACATTGAAAGAAAGTGGCTGTAGGATTTAAAATATATATTTAACTAACTTTTTTTTCATTTTGTATTTGGTACATGTTCTTTTTTACAAATATAGTTAAATATTAATTCTGTATTATTTAGTACTCATTCATATATTTCATTATTTGATTTGGAATGATGAATATTTGAGTTTTTAATTGAATCAAATATCAGTATATTTTCATTGTATACACTGTGTATCATCAATAACATTTATATTGTAATCTGGAAATAAAATAATTTACTCTCATCGTGTCATACTATAATCCTTCCTTCACACTGTTTGGTCCCTTTGCATCCACAGTATTACTACCCTGTCTAGAGTCTAGAGTATTGGTATTGTCTTGTATTTATAATTATAAAGATACTATTCTATGTGTATGTATTACTGTGGAGTTTTACTGTCTGTAATGATAAATCCTATGAAAGAGATAAATCTAGGGCACAGCGTCCCACAGTGGGCTCTCACAGACCTTCAGAGGTCCTTGAGAGGCTTCAGGGACTGAGATATAGGTTAACTTTCACAATCACTCCCCTCAGCTCACACTCAGTTTGGCTTCACACACTTTTTGAGAGATTTATTTCCCCCTGCTGTTATACCTCCACTCCTCCTGCACAAACCAGCTATCTGATTTCATGTTTTAATCATCGCTGAGGTACATCTTACAGAAAGAAATCGATAAAAGGACTGAATGGGATTTAAGGAGTAATGAATGTGCATCCGGGCCGTTCTTAATAAATACTTTAAGACAAAGACTGAATGACAAGTTAAGAGCAGTTTATCTTCATCCTTCACAGTTTAGGTTTATCTCCTCTTCTCATCTAGAAAGTGTGATATCTGTTGAAGTCGTAACAGACATGAATCTCTATCGTACCTTTGACTGTGAAAGAGATAACGGGGAGACACTTCAGGTGAATATGGTGAAAGATTCAACTAACAGATATCATCATGGAACTTCTCCACTTCATTGCTTACATTAAGACAATTGTTTTTTGTATCGCAAGTTTTATGAAAATGTATGTTTAAATATGCAAATGAGGCATTATCTTACCAAATATGTGCTAATTTGCATATTTGTTAGTATTTCCAGAACAGAAATCTGAACAGTGGATAAAGCCACGTTCAAAATTCTTGTTTCAGTATTTTGACATATTAGAGTCAAACTTTGTATCATTCCATAAATTAGGAAATACTGTCAAAAGACATTTTTAAAAGAAACTATTTTCTCCATGTTTTTATTAATAAAACATTGTATAAATGAGTCTGTGAATGCCGTGTGAACAAACCCCTCTGTGTTAACCTTCAGAACATAGAGAGGAATGATCGTATAAAGTTTGGTGTATGTAAGAGCTGCTGAAGTGGAGATTTCTGGATCAGAGAAAACGTCCTTTAAAGAGACGTTTAGTTCAATTACAGACGTTTAGAAGACTCTACAGGTGAATAGGGTCAAAACATAAACTCATAGATATCACCATGAAACTTCACCACTTCACTACTCACATTAAGAGGAGTATTTATTGTATTAAGTTTTCTGAAATGTTATGTTTGAATATACAAATGAGGCATTATCTAATGGTAACTGCTGGTGAATTTAAGAGAAATCTACAGACAAAGTAGTAAAATAAACACCTGAATGTGTATTTTAGATGTTTTCGAATTAACCAGTGCATTAAGAACAATGTCTTTGCCTGTATAATCTGCCCAATTGCAGATCAATTCAGATCAGATCCATTTTGTAAGGAGCTTTTACTGCTGTGACGCTCACGGTTTTGAAGAATAGCAGGTGGCCTCTCAAATATTAACATCACTTTGTCGTCCTCATTTGACAGCCTCAGTTTCCATGGTGACAACACATTTCCTGTAACACTGCAGTCTGAGCAAACAAAGATCAGAGAGGGAGAGAAAGTCATAAAGCAGCAATCATTTGAATGATTGCGGCTGCTTGAAGAAAGCGAGTTGCTCCACAGCAAGTCTTCAAAATGAGCTGAAATCTGGTTGAACTAAGTCAAGCTGACACATTGTTGTCTTCTCATGTCAGAAACCATCTCACTCAAGAGTCAAGGCCCCAAATAACAGTCATCACAAGCACAAACGCTTTGAATGTACCAGTAAAGAATTAACGATGAATGCATCGTAGAAGAGTGCTTCATGTATCAAATGATTTGAGAAACATAAGAGCACCACAAGAGATTAGGCAGCTATGGATAAGGCAGCTTTATTCATAGAGCACATTTCATCATTGAGAAACTCAATGTGCTTAATATTTAATACGAAAAATGAAACAGAAATGTTTGTTATCAAGCAACTATGGCTGGACTTGCTTTTTTAGAAGGTATCTCAATCTTAACAGAAGGTATCTTAACAGAAGGTATCTGAATCTTAACAGAAGGTATCTGTATCTTAACAGAATGTATCTGAATCTTAACAGAAGGTATCTGAATCTTAACAGAAGGTATCTGTACCTTAACAGAAGGTATCTGAATCTTAACAGAGTATCTGAATCTTAACAGAAGGTATCTGAATCTTAACAGAAGGTATCTGAATCTTAACAGAAGGTATCTGTACCTTAACAGAAGGTATCTGTACCTTAACAGAAGGTATCTGAATCTTAACAGAAGGTATCTGAATCTTAACAGAAGGTATCTGTACCTTAACAGAAGGTATCTGAATCTTAACAGAAGGTATCTGAATCTTAACAGAAGGTATCTGAATCTTAACAGAAGGTATCTGAATCTTAACAGAAGGTATCTGAATCTTAACAGAAGGTATCTGAATCTTAACAGAAGGTATCTGTACCTTAACAGAAGGTATCTGAATCTTAACAGAAGGTATCTGAATCTTAACAGAAGGTATCTGAATCTTAACAGAAGGTATCTGAATCTTAACAGAAGGTATCTGTACCTTAACAGAAGGTATCTGAATCTTAACAGAAGGTATCTGTACCTTAACAGAAGGTATCTGAATCTTAACAGAAGGTATCTGAATCTTAACAGAAGGTATCTGTATCTTAACAGAAGGTATCTGAATCTGTATCCCTGGGGAATTTTTTATATTTTGGGGGGATTTTTGTGAAAAAGTCTTGGTGAATATCTTGCAAAAGTCATAACTCCATCATTCATGCACTTTTTGATTTACTCTCTTTTTTCACGTGTCGCAACGCTGCAGAACTTGTAGCGCAGCGAAACCGGAAGACGGAGAATAAGAAATAAGTGTGTTTGATTATAAAAAAAGAATGCAACAAATTGATACATACACCCAATACTCATTGCTTACATACATACACATACATATTGTTTACTCACACACACACACACACACACACACACACACACACACACACACACACACACACACACACACACACTGTTCATTGGCCTATAAGAAAACAGGAAGTAGCTTTAAATGTACAGTTTTTAGATCACAGCTCTTCCTGCAAAGCATTTCAGAGGGAAGGTCCACAGTAAATACAATGTCTTACATTTTTCAGCTCCTGTTCTTATTCTGGGGACAACTAGAAAAAGCCATCAGAGGTCTGATGGGGGATGTAGTCAGTCAGCAGGTCAAAGATATACTGAGGAGCTGAAGCCTTAAAAGCCAATTGGAGGATATTTTAATTGAACACTCTGTTGTATGGGAAGCCAATGAAGGGATTTAAGTATTGGAGGTGATGCTTGCTTGTACCACAAAGAAAGCCTCATCAGACTGTCGGCATAAAAGCAGGATGAGGTCATTTTAATTCCCTCTTCAGACAGACTGTAACTTCCTATTACAGTGATTCGTCAGAGGGTGAAATTGCAATTTCCTGCAGGGATCCTGCAGAATCCAAAAATATGAATGCCAGCATGCAGAGCCTATAATCTCTGTGATTCAAGCCCTTCTGGGTCTTTTTTGTCCTGGTCTGCTCCAAGTCAGCTGAAGGTGTCATATATGTACTGCCAGACAGCAGCAGCCGGCCTGCACTCATCAGCATTAACAGGAAAGCAGCAGCAATACTATTAGTGAGGTGGAGACATGGAGGCTGGCAACGAGGCAACAATGAATCCTGCGGCTCACGTCTATCCATCTATTCATGCAACACGAACAGACACACACACACACACACACACACACACACACACAGCTTCACGCACACAAACAAACAGAAAAAGATCAGGAAATATATAAATTCCAGCACCCCGGTTTGGATGCAGGTGTGCATCAGCCTCGTGCAGCCAACCGTAACTGGCACCGCAAAGTTGAGCGTCACGTCGTCATTTCTGCAGGTCGGGATGGAAGCCACGTTGAGAGAAAAAAAAATGCGCAGCCACTACCCCAAAAAAAAATGTCTAATCTTAGCCACCTCTGCTGGAGCTGACAGATCCCAAGCTGCTCCGCGTCCTTCGCCATCACTGTCATTTCTACCGCAATGTAAGAACAAAAGGAAACATAAAAAGCTTTTCTTACCTTATAGAGATCGATATGTCAGCTGTTTGGGTTTTATGTTCCGTTCACCGTCCCGCTGGTTGCGATGATAACGCGTCCAACATCGCTCAGTCCTCCCTTGCCTCTGTTTTGCTGAGAGTCAGGGTGTGGAATACAACACGCATGGCACGTAAAGATGCAAAGGCATTTTTTTAAAATGTAGATGCCATTTCCTCCTCTGGAGTCACACACGCACACGCACACACACACACAGCCGCTTCACGTGCACGATGATCAGGGATTACATTGATTTAGAAACACAGAAATGACGCAATTATTTAAATTCCACTTCAAAATAACTTTAAAAAAAAGAAAAGACGATGAAAAAAGGCAATCTATAGCAAATGAATGTTAAATTTAACTTTGCAAATGCAATAGTTCATAATAATTCATACCCATCATATGTATTGTGTTGGAGCATGTGTAAAATGTCAAATAGATAAATCAAGACGGACAGGAAGTAAACAAGTACTTTGTTATCATGTGCTTTGAAAGTAAACGTGCACTGCAGACTTAATAAAAGAAAAAAAAGTTTCTTTGACACTTCAGTGAAAGTTATTTTATTTTCTACTATAGCTGTGAAACAGACACAATATGCACAAAGATATTAAAGTGAAATATATAATGCATTAATCTGTTTTTGTTTTTCTTAACCTCATTTTCTTTGTCTTTGTATCATATTCTCTCTTCATATAAGTAAATATATTTTAAAAACTATTATATTTAATCCATTTCTTCAGCATTTCTGAGGAAATGTTTAACTGTTTGAAATGACTGAAATTATTTATCAGTCATTTTGTTCTTTGGTTGCAAAACACTGGGGGATTAATTAGGAATAAAAAACAGTGCTCTTGTAGCTCCTTCTCCTCCCAGCAGAGGCCAGTAGACACTCTGGAGTGCATGAGACTGGAGTGCTGACTCACTCCCTGTAACTCACATCCTCCTGAGGAGAGATTTATACACAGAGAAGAGATCCAAATGAAACTCCCCAGTGATCCATCACCACCGCAGGAGGAGTCACTGTCTTCCAGCTCTAGCGGCTGTAGAGAAACTAGCGTTGATATGAGCAGAGGAGGATTATAGAATAATAAGAATTATAAATGTTGCAACAGATTTAAATCACATAACATCTGGCTTGACATTAAAATGAGATCCAGCTATGACAGTAATATTTTTTAAACTAATCACATACACACTCAGTTGTCAGTTTATTAGAGAACACGAAGGAAAAACGTTTGCAGTCTAATATGGAGAAAGACCAGATGGAAACCTGCATTCTCTCTAATGTCCATCAGGGGGCGACTCCTCTGGTTGTATAGAAGTCTATGAGAAAATGACTCTACTTCTCTCTTGATTTATTACCTCAGTAAACATTGTAAACATGAGTTTATGGTCTCAATATCTAGTTTCAAGTCTTCTTCAATACCATTTAGTAAATGATGGTCCATTTAGTCAAATAGACCATAAAGCAGGATATGCTTTAGGGTGGGGTTTACTGTGATTGACCGTGGCACTGTCCGGTCTGGGAGTTATCCATGTTTACATCGTGCAGGTTTAACCCTTTAACCCCTTCTGGTTGCAAAAAAAACAAAATGGCGACAGACAAAATGACGAACTCGAGGCTTAAAAACCGCATAATCCAATGAGATTCTTCCATTGGATTTTGGATTATTGCAGAAAATAATCTCTGTGTCAAACAAACATTTATGATTTCACACATTTTGTTCACCAAGATAATCTTCACAAATGAACTCCACTTATGGTGTTTGAAGTGTAGCATAAAAAGCTAACGTTAGGCTGTAAAGGAACTCCACCACGGTCACATGACTTCACGTCTCCTCCACTAAGCTAAAGGAGGACTAGTGTTCTAGTGAGGACGTCTAGTCGTCTCATTTACACTCTTTTTTTTAAGACACGTAGAAGCTTCTACATTCACCTTTTATATCAGAGAACAAAACTCTTCTAAAATCTCTTTTGTTAACCACAGACCTTATTTCAGACATCTGTAACCTATTCAAAAAACACACTTCGGACGAGGGAATCTGATCGTGATGGAGACACAGTAGTGTTGAAAGGTTTGTGTGTTTGCACAATTAATAGCTGCATATCAATCAGTGTTCAGTCCCGTTTCCCCCCTTGAGAGTTTGCTGTCCTTGAGCTGAGAGGCAGATGATTTTGCTGCATGCTGCTGGAAGATGCACAGACAACCATGTTTCAGCTAGACGTCTCTATTATGTTCTAATACTCCCCATTTATATCAATGAGGCAATACCAAATAACAGAAACACCTCTCTGTATAAGGGGAGACAGTACAGGCAAAACAGGTTAGTTGCGTCAATTTATTGCCGAACTTTGGTCTTTCATGGGATTTGGTGACTACAAGATGGAGAATATCACCAAACATTTCCATTAAATACTGTAGTAATGCTGATCATTTTCAAACACCGTTCAATGTGTTGTCAATATGCCTGTCTTGTTGCAGGATGAGCTCATTCACATGTCTCATGAAGCCTGAAAGTGTGAGCCTTTGTTGTCGGTGTTACTCTCTGCACAGTCGAAGCCTTGTTTTTGCTCACGATGGGAACAAACGAGGTGTCAGTTTTAGTAACCAAAGCACATCTGCCTGGTACTTGCAGTGACACTGATATAAATAGAACCTTTGTGTATCTTATTTTCAGCCCCCTTTTGTCTGGAGTTTAATAAAAGAAACAAGAACAACTTGACATATGCTGTTAGTGGCATTGATTACACTCAATAACCCCAAATGATCGCGTCTGAAGAATGTTATTTACTGTAAGCCCTCACTATAGTTCAATGAATGCTGTCACACATTTGAGCGGTGACCTTTGGGTGTTTCCAAACATTGTATTTAGATACATAGTTTCTGGTGTAAAGGAAATGTTCATCTTCCTCATCTTCAGTGTCAGATAGGAAATATATGATCAACATAAATCCTCCTGTCCCTCCTTTTCGTCCAATGATGATGCTGTGACATCAGATAGCCACATAACCTGCGCTCCAATCAGAGAACACACCACCCAGATAGCCACGCCCCCAACCGGTCCGCCCAGCTCATCCTGCATGGTCATGGTGCTCGCTCTCCGGATGCAGTTGTCATGGAGATGGAAAAGCTCTCCGCTAGTGGCACCGTTACCATGGAAATCCCCGTCGCAGCAGCAGCAGCAGCAGCAGCAGCAGCAGCCTCATCGGCGGAGGAGAGCGTTCGGCACCATGGACAGCACCGCTCCGCGTTCCGGCACAGAAACCACCGCATGCTGATCGTGATCGGAGAGATCTCCACCAGCCATCACCTCGACGCCGCCAGGAAACAGATCACAGAAGGTGAGACAGCAGAGGAGACCTGGTGCTGCAGGAGAGAACTGGCCCAACAAATACAGTAGGGCGGTTTCACTGCAGCTAGAGAACATCTGGCTGTTCGGTCGTTAAACTCAACTTAAATGTTAAATGCATACAAACTGTCTTTGGATAGCTGTAAATTTGAGTTTGGTGCAGAAAAGTCATTGAATATTCATAAATCGTGACGGATTCAATCCTTGAAAGTCTCATATTGTTGTCAGTTTCTTATTAGAAACTAGTTGATGAAGTATTCTCGTGCTTTATTGAAGTAAAAGTACAAATAGCATAGTCTAAGAAGTACTCCAGAAAAGGTAAAAGTCATGATTTCAAAATGTTACTGAAGTAAAAGTACAGTAGCAGCTAATTGTGGCTACTTCAAGTGTCAAAAGTAAAAGTACTCTTTTCAGTTTTATATTATATATGTATTGTATATCATACTGATTAATATATGTAAGCAGCATTTCAGTGTTCCAGTTTGTCAATGTAGAACCAATTATTGGTACTTTATACACTACTGGTTAGTTTAATAGTAAATCACTTTGGATAAAAGCGTCTGCTAAATGACTGTAATGTAATGTAATGTCAAAGTTATTTCACTCAAACTGAACTTTAGAGCCTTGTGGCTGATTATTTTTACACCAGAAGCTATTGTTGTGTGGAAATATAGTTTGGACTGTCATTAATTATGCTCTTTACTCTCTATACGTAGGACAATGTGGCATTAAATATGTCTGACATATTATTTAAAAAACTTGTCCACATACATTTGGGTATCTGGAAGGCCCACCAACCCACAAACTGTGAAATAAGACGACCCAGTCAGTCTTTTATGGGCTAGCTAAATCAGAAAACATGTGATTCAACAAGCCGACACCGCCCACCATCTGAATATCTCCGCCCACTACCTGAGAACTACTTTTGCAAAGGTGCAACATATGTTTCTAACAAGCCAATCAGAGCAGATGGGCTTTGTGGCTAAAGACACTCTTAAAGAGACAGGCGCTAAAACAGAGCGATTCAGACAGAGATTGGAGCCAGATTTATTCAGAGAGACAGTACGAGAAAAATAAAGTGTTGTTTGAACATTAAAGCATGTAAACATGTTCTATTAGAAACCCAAAGTACAAGTATGATACTGAGAAATGAACATGATATGTCCCCTTTAATTATTGTACAATCTTTAATCAATTATAAAGATTCTTTACTTTTAACGTAAGTCGAAATGTTGTGCATAATATACATCATCTTCCTCCATTCATATTCATGCTGTTTATTGTTTAACAGGTTTGCGTTCCTGGAATGTTGATCTGACAGTTTGTGACCTGAACAAAGAGCTGCAGCTGTTTGAGACCAGACACACCGCCCAGTTTTCTTCACAGGTCAAAGGTCAGTCTGAGTTTCGAAACCTATCTGGTGGCCGTAACTGTATTTTGCAACATGTACAACTTATTTGGGTGCAACGTGTCCATGAGAGGTTATCTTCTTTTTTTTTGTTGCTTGGTGGCAATAACTGCCAGCTCCGATATGTGTTCTGATGGTATCAGAGTCTAGCTGGAGGGATTTAATGTGTTGCCACCTGCCTCATCATCTTATCGTTAATGTCTGTTCCCATGCAGCCAGTCGGCAGCTGTGCGACAGCAGATTCAGTCGGAGTTTGACACCGGCACGTCCTTTTTCTTCTCTGCGTCTCCTTTGTCCTCGCTCTCTCACTCTCTCTCCACACATGCATGAGGCGGTTCCTGGGGATGCTCGAGACAATGCATTCTGTATTGATCAGGCTCTCTCGTATGCAGACTGCATGTCAGAGTGGGAATCAATAAGGGAACACTAGCTGCATGGGGGAATATAAGATCAGGCCTCGGGTGGTGAATGGAGCCAGTGTTAATGTGGATCCGGCCGGGACGTTACGGCTGTGAATGTGATTGCCCTCTGGGTCGCTGCTTACTGTAGTATTTACAAAGAAAACGCCTGTGTCGCTCGCATTTATGATCACTATTCAGTATTTACTGTAGCTTTGTGGGGTCAAACAAGCAGAAGAGAAGATGCATTGGCTGAATAAATAGAACTAAGTGTGAGGAATTGTTTTTTAAAAGGCAGTAAGATCTTGGTGCACATCTATCCTCCCACACAGTTCTACACAGTGTTATATAAAGAGTAGAAACAAGCGTGTTGACATCAGTACTGCATGTATGTTTGTAATATACAAGAAACACAAATAACAAACAGTGTCGATAGAAGTCTATTTTTAAAGTTATAGTCCAGCAATTTAGTGTTGCACTTCCATAAAGTTAAGGGACTTACTGTGTGAGAAACAGACAAACACAAAAGAACAGTCAAAATTGAAGTAACAGTGGCTGAGATATCTTCATTTATCAGCCCGCAAAATGATCTTTTAAGATTAAAAACATCATTTGTGTAATTCATGGCACAATTCATATGGGATAAATAAATATTCTGTATCGCCGTGTATCGACTACTGTACATAATACTTTCCAAAGAGAACACTGGAAAAGGTTTTAAGGGATCCAATCTAAACGCTGATGCCATGATGTAATTGTTCCATAGCCATTACATTGTGCAATCAACATTTACTTCATAATGATAAATCAAAGCAAAAATATTATTGCCAATTTTAAAGCCAGTCTTAAAAGCGAGACGAAACCTTTCATTTTAGCTCAAAGGTCCAAACTTTTGGCATTTTTGTGGTTTTCAATTCTGGTTTCTTTCGGTGCTATGTATATGTTGGACTGAACTCGGCTCTGAATGATTTCACATTACGTCATTCTCTCACCATCATGATCCACTCTCCTCTGGATCTCAACACGCCTGTGAAATCAGTGCTTCTCAGCTGGAACATTCAACAGTTTTATCACCTTCCCATCTGTCTGTTTGACTTTATTCTTGATTTCCTGGCAGCAACTGCATGATTAATTCAACATTCTCCATTAATTACCCCTTTTCTGTTAAATAACAATTATCGCTGCCAACGTCGGTCTTTTCTTTTGTCTCACCTCGACCACAGATTAATCCCCCCCCCCCCCCCCCCCCCCCCCCCCCTCAGTCAGTCCCTTCTCTTATCTCTCTCCTCGTCCTGCTGTATTTCTCTCCCTCCTGATGTGGTGATTTTACTGAAGCACGAATGAGCTCAGCGCTGCTGGAGAAGGCTGGCAGAGAGCATCATCAGAGCTCCGGGCTGAACAGATGTATTGAAAAGCTAAATATTTCTCCCTGCCACTGCGCGGACCAATCCTAAATCTGGCTGGAGTGTACAGAGTGTTCTCTCGAGACATACATGCACTTAAGTAACCAGGTTGCTGTTGGCTTTCTGCAGTGACGTGATTTCTAAAATGTTCAATGTCTGTACTAGGAGAGATTTCTGTAAGACATGAGGTATTCCTTGACCATGTACAGGTTTTTACTATATAGGGTTTCTAATGGGGTTTTACATGCATGCATTTGCATGACAAAGACGTTAGAGATTTAAAGTGTCGCTGTGACAGCTGCGAGCCAGAATGAGAGGAATAATCTTTACTCGTGAGACGTCTTTTTTATCCAAGTAATTCAATCTTAAGTGAAAGTTAAACAGAAATGGACAATGAGTTAAATAGGTCAGTTTATGTACAGTAGAGAAAGCTAGGGTAGAAGCATATTTGTAAAATTCAGACACATATGGACACTAGGAAAACTTCAATATGTAGTCTCACGTTACTTAAACTTAAACTCCAAGAGGCTTCAAGGCAGCAGTGGAGGCTGTTTGATTGGCAGTGACGCAGACAAATAAACAGGGCCCCATCTGCATACAGTGGAGTAGCTAGTGATTGGAAGGTTTTCTATCATGTGGAACAAATGTAAGGCAAGAAGGCAACTTTTATTTTTTTACAAACACAGGACTTTAGTCCACAAGACTGCTGATCGTGTCCCGTTTGAAACTAGAACTCAACGCCGAGTTGTTTTGCAACGTCAGCGCAACGTATATTTGAACCCAAACGACGATATTTTCCTAAACCTAAATAAGTGGTTTTGCTGCTTAAACCTAACCTTCTGGGAAGACGGAAGTTTATTTTGAAAAGCAGGAACTGACACGCCCTCCCTGCCACGTCCAAAACTGACGCTAGAGGCGTACATAGAGCTTCATAGTTTGAAGTTGATAGAGTCACTGATCAAGCATCTGTATTTGACGAGTTGGGAGTGCGAACACGTTGGTCAGATGTCAGAAATAAGATGCAAGGGTAAGGCGTTAAATCGGACTCACCCGCTGTATGCAAATGTGAGTTTTCCAGTAATCAGGTCATTTCAGTGCGAATTGCTGTATTGATCAGTCTCTCTTTGTCTTTGATTGCTGTTTACTCTGCCTCACTGCTCACACAGACTGAAATTTATCCAGCTACGGTTCTTGTAAACCGTAAACTATGCGGGGGAAACACAGAGATGCAAGCCTCACGTGAACATAAGGAGATGTGTGCAGCAGCCTAAAGCAAACACAGTGACTCCCTCAGGATCACCGACAGACTGCTGCAGCATCCCCCTGCTGAAGCAACACACACACACACACACACACACACACACACACACACACACACACACACACACACACACACACACGATGTGGGATTGTATTTCAGTAATTTGCAGGATTTGTCTAGACAGTCTGCGGATGCTGCAGACAAGCAGAGAGAATATCAACCTGTCCATATTTTCCCATCTATGTAATTTAATATGATGTAAGAGATTATCCATGCATTGCAGTGTTCCAGAAAGTTGCATTATAGCACATTATGGAATCCACTCAGCACTGTTTTGTTCAATTATAATATCAAAGCTAGTGTTATCATGTTGACAATTATTTTCAAACTACAAATCTGGCATATGTGTTGTTTTTCTTACAAGCACTGGAATAAAAAAGAGTCCATGTTTAAACTGGACAATGACGGTATTAGTACAACATTTCCTTGGATACAGGAAATGCTTACAGCCATGCTAACGGCTCTGTGAAGATGTGCGCTGGCACGGCGGTGCTTGTGTGCTAAATGCTAACATTAGCATGCTAACATGCTCACAATGACATTGCTGACATTCTAATGAAAAGCTGATTATAATGTTTAACATGTCCACCATCTCAGTTAAAGGAGGTGAATTCAGAGCATATATCTGTGGCCTCCACACGGCTCTCAACGTGGATCCGGCTGAGCCGGTGGCTAGCAGCTAGCAGCGCTAACAGTGTACACAGCAGCAACAGTGCTGACAGAGCTAACAGTGTTTACCTGTGGGGGGAAGTTGTGGTTCAGTAGTTGTTAAGATATTTCCATCTGCACCAAAGAGGTGGATCAACCCACATTACCATGCTGCTAGTGTGGCGAAAAACACGTTTTTAAAGTATTTATTGCATAAAGTATAAGATCAAGTTTAGTCTGGTCTTGACTGCTCTTAACCGTTTTGATCTTGATCTTTTTTCTTACTTCACTACATTGATCTTGTGAACAACCGAATGAAATTATGTAATTTGACTCGTATTAACAGGTGACATAAATGTTTGGATGTAGATTACTTGTGCCTTTAGGGATGCTTATTCAAACCTGCTTCACAACCAGAGGGAAAGAAGAAGTGACACAAACATGTTGTTAATGAACTTTAAGGGATAAGACTGAAAAAACTGTTGTGCAATTTGACACAAGAACAAGAAAAATGTCTTCATGTCAAAAATAAAATAGACTGAAAGGGACGTCGAGGCATGTGCTTGATGTGAGCTTATGAACTTTAAGGCCGTAAAAAAAAACAATTCCATGAACCCCCTTGACAGCGAGCAGATTCAAAAGGCCACGTTGCCTGAGGCACAGACTTCAAACATGCTGACGTCAAGAAACAGCTACAGACAAAATGGCAGCAGCAAACCTCTCTGTCTGGTTTTATTTTATTTAAAGGGATGAGGCTGGTGTCATTCTATATTTTTCCTATTGAAACAAACAACAGTTAATATAGTTAACAATAATAAACAAATGAGGAAAGAAACCCAAACCAACAATGTGTTAATCTGTCTCTCAGTACTTTCTGACTTCCTGTCCGTGGCTCTCAGCTCCAAGCCCATTAAAGACATACAGTATATTCTTAAAGAAAAGTCTCAAATACATAGTTTCATTCTTCAAAAAGGCTCAGTAATGTCCTGAAACACCTGGTCACTCTAATTCTTAATAGACATAATCCACTCATCCACATTTGGTGCTCGAGTGAGTTATTTGTGGCAGCAGGACGGTGTGTGTGAGGGATTGAGTCAAAAGCAACTACACTGTGTGTGTTCATGGTGATGAAGGAAACAACAGTGATGTGTTTTAATGGAGCTCTACAGCTCAGAGGAAGAAGCGATATCAGCCTTTGAGACACACATGATACTTGTTAGGAGAGTTACAGTTTTTAATTGGGATGGATTTAATTGACATTGGGGGAAATAATAACAGCAGCACATAAAACACCAGCCTTATCCTGAAAAGTAAGAAGACAATAAAAAATCTTCAAGAATTTGGGAATTTGTGGAAAATCAGTTGCTTCCAGGAAGTGATTTTAGGATTTGTAGTGCTGCGTTCCTCCGACTGTGTTGCCCTGATTGCATTGAGAAGGCTCTTATTGACATCAGTTTCAGACAATCAATTTATCTGCAGCAGGAGGCTGGGGGGGGGTAAGGGGGAAGGTAATTATGGAAACTGTGGACGTAAATGCGCCAAACGAAGCTTTGTTAGACACTGAGTAGTGAGAGAGGCCAGTAAAAGATGTTTGTTATCGCTGTTAAGACATTAAATTATGCTCTTTCAAGACCAAAATATGTCTTGATGCTGCACTGGTTTTAATATTGCATTTCAGTCTGACTGGATCTCGATTAAGCCCAAAGTTCACAGTTCAGCTGGTGGAGGATGAGACAACTGTGGTTGTTGCTGACATGCAAAGGTCACATTGTACAATCGATCAAATCCAGGCTCCAATCGAAGGTCAGTCCTTTTGATCCGTCCTCCAGTGGTCCTGATTCTTATTTACTTCTCATGAAAACCTCTCGCAGCCCCCACAAGCCGTTTGCAGGACTGGCTTGCCTGCCTGTAATACAATGGCTCCTCCTGGTCTGTGCCTTGAATGCTAATACGCTGCTGGTGGAGGAATAAAAGTCACCATGGCTGACAGGCTCAAACACAGAGAAAGCACATCTCATTTGATCGTTAAAACACGAGTTTATGGCCTCAATCTCTAGTTTCAAGTCTTCTTCAATACAGCATGATGCAGACCATAAAGCAGAGTATGCTTTAGGGCGGGGCTTACTGTGATTGACAGGTCGCCGCCACAACCAGAGCCGTAAACATTAAAAGATCACTTCTCCTCATTCCAAATATGTTCACTTCTGTTCATTGGTTGCAAAAACAACATGGCGATGGCCGTAATTCAAGATGGCGCCGAACTCAAGGCTTCAAAACACCAGTCCACAAACCAATAGGTGACGTCATGATGACTACGTCCACTTCTTATATACAGTCTGTGCTCATACCTGTAAAGATGATCAATTACTCCTCTTAAAAAGGCCCTCAAAGCCAAATGCCATAGTTTCCACTACAAAAGCTTTTAAGGATCGGCCATACCACTGCATTCAAATAGAATTAGTTTTAAAGCCATAGAAACATCTCAGTGAGTAGAAATGTTTGTTGCAGTAAAAAAACACTGTCCAATGTTAAGACTTCCCTTCAGACTAGAGCCCTCTCTTGTCGACGTGGAAGAGCTCAGGTGGTAAAAATAGCAGCGACCTCCCTGATGGGTGGCATGTGTGCTGAAGGACAGCCGGCGGCCGCAGCCTTCCTGAAGGCCCCACAGCCCGGAGGCTCATGTCTCTCCTGCTCTTTCTAGTTCACGACATGATGTCACACAAATGGGACTCCCACGTTATCATGAATCCCACTGCTCCTCTTGGCAAGACCCGCCCTGTGCAGCATTCAAGCGCAAGGATTGGCGAGGAGTCCGTGTTGCCGAGGTATTTGTTTCGGGTCCTATGCCCTCACCAACGGGCTATCCTGACCCTAACTACTCGAGGTCGATGCCTAACCTTAACCAGTCGTCTCCGCCTCAACCAGCTACGCAAGGAAGTCTTGCCAAGAGGAGCAGTGGGATTCATAATGGCGAGACACTCCCACGCCGCCGCACAACCCTGAGCTAATCACTGCAACGCCTGATTTGGCGTGAATGTGACATAACTCCGAAATTATAATAAGAAGTTTAAATTCTTAAAAACGTCATTCTTGGTTGGCGACACATGTGAACAAATTCTAGTCATAAAATGCGTCATAATGTGTTGTGATTACTGTTATGAATAATTATGAGAGCTTATAATTATAGTTATACAACGCATTACAACATAATAGAACGTAAATAAAATAACGAAATAAAATTGTGACTCATGGCAAAAAGTCAAAATGCTCCTCTTCTTCTTCAGAGTGTCTCCTAAAATCCCCGACCTCCTTTTCTTGTCAATTAAAAACCCTCCATGGTCTCTTTAGCTCCCCGTGGAGCAGTATGGATGGAAGTACTCTTATGTCTGTTACGTCATGATGAAATGGAAACTCTATGACACATAGGTAATCGGTGCATCCATCACTGTACGTCCATTAGTGTCTCAGTCCTCAGCCTCTCACAGCAGACCAGGGTCCTGATTGACTGATGAGGCCCAGGGACGGTCTGGCAACATCAAAAGATCCTGTTTCGTCCCAGGAGAGGAGGAGGAGGGTGGTAGTAATGGCCTCCATGAATGCAGCTGTCGCCCACACAGTGCAATTAATAAAGACTCAGTGGACCTGCACTGCAGACTGATAGCTGATGAACAAAAGCCGGTGGCATCAGAAAGCCCTCAGGGGAAAAAGTGGGCAGTAAAGATCAGTGGCAATAATTCAATGTTATTGTTTATTTTCTTTCTCTGGAATGTGAGATGATCACACTGATAACTGCCTTGAACAGCAGTTTGATTATTTTCTGTGACACATTCTATGGTTCATAAGGATATTGGGAAAATGTCTTGATTCATATTGTGATATTGATTTCAATCATTTAGCCCAGCTCTAGGTATTAAAGGCAATGTGTTAGCAGCTAGTAACTAAGCTAGTATGGTTTAACTAGTAGATATTTCAACATATTTGTTGACGCAAATGATAAAGTGGTAAAAACAGAAGGGTGAAATGCTTGGAACGAGTGATTAGCATGATTTATTGTCCTGTGTACCATTAATCTTGTCCAACTGCATACGGTATAAAAAGGGCAATATTGATTACAGTCTCTGAAACCAGCGAGAATGCAGAATGTGAAGTCAATGCGGAAGTGTCTTAAAACCTGCATTCTCTCTAGTGTCCACCAGGGGGCGACTCCTCTGATTGTATAGAAGTCTATGAGAAAATGACTCTACTTCTCTCTTGATTTATTACCTCAGTAAACATTGTAAACATGAGTTTATGGTCTCAATCTCTAGTTTCAAGTCTTCTTCAATACAGCATGATGTTCATTTAGTAAATGATGGTCCATTTAGAGTCAAACAGACCATAAAGCAGGGTACGCTTTAGGGCGGGGCTACACAGTGATTGACAGGTCGCTGTTGCTACCAGAGACGAAAACGGCGTCTCTACGTCACTCCTCCTCATTCCAAATATGATCACCTCCGTTCATTGGTTGCAAAAAACAACAACATGGCGACGGACAAAATGCTGAACTCGAGGCTTCACAGCGTCATCAGTCCACAAACCAGTTGATGACGTCACGAAGACTACGTCCACTTCTTATATACAGTCTAAGATCCCAATTAAATGGAAAAGTAAAACAAAAAAGTATGCGATCAGGAAAGCAATATTTTTACTATGTTCATATAAGTTAATTAAGCATGCTAACATTTGCTAATTAGCATTAAAGGAAAGCTGTGACATGAGCTTGTATGCCAATCCATCCAGTAGATGTTGAGATATTTCAGTCTGGACCAAAGGCGACATACAGACAGACATCGCCATCCCTAGAGCCACGCCCCGAGCATCACTAAACTCTGTAGAAAATGAATTCATTCATTACAGTAGCTTATAAATATCGTGTGTGACATACTTCTTGATTTTCATCTCAAACACAGAGAGGCTGAGTGGGTGTTCACAGAGCGTGACGAACGCAACATCTGGCTGAAGCTGACGGGCGGAGACAGACATGAGTGATGGGTGCAACAGAAAAGAGGCTGTCAGAGAGCTGAACAGCAATATTAAATACCCGTCACCCTTCTACATGTGCACACACACACACACACACACACACATTAGACAGACAGGTATAATATCCGCTGCTATATTCTCCTCACATACACACAACATGCTGGCAGGGAGAAAGAAAAAGGGTAAAAAGGGCAGAGCAAACAATATTCACAGAGGAATGGAGGCAGACGCATCATGAGTGGGCTGTAATATAATGTTGCAGAGTCAGCAAGTGTAGTTCCTGTGTCTGAATACTGCATTACATCATTAAATACACTTACAACTCTGGTAATGCCTTGTAATTTGTGTGCTATGAACATCTTTTCCCCACTCTGTTGGGGACTTCAGCTAACGATGCTGAACCAATACGGCAGATTGTGAGTTTCTCTCCCACACTGCACACACGTGTGATACAGTGATCTGTTTCTCATTTGATTTGTGCCTGAAAAAAGCTCAAATATACAGCAAATCACAGAGACAGTGCTTTGAAAAAAGCAACACAAGCAGATTGGTACGGCTCAGATTAATAACCCGCGCGGGACGACATGCAACGCGTCCTTGTCCTTTATCTATCGAGTAGTTAAAAATTTAAATGACACGCCTTTAAAAAAAATAAAGTTTCCTGCATTTGTTCTGGGTGTGGTTCAGGAGAACGTGTGTCGATTAATAATTCAGCAGCCTTTATTGATCCGTGCTTCAGCTTCTCTGCAGTCAAGGCTGTACATCAAGGAGGAGGGCCTTTCATCTGGACCTACGCACACACGCACACACACACACACACGCACGCACGCACACACACACACACACACACACACACACACACACACACACACACACACACACACACACACACACACACACACACACACACACACACACGCACTAAAAAGGATGTGACATAAATGAAATGTGAGCTGTAACTGAAAGAAGAGAGCCTGTAGGGATGTTTTGTAATGTCCTTCGGGTGGAGGACAAATACACAGAGTTACTTCATGTACTTATATACAGTATACTGCAATTCGGTACAACCCTGCAGTAAATCATTTAGAAGTTAATAATGTTTAGTTTATATATAGGGAGACGAACTCCCTCACCCTTCCGGTGTCCCCCGTGGGACCTTAGTTCGGGAAAGAATATGTACGATAGTCAACGGCGAAGGACACATGTTTTTTTTAATCCTATTTGAAGTGCGCCATGAATTACACAGTTTGTCACTTTAAAAGATAATTTTGCACATAAAAAAATCTACATTTCTCTTCTTGCACGATGTACATCACCAGCAACATGGCTGTTAGCTTAGCTAGCTAGCTATGTTCTACGCACAAATGTAACGTTATCTTACCTGACGTGTTTTCATTCAGCGACTCTTTTTATCAGCCGGGAAGAGAAAGAACGGTTGAGAGCCGTTTGTTGTAGTGAGAACATCCTGGTATGAAACACACAATCGTAGCTTCAGAGAGACGACACTTACATGACTTTTGGGTGTGTCGTCTTTCTGATTACGAATTTTCACAGTCTTCCATCCATCCATCCATCAGCTTTAAGACACTTCAGCATCAGCTTCACTTTACAGAACCGGAAGTTGCTGCTCTGGCCTTTTATATGAACTGCTGCAGGCCACAGATAGTACAGTCACTCAAGTTGAAAGCGTTATGGTGGAAATACTTCACAACCTTTACAGAAACACATGTGACCTTGACACACTGCTGCTGTGTGTGTGCATGTGTGTGTGTGTGTGTGTGTGTGTGTGTGTGTGTGTGGGAGAGAAGAGAGAAAAGGGGCGCGGCAGGCCGGGCATCCGAGCCGTACGGCTAACAGCTGACATTTAGAGGAGACCGCCGGTCATCTGAGATGCTGCTGCATCAGAGTCCAAATGATGCTCTTCAGTTTCACCAACAGGGTTTTTACAGAGCTGGTTTAAATGCCATAACAACCGCTGGCAACGCTCTTTGCAAACACCTTTTAATAATCAGACCTGAAGGGTGAAACTTTTGTGAGCTATTCTTGAATCAAAGACAAACAAGGATGTGTGATCCAAACAAAACTTAAGTTATTTAAGGAACAAAGTGATAAATGTCTAGACTGCTTTTGACAGGGAATGTAACTGAAACACTGACATCCGCCTCTCTGAATCAGTCTCTCTCTCTCTCTCAGTTAGTCAAATGTTATGATTCATGGTTTCTGGTGGCAGAGCGGTTTATTTTCGTTGGTCTCTCTGTCCCACCCAGTAGCTGCTGTTTGAGTCACAGCTGTTTGAAAAGTCCCGTTCCCATAAGCAGACGATCCACTCGCTTCCCACCGAATAAAAGCATCTGACTTTATTAGTCTAGATAAGCTAAATGTGGACAGTTGGAGCCGTTGGTTTTTCTGACTCGTTCGGTCAAAAAGCAATGGATTCATGCAGATTTCAATCACAGTGTAGCCCCGCCCTAAAGCATCCCCTGCTTTATTGTCTGTTTGACTCTAAATGGACCATAATGTACTAAATGAACATCATGCTGTATTAAAGAAGACTTGAAACTAGAGATTGAGACCATAAACTCATGATTACAATGTTTACTGAGGTAATAAATCAAGAGACAAGTAGTCATTTTCTCATAGACTTCTATACAACCAGAGGAGTCGCCCCTGGTGGACACTAGAGAGAATGCAGCTTTAACACACTTCAGTATTGGCTTCAGAACCAGAGGTTGCCGCCTGCACATAATGAACGGAAATGACTTTTGTAGGAAAACACACTAAAAATGAGGAGTAACTTCTTGTAAGATATCATAAGAACCGTTGCATGAGGATGCATTGAATAACTAAAGGCTTCATTCCTGGTAGTGTGAAGTGTTCAAGTTATTTAAAAATAAATGTAGAGACCTTTTTTCTTCTTTTGTTGTTTCTAGTCATCATTTGGTGAGCGGTGTGTTCAGGAGGGACTCGGTATTTCTTATGTTCTGGCTTCCCCGGATTCCACATCATAATTCAATCATCACTCAGATATCTAATCGTCATAAGAGGTCGACTTCCAATAGGAAAAAAAAAAAAAAAACTTTTCTGATTCACGTTAATGCTGCTGGATCTCCCGAAACGGGAGTGTACGAGCTGTTCCTGAATGCAGCACGATAGCAGAGTGTAGGTGTCGATCTGTACCAGGGCCGATCCTTCATCCTCATCCTCATCCTCAGCAGCAGCAGCAGCAGCAGCAGCAGCACCGCCTCTCCCTCTGCTCCATCCACCACCACGAGAAGGACGGTAAGACACCGTTTATTCTCGATTTACACACCCGCACACCCCGCTGACCGGTAAACTGCTCGTTTCTTGGCCCAGAGGGGGACTTTATAGCCGCGGAAAAACGCACTGGATCAGGCGGTCTGGTCCTGGTGATGAGGCTGCTTGTTGTATAACACCGCATCGTTAATCTGGAGACTCGCTGCATGCAGAATGGTCGAAGTCACTGGAGGAATCTGGCTGCATGAAAAACAAGATTGTTGTATATTGATATTAATAAGAAGATTCGTGCTGCACAGTAGGCTCGGTGTTTGCAGAGGCCGTGGAATAAATATATATATATATATACATATATATTATGGCTCATGATTATCAATTTCACTGCATATGTTTGTTTACATGTACTGCTACTGTCAAATGAAGAGCGAATTTCACCTAATTTAAAAAAGAGACATTTATATATGTATATATATGTATATGTATATATATATGTCTCTTTTTTAAATTAGGTGAAATTCGCTCTTTTATATATGTATATATATATATATATGTATATATATATATACATATATATATATATGCATGTGCAATTGTAGAATGTAAACTGCTCCTCTGGTTGTTAAACCTCCAAACAGGGCTGGGCAATATGGCCAAAATCTTCCATCACACTGTGGTTGTATTTCATATGTAACAACAATATACATCACAACACAGCATGTTTTCTGGTAATTTAATAAATAAACAGTCAATTTGAAATAACACAGTTACACATGCTTTTGTACACACTTGTGTGAATTAAATACTTGACAAATGAAAAGCATTTTCCCAATTTTCTTAAGAACTTTAATGCAGAATAATCCGATTTTGTGAGATATTGGAGTCAGTACGTGCTCGTTATGGTCAAATTTAGAAGATGTAATTGTTTATCACTCTGTCTCAAATGAATGATTTCATCAAGATAAGATTCTATTCAAAGACGTTAACTTATCATGTTGAATTATCGCACCGGTCCTTCAAATCCCAAAATAAAACCGGTGTGTTCAGTTGCAGCTCGGTCTTCTCTTTATATCATAACAGGAAGATAGTGCAGGCTTCAGGCCTTCAGCCTCTCTGACTCACGCTTTAACCCACAGTGTAAATTCATTTGTCAGCGTTGCTCTCAATTCAGTCGAGTAAATTTGGGTGACCTGATTTTTAAGGTCTGGAGAGATGAAAAAAAAAGAAGAAGAAACAAAAAAAGCGACGCATGATTGTGACCTGAAGGCAACAGATGAGAGCGTGAAGCCGCTGAAGTCTCCGGTGTGTTCAGAACGCAGCAGCTCGTCGGTTCATGTGAAACCGGTGGAGATTAGACTTCACTCTCCGAATAACCCCAAAACTTACGCAACAGGCTAGACCAAAAAAAAATGTCCCAAAAATAGAAAGATACACTCAGACAACGGACAGCTGTTTGTGAACCAGCAGCACGCGATGATGCTGGATGTTTCATTTACATGATTGTGTGCTGGTCAAAGATCGACTAGTATGTTATCAATCGATTCATCATTTAGTCGATTGATTAAAACAAATCAATGACAAACGGGATGATTGAGTTATTGATTTAGTAATTTATTTAAACGTGAGTCTTAAATGTGCATCTCTCTGTTTTATATGATTTGATTTAATACGTTTGGACTGTTGGTTGTACGGCTGCAACTATTGATTGTTTAAATCCATTTCCTGGATTGAATGTTTGGTTCATAAAATGTCAGAATATCATCACAGTAGGGCTGGGTCACAATATTTTTGACCAAATACCTTCATCGATATCGTCGGGTTGACTATTGGTGCTTTCTCAAAATAACTACACAATGAGATTTTTGATTAATATTCATCAGTAATGTGGATAAAAAGTGTGTAAAGGCGATTAACATAACAATTAGAACAGTCTGTTGAGTTCTGAGAATTACGTCACTTTACTGTAATGCAACATCACTATACTCAAAATGTGAGATGTTATCTAGTATATTGATATAATATCGCATCGTATCCTCATACGACGGTTTGTTTATCTTATGTAAAAGTTACTCTTTTCACAATAAACTTCCGTCTTCACAGGAAAACAACTTAGTTAGGTTTAGGAACAGATTGTGTTTTGGGTTAAAGTAACTACAGAAGTGGTGTTACTTAAATACGGAGGTTACGCAATAAATAAATCAACGTTGACTTCTGGTTTCACATGTGGAATGAACAGCGGTCTCCTGGCTGCATAACCAGCTTTTGTTTGAAATGTAAATGACTACGTGGATTACAAAGAAACTGATTTCGATGGATATCTGTGAATTCCAGCGCATGTTGAAGCCGCGAACGCTGCATGAGATCAGCCTGAAGATCGACACATTGCTCAGCTCTACATCAGTATTCCACAAACCCAAAGTGACGTCTTCTGTAGAGCTGAAAACAATTCATTGATTACCGAGTCAAAAAAAGCTTTGTTCTGCTGCTCAGACAAAAATAACAATCTGAAGACCAGGGCTGCACCGGCCAATCACATTCATTATTGATG
Source organism: Pholis gunnellus (assembly GCF_910591455.1). Lineage (NCBI taxonomy): Eukaryota > Metazoa > Chordata > Actinopteri > Perciformes > Pholidae > Pholis > Pholis gunnellus. Next base: position 6,379,231 of record NC_136528.1, read on the forward strand.
AAGCTATGGATCATTTTATTGATTAATCATTTAGACTGTTAAACGTCAGCAAATAGTAAAATGATGACTTGTTTATATCGGACCAACAGTCCAAAACCCAACAGATATTTAGTTTACTGTCACATTAGACAAAGAAAAGCAGCTCACAGTCACATCACATCAACTGGAACCAGACATTATTTGACACTTTTGCTCAAAAAGACGACGATTAATCGATCATTTAAATAGCTGCCGCACCACGTTGAAGAAGCCACGTTGGTGTTCGGGAAATTGTGATGCGCATTTTTTTCACTAGACAATCTGACATTTTATCAATGAAACACACGACTTCCGTTGTAAGTAGATCAACTCAACCCCACAGGTGGTTTATTATGATTACAGGAAGCCGTCTTTGAAATGTCCTTGAGCCGGCTTCATCTCTTTAACGGACAGATGAAGCGTCTGTGAGCAGCAGCAGCAGCATGGCGGAGGTCATCGGTAATAACGTCTCTGTGAAGGACCTCGTTTCATGACGTCTAAAGCCGGCTGAATGAGATCACATCGGATTCTCTGTATTAGATTCTCCTGTAGACAAACGCATGTCCATGAAGCCTGCTTCCTCCGCACGCACACGCACACACACACTCACACACACACCACCCTGTAGTGTACTCCGTGAACTGCCATAATGCCTCAGGGTGGGTGAGGCAGAGTGCTGAGCTCAGCGGGATCCGGCAGGGTGGAGCGTGGAGAGCAACAAGGATAGTCGTTTGTGCTGCTTCGAGAGAGGTGTTTTCCCCCCGACTGACTGGTGGTGCATTCACTCCACCGGTGTGATGCTTCAAAAAAAGGTGAAAGGCTAATTCTTAAAAAGGAAATGCAGCATTTAAAAGCAGATGTGCTGGTGGAGCATCCTCCATTTTTGTGTGTTTCTAGAGCTTTCACCGTCCAACATTACACATAGAAATCAGTGTAAAGAGAAAAGCCTACGTTTAAGCCTCTCGTGCTAAAAGAGTCCAACCAGAGAGAAAGGCTCTTCAGCATCTGTATGAGGCGCAACAGGCTTACAAGTAACTACAATGTAAAGAAAACAAGCTATTTAAAAGTTATTTGCTTGTCGTCTTGTGGAGAGAGCTAACAAAGCATGAATTCAGACTTTTTACAAATCGGTAGTTATTTCGGCATCCCTTTTTGTCCGTTTATTGCAATTAAATTCCAGCAAACTTGTTTGTTTTGGGTTCATACAGCTGCAGTAAACCAGCTGACGTGTGGCTTGCTGGATACAATTAACACCCGTTCGGTTCCAGCACACAGCTGACAACTCCGTTAGTCAAGCAGTTAGCTTCTTCCTCTGCGCCATTGTTGCACTGGTTGACATGTTCCTTTATCACCATGAACACACACACTGTAGATCATTTAGACTCAGTCGCACACACACACACACACAAACACCGTCCTGCTGCCACAAACAACTGACGAGAGCACCAAATGTGGATTAGTCCGCCGCTGAAAATAGTCCCCAACATAATGCTCTATTTCCTCCTGTTTGATTAATGCTTGATGAAAAGCTACAGTGACCAGCTGTTGATGTGACTTCCTGACCCTTTTTAAAAGAGGAAACTATACATTTAATAATGACACAGTCTCTCCTTTGAGATGCTCCGTATAGCACGATGAGTAAAATACGTACAGCACACTTCTGAATTCAGTGTTGCAGTGATAATTGGTTTCTGCTGCTGCTAACAAGACCTGTTTCTTGGTTACCCGAGGCTTTGCAGCAGGTGATGGTGAAAGAAGAGGTGAAATATATACTCATCTCATCGCTGGTCTGGATGTTTGCTGTTGTGACTCTGTGTTTGGGGTGAAAGTAGCTCAGTTTGTGCTGTAATTACTGATCTGTATCTGTTCTCACTGGAGCGTTCCATGTTACCATCACACACACACACACACACACACACACACACACACACACACACACACACACACACACACAGTAGCTCTGATGATGGATCACCTGCACATTGTCTTGAGTGAACCCTCCCAACAAAGAACAGCATACATGCTTTTTTAATGAGACCCTTGGCTTAGCCCCGCCCCCCACTTATACTCCATGACACAGTCAGAGCTCGGTTACCATGGAGCCCACACTGCCATGGACTCACTCACTGAAGAAATGTTATAACATTTTGGTTTTCAAATGATTTCAGAGAGATGCTTTTTTTCCATGTCGCTCAGGATGAAAATAATTCCAGTTGAAAGTCAACGAGGAGCCTTAAACGTGGTGTCGACACACGTCAGCATCAACGTAACTAAACGACAGTAAGAGCAAGTGACGTACTTTATAATATCTAAAATGACGAGTTTTGGAGGACTCGATGGAACCAACAAACCGGATTGTCAACCAGAAGATCAGAGTTCGACATCGCGTTGTGGTTTTCCAAACTATCTGTGACAGTTTTCCTGAACCTGATCACCTGTACGCAGTCATTTTAAGGCCAAACACGATGTTTTTCCTGAAGCTAACTGTGGTTTTGTTCAGACAGAAACTGTTTGTATTACAGTCTACATATTCAAATTACTTTACTTATGACCGCACCATAGTGGACTGAAAAGCGAATATTTCCAAAAGGTTTCATTTGTATTTAAAATTTTAATACATATATAGATGGCCGTTTGTGTATCGATACAATATCGGCACGCAAAAAGATCGCGACCCTTTGCTGCGTTGACTTTTCCCCACACCTCTCGTATTTTGATTTCTTTCCTCTAGTCTGAAAGAAGACATGATATGGAATACCTATATAATATCTATATTTCTAAAAATCTCAAAATTAGACGCATGTTAATTGTAATTAATGTTTTTACCTGAAGTCCAGTTATGATGTGTTTTAAAATAAGTGCACCATACATATAAAACCAAAATGTAACCATGTCCTCTGTGGATATATCTCCATAAATGATTTATATGTGCTATAATTAGGGACCTTAATGTGACTCAGTCATTTAGCTTTTTACATCACGAAACGCTGCTGCTGCACCGCTTGTTCAGCCCTTTGATTATTTCCCTCCAGACCTGAAAGCTGCATCGGCGTTAACACATCCCACGGTAAAAAGCAGCAGGTATACAAATCTCCTGCACGTCACAGTTACGTCTCTCTGAGGAAATGTACGCTGGCTTTTTTTTGTCCCTGTTGCTCAGAGTCATGATTCACGTTTAATGTGTAATTTCCTGCAGCTGCAGCAGTGCTACTTTATGTGTTGTGCACAGGCTGATGGATTAAGAGTTAATTGATGAACCAGGATAGGAAACAGTGATTTACCTGGGTACCGATCAATCACGTTCCCGCCTAAAGAAGAGAAATCAGCTCAGCTTTGGTTACACACAGTTGGTTTGTGTCTGTGATCTGTTGGCACTCTTAAGCTACGTTTCAAACCAACAACTATCTAGTTAAATCACAAAACTGTAACGTTGAACTCCGATGTCACCATCCAGCCAAACACACCTTGATCCAGAGTGAAATATTTCAACAACTATTGGATGTATGGCGATGAACTTCAGCTCAGACATTCATGTTTCCCAACAGTCTTTGGTGTTGTGAAGAGGACTTAATACGGCCGCTCCGTTACATTATTATTTTAGCACAAGCATGATCTTTTCAGACCTTTACCAAGTACTTTTGTTGCCTAAACCTAATCCGTGTTTTCACAACGGTAACCACGCGGCATTGTGTGTTCCTGCAAGCGTTATACGAAATTTTGACCGGTTAATGAAAAGTAAGTAAGATTCATCCTCATGAATGTTTGTATCAAAGTTCATTGTAATCCATCATATTTGTTGAGATATACGACGAACTGACATCCCAGAGCTACACTGGCAGCATGGCTAAAATGTAAATTAAAGCATTTCAGACAAAGTAGCTCTTATAAATAAAGGAAACATCCTAAATTGACCACATTTGACTGCGTAAGTGACTCTATAACAAACAGTGATTCATTTATGCAGAGATAATTACAGCATGGCCAGACAGTGCCAATAACCCCGCTCATTATATTCACATTCAGCTTTCTCTGCTGTGACTAATTACCTTCACGATGACTCTGACGAGTCATTAAAAGGGGCAACTTATTGCTTTCGTCAAAAAGAAAAGATATCATTCATCATGCTGCCACTCAAAATGAACTAGCTTATAGGTTATTAACTAAATCTGCTGCCAGCTGGAAACCGAACGAGCAGCTCGACTTTTTTAAGTCGACTCAATTTGCAAGTTGAATCTGAATCTGAATCTTACAACAGGTGGGCTTTTGGAATCAACATTGCCGGGTTGTATGTAAGGTTAGAAAAGTGAATTGTGTTGGGTAGCCTGAGCAGTGGGACGATGTGGAGTCACACAGAGTGACATATGCGGGACATGGTGCACTTTTACCACACAAATAATCACAAAGTCACAGCTGACATCTCTCTCGGCCTCGGGTGGGATGCCAGCATGTGAAGCTGTGGCAACAAGTGTGCGGAGAGTGTGTCGGACGGTATAGCAGCTGAAAAAACATTTCCCATCATGCACCAGAGGCGCGGATGTGTGGGCGCCAGTTATTCCTTAATGCTATGAAACGCCCACTCATTTTCTTAGATTTTCAGGTTTACTTCTGCACCATCTCACTTTGTAAAGCTCAGCGAACAAAACAAGACAGAACCTGAGGATTTGCCTCCAGAGGAGTACTGTGTGTTTGCATAAACTAATATACGACGCTAAACCTTCACAAACAAAAAGAAACCATGTCATTCTCAAAGCACCCACAGAGGGTGAAATGAGCCTTGGTGCCGCTGTGCTATCTGCACCGATTTAAATGAGATAATATGCAGACATTTTGCACAAAATTGGCCCCTTTCTTTGCCAACGAGCCTCATTGCAATAACAGTCCAATTCACAGTGACAGCGACATTTCTAGTGTTTTCAGAGAGTCTGTGGGAAGTGAAGCGCATTTATAAAAGGTGATCCTCGCGGCAGGTCAAGGTGATGTAACTCATTCATCTTGGGATGCAGTGACAAGGAGAAAAAAAGAGAAAAAAAAGAATTAAAAATAAGGTTATTATATACTCATATAAACTAATTATTTCTTCCCTCCCCCTCCGCAAAAAAAAAAGAGCAAATTGCCCTCAATTGCAAAACTTTATTGGAGTGTTTGTACTGTAATTTCAGATAGTGGTTCCAAGTGATCCACAATTCATCAGCAGCCACAAGGCCTACATTATCACAGTACGATATAGGGACATGACCTAGATCATTTTTACATTATCGGCTTATGACTTCAATATTTCTTTACGCTATCAACTTATCGTACGATACATGGACATGTATTCAACATCGATTGTTATTGTGTTATCGTGAAGTGACGCGTTCCTGGCGGCTTTCCTAAACCTAATTAAGTGGTTTTGTTGCCTGAAACTAACTTTCGTTTTGTAGCATATTGACGTAGGTAGATTTGAGATTTCTTTAAAACTAGCCATAGTCCATCTGCTGAAATCAAGTAACATAATAAACAGCTAGCAATCGAAAGGTCACAGAAAACAGTGTGACAATTGATATCTCAAAATTACTTTTATCGTAAGTTTGAGACAGTAAATCATAATTATGAGATACAAAAGTCTTAATCAGAAAAACAGAAAACAAAGATGCAGAATTGGCATTAAAAGCACTTGCAGGTCTTCATCGTGATGGAGACTCTACAGGGCTGTAGTACAGTATGTCAGATCGTGTCTTTACAACTGAAAGCCCGAATCATTTCTTCCATCATTGCACCGACCATAATCTCATGTGTGTGTTACTGGAGTCACTTCACCACTCAGAGCCAACAGAGGGTCACAATTTTTACGAGCATCCATCCTCCCTCAGTTAGTCTTCCATTACGAGTCCGTCGCATTCAGCCCGATGAGAGCCACAGAGGCCCAGACGACGTTGGTTTCCATGATAACAGTCTGAATGATGTGTGGGCACACAAGTGGCTTTACAGCAGATTGTCCCCTGGACAGCTTGAAATAGGAATGAGAGGAGGGGGGCGGTTAATAGGCTTTTCAGAGCGTTTATATTAGTGGGCTGGAAAGGCGGCATTTTGTCTCCACCATAGACTGAATATAAGAACGTAGTCGTCGTGACGCCATTCGTTGGTTTGTGGACTGATGTTTTGAAGCCTAGAGTTTGACGATTAAGCCGTCGTCATCTTGACTTTTTTGCAACAAGTGAACAGAAGTGACCATATTTTGAATGAGGAGTGATGTAGAGACGCCGTATACGTCTCTGGTAGAGACCTGTCAATCACAGTAGCCCCGCCCTAAAGCATACCTCTGCTTTATGGTCTGTTTGACTCTAAATGGACCATCATTTACTAAATGAACATCATGCTGTATTGAAGAAGACTTGAAACTAGAGATTGAGACCATAAACTCATGTTTACAATGTTTACTGAGGTAATAAATCAAGAGAGAAGTAGAGTCATTTTCTCATAGACTTCTATACAACCAGAGGAGTCGCCCCCTGATGGACATTAGAGAGAATGCAGCTTTAACACATCACTATTCAGACTCGGAGGTTGACGCCTGGTCACCACACAGCAAGGAACCATAGACGTGTAAATAGTGTTTTTATCAGTGAACTTTTGTGACAGTCACATTATCACTTTATTTAGTCAGGACATTAAGAGTGTATTCAGTGTGTCATTCTGTTCAACACATTTACATGATGAAATGATTTTATTTTTATTTTCTTTATGACTGGTGGTCAACAGTCGACAGAAAAGAGGTTCGTACCTGTTCTCCTCTCTCGTCGTACGTAGTTCAGTCTGATGTCACGACAGTTGAAGGCGCTAAAAGCGATGAGATGATGATAAAGAAGTTAATGAAAGGCTCACCTGGAGGTCAGAAAGCCCTCCTTCAAGTAAAGCTGCCAGAGGTTTCAAACCAGGCCGGTGCTTTTAATTCAATAGCAAACATTACTTCTTCTATCAAAATGTTATTTGAAAATACAATGAAAAATAATCGGCGACTATTTTGATGATCGATTTGCTCTTTTTTCATCATAAAAGGCTTCTTAAGTGTGGAGATTACCAGCTTTTTTGTTTTCTGTTAAAATAATATTAATGTGAATGTCTTTGAGTTTTGGACAAAACAAGACATTTAAAAACAGGGACGGACATTTGTCTCTATTTTGACATATTAACAGTTATTAGTTGCTTTATTATTGCTTAAAACTTCACTAGACTGTGAAGTCTTAGTCAATAATTTGTAAAGCACTTTGAATTGCCTTTCGTTTATTTAAATGGGGTTATATAAATAAAACTTGATTGATTGATATGAGTTGGGAATATTTTCAACAAATAAATATTTTGATATTTTGATAACATTTTGAGGTCTGAAATATTAATAATATTTCACAAGAATTTGTTCTTTTGTTTCTTCTTTCGTACCCTGTGAACTTACAACCATCCAGATTTATATACAAACTCTATGAGTCTGGGCTTGGGAACCACTGAATACCATGAATAAATACCATGAATACTGAACTGAAGGTTAGCATACAGCGCATGGCACAAATGTAATCTTTAAAACATGTCTCTCTACCTTCAAAGCAGCCTGGAAGTCCAACAAAGTAATAAATCCTCGTGAACTTAATCACAAAGGGTCCAACATTGAAGCAGCAGTCCATTTGTTTTCATTTAGGCGAACCTCCCTCAAAACCGGCGTGTCGACGGACTCGTCAACTATTTAATAATCCCAATTATCTCTCCTAGCATTGTTGCTGGAAATATTCATGAAATAGAGCAACAGTTTTGTACCGTTTTCTGCCGCATTGTTTACTGACTGGGACCGAACGCAGCTGACACTGGTCTGCAATCACTGAGAGTCAATCAGCTGGTGATTAGAGATCAATTTCACTGATAAAGTGCTGAAACATGGAGCTCAATGTTTAACATTTAACCCCAAGCACTTTCATTCGCATCATTAAAGCAAGTGTCCAGCAAATAAGGAGTTTCCAGTCTTCATTAACGTACTGAGAAGAACATAAAAAAAACCCCTAGATGTCAGTATTGGTGTTGTTTGTTTGTTTTACATTCAAACCGTCTCCTGGGTTCAGAAAGAAAAGAGGAAAACCCACAACATATCAGTTCCACTCTACTGGTTTGATCAGCAGCTGAACATATTGTGAACTCATTTCAGACAGCGTCTATGAAGCCGCATGAATCTGACTCGTTGGCCCCAGATGTTACATTGCAAAGTGTGCCTCACGTATCCGTGACCTACAACACATACATATTACGCCATCAAGTGCTGGATTTTTCTTCCCCCCCTCTTGTTGCCTCCTCTTCCAGCAGAAGAAGGAGACATAAACACACTGTGACAGCTCCTTCACTATTTCTTTCTTTTTTTTGGACAGCAACATCTTGCATGCTAAATATAGATCCCACTGTGATGGAGCTGCCTATAATGCTGCTGCTCTGCCACTCGCCTTCACCTCCTGTACTATGTGATGCTGCGTGCATACTCTCATGCAGTACCAGCATCCCCTCCCTCTCGCAGAAATGCTGCAATGCGTCTCCCTCAGCCAAGACTGGGTCAGTGTAACTCAGCCAGCAGCGACAGCCACAGAAGCGTCCCCATAGCAACTGCCAAAGAGGCTTATTATTTTTTATTTGTTGTTGTTGTGATTGTGTATGAAAAGAGTGTATTTCCAGGATTAAACTCGTCGGGGGGGGGGCTTTATTAAAGGCCAGTGGAGCAATAAGATTGCATGTGAACAGGGAGAGGAGACGGGGTGGGGTCTGAGGATGCTTGTGCACGGCCACATGTGCAGAGTGACGGGCGTTCATGGTGTTAGAGATTGTTTCTCTTCTAGTTTAACCGTTCAACCAGCAGCTCGGTTTAAAGCAGTTCGCCTTCAGAGTTCTGTCTTTAGAAATAGAACTTAACGTAGTACTACTATTAACGTGGTACGATGGTCAGAGCGGCGGCCATTTTTGTGCATCGTTCAATTTGTATAATCCAAATAAGCTGCAACACTAATGACATTCAGCCTCAGCTGTGCTGTGTTAGTGCTAGCGAATCTTACAATGCTAACACACTGATGGTGAACATACAGTAGTAGAACGGACATTCCAATTCAAATCAAAGTAGTATGATGCTCAGAGCGGCGGCCATTTTTATGACTGCTGTTCAATCTGTCTAATACATTTATTAATAATCCAAATATCTACAAAACTAATGACATTCAGCCTCAGTTGTGCTGTGTTAATGGAATGCTAACATGCTGACGATGAACGTGTTGAACATTATTCCTGCAAAACATTAGCATGTTAGTGTTAACGTTGTAATCACATCAGCATCCTGACGCTAGCATTTAGCTCAAAAGTACAACCTCACAGACTCGTCTAGATCTAACAAAATTATTTTATTGATTTCACACGGTGTGACAGTAATACATATATTCTGTATCAGCTTATTCTAGGTCTTTATTAAAGCTAAATGATGATTAAACTGTGGATTTTATCCTGTAATGACAGCAGCCCCGTCAGAAGAAGGCCTGTTATTGGACCCTGGTGTAATAATGTTTTTATTATCTGTGTTTCCTGCAGGTCAGCGGATTCTCCAGTATCAGAGTGATGTCCTGGAGACAGTGGTGTTGGTGAACCCATCAGAGGAGACCGCTGCCTCAGAGGTGAGTCACACCTGGATAACACAGACAAATTCCTGCAGGACATGTTCGGTATTCTTATTTCTGGCCATTCTTATTTTGTTTCACCGTTCAGCCCCAATGGGAGGTCCATGTCTCTCCTGCTAGTAATCATCGCTCAGTTGATTAACAGGAACACACTCAGTGTGAGACACAGACACTTCTTTGTGTTATAAATAATCCCACCATGATGCCTCAGATTTGACTGTCAGTGTTAAAAAGTAATAGTCAGTTGTTAGTTTCGCCTTTGACTGCTGGTGAAATTTAAATAGCAAACATTCTGAAATGAGTTAACCTCGTAGTTTTCATTATTATTTTTGTCTAGAGTCGTATGACAAACTGATCAGCTGATCTTTGAACCTGCCAAAGAAACCCTGTTTGTCTGGAAACACACTGAACTGTTTATTTATTCTTAATTCTGCAGCAAATTCAGCTTCTCATTGAGACAATGATTTATCACTTACAAAATTAACGTGCCTTTTGCTGGCTGAAGTTAAAGGTCCAGTGTGTAGCATTCTGGGGGGTCTATTAGCAGAAATGTAATATCATATTTATAACTATGTTTTCATGAGTGTATAATCACCTGAAACTAAGAATCGCTGTCTTTGTTAGCTTAGAAAGATAATTTGTATCTACATAGGCAGCGGGTCTTCTACACAGTCAGTCTGTAGCCTCGAACAGACAAACCAAACATCGGTTCTAGAGGGACCGTAGTTCTCCAATTTTTTTTTGGAGATATTACATTAGAAAAGCTGTATTTGAAATAAACTTCCATTTTCACACGAAATAACTTGGTTAGATTTAGTAATACACTTGTTTTGGGTTAATGTTTGTTACGTAGTTTTGTAGTATTATGACCCAGAAATGCTATGTTACGTAACCTAATTAACTACACTCGTCAAGCTGCATAGCAACCAGGTGACAACCTGCATTCTCTCTAGTGTCCACCAGGGGGCGACTCCTCTGGTCTTATAGAAGTCTATGAGAAAATAACTCTACTTCTCTCTTGATTTATTACCTCAGTAAACATTGTAAACATGAGTTTATGGTCTCAATCTCTAGTTTCAAGTCTTCTTCAATACAGCATGATGTTCATTTAGTAAATTATGGTCCATTTAGAGTCAAACAGACCATAAAGCGCCGAAACCGCCAAACTCGAGGCTTTAAAACATCAGTCCACAAACCAATGGGTGACGTCACATTGACTACGTCCACTTTTTATGTACAGTCTATGAGTTTGACGCGTAGAGCCGCTGATCAACTTGCAATACTTGACTTGGGAGTGAGAACGGTTACACACAGATACATGTGAGATGATGTGAGCTTTGTTCTTTTGGGAAGCATAATATTTACCAATTAAATTGCTTGTTTGTTTACTACAAAAAGATTTGTCTCATCTTTCCAGTATAGTAGCCCACATTTTACATTTCTTACAGTTCTTATTTGGATGACTCATACACGATTTATTATTACAAAGCATCAATATTCGCAGTTGTTACAGTTGGTTATTCTGTACTCTACCCAGATTCGCTCTCTAATCACCGATTTTGCTGGGAATAAGTTGCTGATACTGAGCGGCCAGAGCTCTGAGCAGGGAGGCGACATCCTACTGCAAGCTGGAGCCTTCACCTGGCAGCACTTCTCCGACATCATCTCCAACCCTCAAGTAAGCAGAGTGTGCTTTCTTTACAGTGTATGGATCCATTTTTTATAAAACTTACATGGACAAATTATTTAGGCGGTTTTTAACTGTTACTGTGTTCCCAGGTAATTGAACTCCTGTCAAAGGCCTCTTCAGAGCAGCCATCCAGGCTTACTGTTTCCTGTCAGGGAGACGGGGGCTGGAGCTCCCTTGGCCAAAACCAGGAGCAGCAGTCATTTCAAAACCTTCTGGAATACCGCCTGAATCCCGAACCTCACCTCCCCGACATGGACGGAGTCACGGAGTTCACCGAGTATGTCTCAGAGACGGTTGATGTGCCGTCGTCCTTTGACCTCCTGGAGCCCCCGACCTCTGGAGGGTTTCTGAAGCTGTCCAAACCCTGCTGCTACATCTTCCCCGGAGGCCGAGGAGACTCCGCTCTGTTCGCCGTCAACGGATTCAACATCCTGGTGGATGGAGGGTCTGATCGGAAGTCTTGCTTCTGGAAGCTGGTTCGCCACCTGGACAGGATCGACTCCGTTCTGCTCACCCATATTGGTGCAGACAACCTCCCAGGCATCAATGGGTTGTTCCAGAGGAAGATTGCAGAGCAAGAAGAGGAGCGTAACCAAGGAAGTGGATCCAGCAGCAACGGAGAATGGATGAAGAACCAGATCTCTCCTGAGCTTGGGATTGTGTTTTTTAACGTCCCAGAGAAGCTTAGAATGCCTGAGTCCACGCTGAAAGTGAAGCGCAGCATTGAGGAAGCATCTCTTACCTTGCAGTACCTCAACAAGCTCGGTATCACACCGGAGCCTCTTCACAGGGTAGTCACCAACACTATTGAACCCATTACACTATTCCACAAACTTGGTGTGGGAAAGTTAGACATGTACGTCTTAAACCCTGTAAAGGAGAGCAAAGAGATGCAGTTTCTAATGCAGAAATGGTCTGGGAACAGCAAAGCCAAGACAGGGATTACGATGGCCAATGGAAAAGAAGGAGAAATATCTGTCCCCTATTTGACATCAGTTACCGCTCTTATTGTTTGGATTCCTCACCGTCCAACAGAAAAGATAGTTAGGGTGCTCTTCCCTGGAAATGCACCGCAGAATAAAATCTTCGAGGGCCTTGAGAAACTGAAACACCTTGACTTCCTGCGATACCCTGTGGCTACTCAAAAAGACATATCATCTGGTGCACCTCCTCCCATTATCAAACAGACAAAAATGAGATCAAGAACTGACAGCAAAGAGAGTCTCAAGTCTTCACCGAAACCCCACCCTAAAACAACAAAGAAAGAAGCCAGTGGACATGAGGAAGAGTCCAAGAGTGAAATCACGAAAGAGAATAAAGTGGAAAAGAAGGAAGAGAAGAAACTCAAAAGTCTAAAAGCCACCAAGCAACAGAAAAACAGTGAGGTGGCTCCTGTGGCAGGCAAGACGGAGAAAAAGAAAATACCCAAGGATAAAACTGTCAAGAACGAAAAAGCGTCCAAAATGGATGAAAAGAAAGACAAAGAGAAAAAAGAAATCAAGAAAGAGAAACGTGAAGTAAAGAAAGATGAAAATATAAGAAAAGAAGAGAAAAAGGAAAGTAAAGCCAAGGAGAATAAAAAGAAGGACCCAAGTAAACCGGAGCTGAGAAAAATCACTAAACCTGACCTGAAGCCGCTCACCCCTGAAGTGAGAAAAACTCTGCATAAGGCTAAGACTCAGGCTAAGCCCAAGACAGACAAAAACAAAGCAGTGAAAGAGGAAGCACATGAGAAAAAGCCAGTCCCAAAGAACATCCCAGAGGAGATCGCAGCAGCAGCTTTGGCTGACAGGTCCATCGTTTCCTCCCCAGAGGACCTCACTGAGGACTTTGAGGCTCTGAAACAAGAAGAGAAGTCCAAAGTTAAAACTGAGCCAATCCAGAATGATGTGATATTTGGGCATTCACTGCATACAGATACTAAAGTCCCGTCTTTAGTTTTCAATAATGAGAAAGTCACATCACCAGCTACTGATACAAAATCGGCTTCGCCCAAATCCCCTGTTGATCAGATAGAAGACAACAAAGACAAAGGGGCTTCGGTACGTGTTGCAGCCGCTGAAAAGAAGGAAGCAAGTGATGTCTTTGACAAGAAGTACGAAGAGGAGAAAATGGAGAAATATAACAAATACCCTGCAAAGGACGACATAAGAGACCGATCGAAGAAGAGCGACAGCTCAGAGGAGGAGGGTGATGTCATTGAAAAAGCTGACCTTGAAGGAACGGAAGACGATGAGGTCCTGAAATATAAAACAGAGGAGGCAAAAAGGGAAAAAAATGGAAAGGAGTGGGACACCAAGCCAGCTGACCCAAAACCTCCATCAACCGCAGCCCTGTCGGGTCAAGTAGCAGCCTCCTTCTCGGAGCAGTTCTCCTTCATCCAAGACGAAACCATCCCCGGCTACTCCGAGACTGAGCAGACCATCTCTGATGAGGAGATCCATGAGGAACCAGAAGATAGGATCCCACAGCTGCGCTACGATGTGGGCTCCTATGACATCTCTGTCCCTGACGTCCCCGGTACCTTTGACTCCATGCACGGTATAAAAGAGATGAAGTGCTCCGCCGTGTCTGACATCAAACCCAAAGCCTTCATGGGAGGTCACGAGCCTGAACTTGCACCTTACCCCGCCATCATTGCCGCTCCTCTTGCAGAGGAGGAGCACATCTCCTCTGCGACCTCCATCACAGAATACGACAAACTCTCATCCTTTGCCACGTCTGTAGCCGAGGACCAGTCGATTGCCTCTGTGACGGCGCCTCAGACGGAGGAGGCTGGGAAGAACTCTCTCCTGCTGGACCCCATCAACAGTATCCCCTTGCGCGCTGAGGCCGCCCAGGGGAAGGACTATCTTAACTCAGCAGGAACCATTTCGCCCACTTCCTCTCTGGAGGACGACAAGTGCTTCAAGTCTCCTACCTCTGATGAGTACCAGCCCAACATTCCTGAGATGGAAGGTGACGCAAAGATCAAATCGGTCCACGAAGATGAAGACGACGAGGAGGACGAGGACGAGGATCAGACTCCTAACGTCGATATTCCTCTGGGTAAACTCCAAGAGGGCTACGAACATGCAGCCTTCATGATGCTTCAGGAGAAGCAGAAATCTCCCTCTGCCACTTTTTCTCCTCCTCCTCCTCTCTTTTCTACCATGCAGTACTCTCCCACACAGGCTGTCAAAGAAAACCAGTCTCTCTTTAGCTCAGAGGGGTTTAAGACTGATATAAAGCCTATTTCACCCCCTCCGTCTTTCTCCCCTGGGTTAGAATTAGAGTCCCACAGGCAGGACAGTGAGGAAAGATGTCTAAGTCCAGATGACAGCACCATGAAACTGGCCTCACCCACACAGTCTGTGCCGACAAGCAGTGGCTACTCTCCGACAGAAGAGAAACACTTTAGGACAGAAGACAAAGATGAAGCAGCGATAGATTTTAAATCAGCCATCATCTCAGACAGTACCGCTTTTATCGGTGACAAGACAGCGTCTGACGAGTCCGAAGAATCCAGTGAAGACAATGAGGAGGAAGATGACTCTTACACCAAAAAGAATCTACAGCCCACTGTTAAGGCCAAGCTTATGGAGGCAAAAGAGGGGTGCTTCTTGGACGACGACTTCGCCTCTGAAGCAAAATCTTCAAAGATAGAAACAGAAGTCAAGAGCTCGGACAAGACACAGGTGTCTTTCAGCACAGAGATACCGAAACCTCAAGTGATGTACTCAGATGAAGATGAAAAAGATGATTTCCAAAGTAGGGAAGGGTCTCATAAGCCAACAGATCAAAGTAAAGTAGACGTAGAAAAAGAAAGCGCAGAGGAAACAGATGTCGCTTTAAAGGAGCACGAGAAAAGTGTTCATTTCAGTCTCTACAATTTTCCAGAGAAGGAGAGCAAAGAAAAGGCGGTGTATATAAGACAGGACACGCCCTATGTGCATGGCAAAACGTTCTCTTACAGCGACATTTACGGCTCAGTGGACTCAGATTCATATCGTCAGGAGTCTGTAGATAAAGTGGAGAAGGACACTGCTAAAGGTGAAGTGGATTCGCAGAAACCAGAGCCCCGGGCCCCGGTAACAGCCACCGACAAGATGTCAGAGAAGGAGGGATTTACCTTCTCTGATGGAAAAGAGTCCTCCGCCTCACCGTGGCTCGACTCAAAGAGCACTTCTGCTATACCTCCATTTGAAGAGGTCCAAAGAGAGGAGGCATTTAAATACAACACAGGTTGCCGATTCCCTTCGGTGGCTGATAGACCCGAGTCCTCGTCCACTTCTTTGTCACCAGAAAAAGACAATTCTTTTAAAAGCCACACTGATGGCACCAAGCCCCAGAAGTATTCCTCGATGACAGCGTTTGATGGTGCTGCCCCAGGCTATGGCGAGAAAGGAGGGTGTTTGGAGGTGGACATGCGAAAACTGACAGCAAGGGATGAGGAGGACTATGATGACGACGTTGTCGATGAAGACTATGAGGACGACGAAGACGAAGATGAGGATGAGGAGGAGGACGACGAGGATGCGGTTGATTCCGATATGGAGAAAGGCGCCAAAGAGAAGTCGGAGAAGGAAGTAAAAAGTCCGATCAGTGAAATGTTTGGCTCAAAAAGGCCTGAATTTATGGTTTCTATGGCTGGATACGGCTACAACAGCCAGGGGAAGCCGAGCAGCTCTAGCTCGCTCACAAAGACTGAACACGAAGCGAAGATTGACTCTTCATCCTTCAGCGAAAAGCCAACAGATTTAGGAGCTACAGGTTTCTCTGGCTTCTCCTCAGGGTTTGAGTGCTCATATGGGAGTGGTGAGAAAGACTCATTCTATTCAAGTCAGACCACAGACAAAGGTAAAGAGGATTTCACTTTGAAATCAACAGAGGACAGTTATTACGAGAATCAGAAAGCTGATGCTGATATTGAGAAACAGAAAACACCGGACCTTCAGAGTAAGACATCACTGGACACAAGCTTTCAGTACACGACCACCGCTGCCCCTGGGTACTCTTCCTCTTCAGCCTATAGCTACTCATCGTCCACCTCGGGCTCCCTCTCCACCAGCCGTCAGTTCGGAGAGGAGCTGGAGACGCCCGCCGAGCCTCTCTTTGAGTACTCCTCCTTTAAAGATGAACAGGTCATGGACTCTTCCTTCTCTGGGTCCGCTGGCGCCAAAGACGACTATCTAGAAGTGTCAGAGAAACACATTAAGGCTACAACTGCGGCCGAGTCCACCTCCAGTTTATCTCGTTTCTCACCCCTCAGCCCATTCGAGGAGGTCAAGTCCTTCCCCTCACTATCGTCCGCTGCCTTTGCTGAGGACAAGAAGGAGCAAAAGACCACATCAGATGGAGTTACGGACAAAGGCCCTCAATCGGACTGCTTCTATAAGCCTGAATGGTCTAAAGGGTCCAAGCTTGACACGGCTGTTGGGTTTGGGGCATCAGCAGGACCGTTTGCTCAACATTCAGAGATCTCCAAAGACAAAGAGGCGTCCAGTGCCGCCCTGTTCGGTGTTACTTCCTCACCGCGCCCTGACATAGAAGGCAAACATTACTTTGAGGAGACGGACAGCAGCGAGGAAGAGGATGAGGAGGCTTACATGCGTGAGATGACTCGGAGGTCGCCCTCCGGCGGCTTGGCTGGTAGCCTCTCATTTTCTGACAAGCCTGTCGCTCCAGCTGACAGTGAAAAGACAGCTGGTGCTCTCCCCGATGTTCTCGGCTCCTATATGTCCTCGCCTCTCCAGGCCAACAAGCCGGACACAGTCAACGGCCCCACGGAGGTCGACGCAAGCGCCGCCTCGATGCCTGCTGGTGCAGCAGCCAGTGGTGCATCTTCAGGCCAAGCCAAGGTGGAGCCCAGAGAGGGAGCACCTGCTCACAGGAGCTCTTTTGAGTGGGAGATGTCAAAGTCCCAGATGGGGATGGTGCCCGGAGACTCCCCTCCCCATTACCGTCACGATGATGAGTTCGAAGAGGAGTGCGAGATGGAGCCAGAGCACCCGGCCCGCCCGCTGTCTCTCTCTACAACCGATCAGCCATTTCGCTCTCCGTTCTACACCGAGGAGTGCAGCCGAGGAGGGCAGGACGATGATGACGACGACGACGACAGTGATCAGGATCTTGCTGGTGATGTGCCCATGGGAGCCACCTCCTCATACGGCAGTCGCAGCTCTCCTGGGTATTCCTCCTCCGAGTACAGGCAGCCCAAACAGGACCTCTCACCATCCTTCATCAACCCGTGCATGCGACAGTTATCCAGTGACGACGACGATGAGGAGCGTGAACTCAGGAGTGATCAATCGCAAGAGGCTGATGGGCACGATCTGTCAGTCAAGAGAAGGGCTCACAAGCAGCCCCATCATCACAGCGGCTCTCTGCACCAAGCCGGCGGTACGTTGCCAGTGCTGGGTCTGGCCACAGAAGACACACCGCCCACCTCAGTCAGCGAGTCTTCAGCCTCTCAGTCAGACTCCGATGTCCCTCCAGGCACCGAGGAGTTCCCCTCGGTCACCGGCGAGGGCAACATGGACTCAGATGAGGATGCAGACTACATGCCCGTTGATAAACTATCCGCCACAGGAGGAGGCAGCCACCATTCCTCTGGGAGGACCAACGACCCTCCTCCTGCTCCCCTCATGGACCCCTACCCTCACCCCCCACGCCCGGATGTTTGCATGGTGGATCCCGACTCCATGGATAACGGCTTAGTTAAGAAGGAGCCAAAAGCCAAGGGCTTAAAGAAGACTTCCGGGAAAACCAAATCAGCGTCCCCGGCCAGGCGCAAGAGGTCTCCCATGCCTGTAAAACAGACGCCGTCTCCTCGCAGCGCTTCGCTGAAGAAGAAGGAGGCAGACAAGAGCTCTCGTATGTCTCGTCTGTCGGACGGACAGGGCTCCAAAGACGATGACCTCTCCAGGTCGAGCTACAACCCCGGCAAGACACTGATGAATGGTGTCAAGAGCAGTTCAGGTGAGAAAATGTTATTAAATTCTACAAAACAAAAATAATTTGTACATCGTTTTTTTATTTTATATTTTATTGGTTTATTCCTGTAAATGCGCCAGAGTTAGCCAAGAGGCTATTTTTCATAATATGAGTAGAAACATCATTCTGGACACTTTTATACAACATTGTCAAGTACTATCAAGACATGCGACACAGAGGCTCATACAACGACACATGCAAAGCAAGTAAATGAGAGATAATTACAGAGATAACAGACACTAAAAACAGACATGTCAGAAGCACAAAACATAAAAGCATGCAGAGTATGTAAAATATATAAATCAGTCTGACAACAACAAACAACAATGAAAGACATGCATGCATGGTGACAGCTTGGTTTTGTTCTCCCACTCAGGTTCTCAGAAGTCCGGGTCTGCAGGTGCTCCTGGCCTTCCTATTTATGTGGACTTGGCCTACATTCCCAACCACTGCAGTGCCAAGAACGTGGACCAAGAGTTTTTCAAACGCGTTCGCTCCGCGTACTACGTGGTCAGCGGGAACGACGCGGCGAGCGGTGAACCCGGCCGAGGAGTCCTCGATGCACTGCTGGACGGCAAAGCTCAGTGGGGATCGAACCTACAGGTAACAGCTTTGACGCTGAGATTGACGTGTATTCTAGAATGATCCACTTATTTACGTGTGTTTCAGGGTTTAAAATGACCACCTGCCCAGTGGCGATTTTGGTATGAACATTTTGGTGGGGCCCCACAATATTCATACAAGAAAGTTTGATGACGCAATTCAAACATACCAGAGATATATCACATCGAGCCATTCTCTCACAACCAATACACTGCACGCGAGTTAGAGAGGGGAGACACTGCGATTGTCAAACCCAGCCCATGTCTCACCCCTTTCTGCCCCTCACCCGGGACATTTCCTGATCTGTTGTCTTGCACGCTCAGGTGACGCTGATCCCGACCCACGACACGGAGGTGACCCGCGACTGGTACCAGCAGACCCACGAGAGGCAGCAGGAGCTCAACATCATGGTCCTGGCCTCCAGCAGCACCGTCGTCATGCAGGACGAGTCTTTCCCCGCCTGCAAGATCGAGTTTTAAGACCCCCCCCCCCCCCCCCCCCCCCCCCGGTTTCCTCTCGCTCCCCCCCTCAGCGTAGATCTGGTTTTTAGTTGCTCTTCTCTATAGCCTGATATGCTAATCTGCCTCTGCTTTGGGCTCTGAGCGAAAGCAGAAACAGACCTGGATAACTGTCTATGTTTTTCTAGATTTGTATTCATTGATAAGCTCGTCGTGGCTACCACCACTTATATTACAACCGAAGTTTTCTGACAACTATATGTCCTCCACTACATTATTATTTCTCTGTTTTGTTTTTTTGTTTGTTCCCAAACTTGAGACAATGAGTCTTTGTTTATTGGCCAAGACAAAATGTCCGTTGTGTTATAATAAGAAAAATACGGATAGGAAAAAAACAGGAAATTAATGTTTAGTTGCTGGTCTTCAAATTGGCCGAAATCAGAGCACAAGTTTGCGCACTTTAAAGCCGGCAACAAAGTTATTTTCTTCCACTGAACCCTAAAAACTAATTTGAATACATTTGCTGATAGAGAAAACATCATTACAGGCTAAATGTGACCAGCTTTACTTAACTCTCCTCTATTTTCTGTCTTTCTTCCAAAACAATGACAGTCCCAGTGTTGAACTGTGTGCCTCCCACTGAAATAGTACAATAGAAAATATGTCGTTTACAGTATATTTGCCGTAGCATAGGGAAGACCATATTCAGAAATCTGTCTTGTAGTGAGTTATGATATTTCTACGGTTATTTAAAATCGAAAATCAATCGTTGCAGTAGGAATTTCTCGGTGGCTGTTATTTCTTACAGTGGATTCGACGAATACGTTTCTCTCTGTAATTGTTAGTCGTCTTCAATGTATTTTTTCAGTGTATTTCCTGTTAACGTATCGTTGCAGAGGATCTTGAGGAGAACTGAAGGCGGTGATTCAAGTAACAACGTCATCATTCCCGATCTTTGGATTCTACCCCGTTTATATATCTTTACATACAGAACAGCACTCAACAAATGGACAAACCTCATAGTTGCTGCGTTGATAAAAAATCTTTGTACAAAACGCTGCGTTGAAGGACGAAGAATGTATTCCACTACGACAATAGGAGCATGTGGCTGCGAGGGGAGATTTGTGTTTGCGGTTGAGAGGTTAGACTGTCACCCACATGTGCCTTTCTGTCCTGCTGTGCCAGAAGGGAGATGTTTTGAGGCGGTTTGGAAGGTTCTCGGCGAGCTGGTCTCCTCTGTTGTTGTGCGAGTCTTGTCGGTGAGAACGTCAGTGCACAAGAAAATAAAAAATAGTTGTACATATAGAGCATAAAAATGGCACTTTTAAACTATTTCAGACGTAGAGTTTTAGAGTTCCTGGAGCTGCCACTCGGAGAAGCACAAACAGTAACCATTGTGCAGAAACTTAAATTTAGCAACATAACAACTATTACAGCTGTGCTGTTTTCTTCTGGTTACTTTTAAATATCATTTGCAAACACATTTTGAAGCCACCTCATGTTTTTAGCCATTTCATTCATTTTCGTGGTTAACCAGTGGACGTTTTCAAGTAACACTTTTATTATGCGTAGACATGCTTTTAATTTGATATTAATATATATTTTGATAAGTACTTTTAAGAGATTTTAACCAGGAACAAAACAAACCAACAAACTGGACCAACACACCTCACCAGGGTTGCTATTTTATGATCCGCAGTAAAAAAATAAAAAAAAACTCCAGATATTCTTCTGTATGATATTTTACTCTACTGCGATGCATGCACAACAGATTGCATGTACATAAAAAAAAGATTTAAAAATAAAGCAGGAGGGCTGCAGTGAGCCACAACGACCTCAGCGGCTCCAGTTGAGTTGAATGTGAAGATGCAGATTTACCTTTACGTTCTCCGTGGAGGACTTTGATCTCCTGGTGGCCTTGGTACATCTCGACTCTGTGCAGGGAGGGAAAACTTAAAACCCAAACAGTTTCGCTCTTCGGATGACCGTTTGACAAAATCCTTACAGACAGTGAAGAGACGACGCTGACGTTGAGCTCCGTTGTTCCTGTTAAGCCACTCTGTGAGCTGCATTCCTATTTAATACTGCACCACTGTAAAGGCCCATAACAACTCACATATGAGCAGACCACTCAAAACCCAGACTGCCAGACACTCACGTCAAAACATTTCTATCTAGAGAGGGTTTCCTATTATTCACACTCTTTTCCAGACAAAGCTTAACACTCACTCTCACACACACACACACACACACACACACACACACACACACATAACCGCTGCATTTTCGTATTGTGCAAAACAAAATAAAAAAAGAGGAAAAAACTAAATATCTGTGGCGTTCAGCCCGTGAAACAAATCATCATAAGGACTGTTGGTTTTCAGTGAGCCCTGCTTGTACGTGCATGTGTACCTTTTTGAGTTCTCCTGTATTGTAATAGATGAAGAAAAACATGACTTAACATAGAACTGCTATTTTAAAAGATGTATATTTAAGAAGCTAAGCTGTGCGGTAATGAGGAGGCACATGTAACCTGGCTGTGCTGTGCTGTAAAGAAAGCCTCGTGATCGTTTTGTTTTTTTTCCTCCTTTCTGCTTCATGGTTCTACTTTCATCTTGTTTTTAAGTGCAATATTCTCTTTATCGCTCTTTAAATGCTTACAAAAGGTAAAATAAAAAACAGATTTATTGTTAAAAAGGGAACAAGTGTGGTGAAGACCAATAAAAACATCATTTACTGAAGAAAAAATGTCTCCTTCTTCTTTTCTTTTTGCACCATTACATAACGTAGAATGTTCTCCTTCTGTGAACTGATGAAAGTCTTTTAATACAAAGTGTTTTTAGCTTGTGACCCTTTGTACCCAAACAGTGAGAGTTTAAGGGTCTACAGCCACGCTGACAGCTCTGTGAGGTTCTAAATGCTAACATTAGCATTAGCATAGCATCGCACTGGTTCCCTCCACAAAAAGCTAATAGTAGTTTTCCATTGGATTCTAGATTATTGAAGAAAATAATCTGTGTCAAACAAAAGTTCATGATTCACACGTTTAATCATACATTGTTTAGTTTATCAAGATAATCTTTACACATGAACTCGTGTTTGAGGTGTAGCATAAAAAGCTAACGTTATAAAGGAAGGCCATAAAGGAACTCCACCACGGTCACATGACTTCACGTCTCCACCACTAAACTGAAGGAGGACTAGTGTTCTAGTGAGGACGTCTAGTCGTCTCATTTAAGATCTTTTTTAAGACACGTAGAAGCTTCTAAATTCACCAGAGGGGTTTTTACTGACCTGTTTTATATCTGAGAACTAAACGTTAAAATCTTCAAAGGTCATACATAACACCACAAAAATAAAAATCCCATCTAAAAAATATTTAGGAAGTTAAAATGTTAAAAAATCAAGAGAGAAGTAGAGTCATTTTCTCAGACTTCTATAAAACCAGAGTCGCCGCCCCCTGATGGACATTAGAGAGAATGCAGGTTTAATGCATTCCTTTCATGGCCCAAAATTGTTTGTAGTTTCATTAATTAAACAAAAGAATGACAAAAAGTAATTTAACTACTTGAATCACTATGCTAATATGAATGTCGATCTACCGGCAAGCTACTGTAAAATGTAGTTAAAGCAGTAAATTAACATTTACGCCGGCTCCATACCATTAAATGGTCATATCAGTGACTTAGCATGTCCAAGATTATCATGCTAACATGTGCTCATACAGCTGAGGCTGAAGGGAACATCAGAGAGTATTGGACAAAATAAAATCTTGACCTGATGATGGCACTAGAGGACATGTTATTGCAATTCATCCTCAGAGGCACATGAATGCCTGAACTAAATGTCATGGCCATCTATCCAATAGTTATCGTGATATTTCACTCAAAACTGCAAATGTGATCCTCATGTTTGCGCAAGAGGAAAAGTCAGAGGAGCCCTAAAATCATTGGGATTTATCTTCTAGGGACAATGATTGTTTTTGCAGAATGTATTTCCAGCCCTACATGTAGATAAGATATTTCACTGGATGAGTGAAAACTTTGACCTGTTTGCAGTGTTAAGAGGAAAAATTGGCAGATCGCTAAACTTGTTGGGATTCATCCTCTGGGAACCATGAATATACCAACTTTTATGGCAATCCAATCCGCAGTTGTACTAGAGGTTTTTACTAAAAAGCTATAAAATGTCAATCTAATAGTGGTGATAGAGGAAGAAGCATCACCAACGTGATTAGGATGTATCCTCCTGGGACTATGAATGTCCCACAGAGAAACAGAAAATAAACAAGACACCAGTGTTCCTTCCTTCACAGAGTGTGAGGGTGATGTAATCCAGTGGAACGTGGGAACAGTGAGGGCTTTGTTTTCTGACTCTTTTCAACAGTCTGAGCGTCGAGCCCCCCCCCCCCCCCCCTGTGAGAAGCTGCAATGACATCACCTCCTGGGTCACATGATCCGGGTGGAGCACAGCGGGAACAAGAGGTGAAAAGGGCCGAGTATCATTTCAAAGTGTTCCATACAAGTACTTCCTTTAAAGACTTTACTTTGAGTGGTTGAAAGAAAGTACATTTACTTAAGTACTGAAGGATAAACTTTGATGTACTTGTTCCACAGGCTGCTTCACTTACAACTTACTAAATGATATGTGAATCTGGGCTGAATCACGAGCATTTCCTTATCGATGAATCCGAATGATTACGTCATCCATCCTCCCCTGGCTTCTATTTATTTCCCTACAATGGCCGTAATATTTCTTAAAAAGGAAAATCAAATCCATCCGTTATACTCTTCAACTGTTAATTATCAATCTGCCACATTTGAGGCAATCTTGCACCTTTTAATTAATAACATGTTTATTATTTTAAATACTTTCTTTACAGAGAAATATTAAATGCAAAAAAGAAGTGGAACAGTCGTGTAACAGCATTGTGGAAAAAGTTAAATTCTACACTTTAGTCTGCAGATATTTAAAAGCTTTCAATTGTTAAATGAAATATTTAAATCTTTAGCTTCTTTTCTATAAAGTTTGTTCTGATCCTTGATTATTTTATATAATTGGTTTGTTTGAGACGACAGAAACAAAAGATCCTAAACCGAACAAGAAAAGACCCACAAATCAAATTTACATTCCAAAAGTTGTATTTTGTAACATTGTTAGGAGTATTACAGAATATTGTGGATGTTTCATATTATGAACTTTCTAAAAACCAAAGTATTAAACTTCACACAGAAGAACAGACATGCGTGTGTAGTCGTTAGCTAACGAGGTGAAACAGACACGAAGTGAGACTTCTACTGGATCACTAAACATCAGAAGTCAGATGAAAACCCAAACGCTGCGGAGCAAACGTTTGAGGCTTTTCATAATGTTTCTAATAACTTGAGTGAATTGACCCTTTAAGCACAAAAAACAAACGGTGTGATTATCAGAACAGAGACGGTTGTGTTTGTCCTCTTCAGTACGTAGTAACATGAAACCCCACGGATTAAACACAGGATTGCACATTTACCTGAACTGCTCCTCAAAACATCCACACACACCTGCTACATAACTGCTCGCCACAATAAAAGCACATTTAACGTGAAATGCTCCTCCGGTTTGTTCAGTGATAAAAATGAGAAATTAGCTTTTCCCACATCACAAGGTGAATCTACACAAAATCTACAATAATATGGTACAATTAAATATCTGATGTTAGTATCAAAAATACCAGAATTAAGTTTTGTTTTTAAAGATGCAATTTCAAAATAAATATTTTCTTTTCTCCATCAACTCTTACCGATTATAATGAATCTTTAATGAGGCTTAAGGACGTAGGCAGTAAGCAGTGCACACTCAGTCTGACCTGGGGATTGAACACTAGGTGTGTTGCACTGGCAGTAATAAAGATTCAGCTTTTGTTTGGAAATCACAGACGCAGGAACTAAAACCACGAAGCGCCACAGACGCTCAGCGCGGGAACGAAAACGCTGGCGTACGACGAAGAGCAGAAGAGCCAGAGACTGTATATTTACAGTCTATAAGTCAGCGCTTCCTGTAACGAAATAAGAAAGACTTGGTTGCTCTTCACTGCTGCAGCTTTCTAAAGGAAAAGGCTGACGGTAAGAATGATGCAAGACTGATTTTACAGTTTTAAGCTCCATTATTCAACATCTTTGTGGCCACAATGAAACAACTCCCAACAGGATGACAACATTATTACATCTGCTGGATGTGTAACACCTCAACAGCTTGGTGGGTGTTTCTGCCTCCTAGTGGCCAAAAACAAATGGATTAACGCATCTTTAAGAAAAGGGCTTGTGCAACGACAACAAAGCAACAGTAACAGAACAAGTGGCTCCCTACATCTTTACAGACAGATGAACTTAACCAGTGGGCCTTTATTTAAAAGGCAATGAACAGCATGTATGGTGTTGAACACAGCTCTGAGTTTGTGAAGTCTCCGCCCCTCTACGGCTCTGCTGCATTAGCCGGCGGCGCCTCTAGCGGCGTCTCAGTGAGCGGGAGGCTCTCCGGACCGTCCATCCACAGCTCCATCGACTCCAGAGTGTCAAAGAACTCGTCGGTTCCCTCGGGAGACTGCGGCGTCTGGGAGCTGGAGCCCGCCTCGCTGCTGCTCTCTCTGAGTTCCAGCAGCACGGGCAGCGAGCCGGGGAGGCAGTAACCCTCCATCCGAGCCAGAGAGAGCTCCGCCAACGCAGAGCACGGCGGCCTCGGGCCAGCGTCTGAGACCGCAATGGAGGAGGAGGCGTCGCCGTCTGCGAACCCCACCTCAGGCCCTTCCTGCGCGCATTCGGCATCATCGGGCCGTTGACCGGTAACATCGCAGAGCTTGAAGTCGTCTTCTAGCGAGGTATTTGGAGTCGGAGGGACTTCGGCGGAGCAAGTCGGGTCGAGGCCCGGCGCCGGCTGAGCGGAGACGTTTTGAGAGGAGTGAGTCTCCTCGCTGCTCTGAGGGGTGAGGGAGATCTTATCGCTGAAGCTGAAGCGTGGCGAGGTGTCCGCGGTGGTGGGAGAGGACGGCCCGGCGCTGGACACCGTGCTGGATGGACCGCTGCTGTCTGCAGGACGACAGCATGAACACATGAAAGGCATGAGAGCGAGTACAGACTGGTAATGGTGGTGGTGTCACGGACCGTGGATTAATTACACAGTTTAACGTTAACCATCACAGTGTAAATAAAGTTTTACTGACAATCGTTATCGGACGATACATCAGCACCGCCAACGGCTGACGAATGGAGGTTCTGTTAAGTTACATTGTGATGCCTTCAGGCTCTGTTCAGTGAAAATGAGTATTAAGAGAAGGTAAATTATAACGGTACCATGAAATGTCAAATCTTAGCGAGGAAGAAGGAGATGCTGCAATACTCACACCAAGGAGGTCTGTCAGAGCGAGATCTGAGAGTGATGGAGGAGGAGAGGACTCTCTGAGGGAGGTACGAGTCCACCGACGGCTGGTTGTGTGTGTCAAACATGGCCGACAGAGCTGCAGGGAGACAGTGAAGGACCCACAGAGTCAAAGTGATGATCGTCATGAGTCACACTGTAAACAACAACGACTCTGCGCCGGGTTTTCTAACCTCTGGTGGTCCTTGTGTGCGGATCCCCCGCGCTGTCGCACACGCCGGTGAGGAACTCGTTGACCTGTTTCAGCGACAGCGAGTTGTGCAGCGTCTCCAGAGGATAGATGGAGGGCACCATGGAGCAGCCTTCGAAGCCTGCAGGGCAGAGGAGAGACACGACGCCCGCGGGCAAACATCAGGCCTCGGTTAGACCGGGGCAGGCAGAACCGCTCCGATGACACCCAAACACACCACACCTCAGCGCTGTGCTCTGACGTCCTGCTCCCTAACCACCGCTAACAAACTCCTGCCAGCCGCTACGGTTCATTTCCACGCAGGCAAGTTGCAAAACAAAAAAAACAAATACAAAAAAAAAAAAACACCATGCTGGACGCCAAGACACCATATCAAACGGCAACAAGTCTACGCATCCTCAAAACGTCTCGCTGCATTTGCAAAAAGCAAGCAGGTCTAAGACATGACGCCTCTGTGTGTGAGTGTGTGTGTGTGTGTGTGTGGTCCCGACACACAGAAGCTCTAACGGCAGCACATGGCGGCTCAAACGTGTCCAGACTGCAGCTCAGGTCCACCACGTGTTATCCACAGCAGTTCATCCGCTGTTAGTTCACAACCAATCCACCAATCACAAAGCGTAACAAAGAACCACCACAGCTCGCCTCGATCCTCTAAAAACCTCAGAGGATGTTTGTGTTCAGCTAACAAGCAGGAACCACATGCTGGTTAATGTGAGGAAGGACTCCAGAGAGGTGACTTTAATGTGTGGATGAAGAACACCGGTGTCTGTACCTTCATGGAAACATGGAGGCGCAGGCTAGTGATGACAGATTATCTGCTTAGAGCTGGAAGTATAAATAAAAAATGAGATAAAATCTTTAATCTTGAACCGAGACAGCGTGAAGTCATGATCAGGCTGCGTCACCTAAACATGGAAATATTCATAAAGCATGTAACCAACTTCCGATATGACGCCACGTGCAAT
The DNA here is from genome assembly GCF_910591455.1 of Pholis gunnellus. Taxonomy (NCBI): domain Eukaryota; kingdom Metazoa; phylum Chordata; class Actinopteri; order Perciformes; family Pholidae; genus Pholis; species Pholis gunnellus. The sequence continues at coordinate 6,407,211 of NC_136528.1, forward strand.
ATGTTGATTTATAAACAAGTCTGTGGAGGAACGTGCTGATAATGTTCCTCCTGAACTTCTACTGTATATTGTGTGCCTGAGAGCTTTGGTACAAATATGTGTTAGTTTGAGTTTCTACAAAACCTGGTATTCATCAGTGTTGCGTGTTTAATGTTGTCTACACATGAGCACAGTGTCCTGATTTAGATCAGCAGAACTCTGATCAAAGAATAAGCAAACGAGACGAAGAATATGACATGTAATAAGCGTTAGTTAATAGGTAATAAGGTCCTTAGTGTCATAGCATCACAAACACTGTTAGATTATTATTAGATTATAACACATTAAGCATTTATATGAAACATGTTAATAAATGCATTATAAAGTATGTATTTATAAAGCGATTTTGGATTTAACAATGACATAATAGGTAATAAATGTTTCTAATTCTGTTAAATAGTAAGAAACTCATAAGGCTTTAATTAACATTCTTTAAACTGTGTACAAACTAGTTTCTTGCTTTTAAATGTCTGATAGTCCAACAATAAAGTTAATAGTATAATAACAGTCTCAACACTAGTAATAATCATCTTATAAGCACTTCTAAGGGCCTTGTTAACTAGAGCTTATTACAATGACCTTAATATAATAACTAGCGTTTGATGCCGTCAGAGAACACATTTCAGTCTGATGTCCAGCTGTGCCAGATGTTGTGATCACTGCAGTGCGTCCACACATCAGTGGGTGAACACTCTGCTCAGTTTATTATTGCTCGTTTGTTGTCTGACGTTTGATCAAACTAATCATCGCGTCCCTCGTCTGTCGCTGCTGTGATTACATGTCCTGCCAACACAAATTAAATGTCATCTTTCATTTTATCTCCGTGGCCTCGATCCGACAACGACTGGAGCGACAAATGGGAACGACGTCCGTCGCTGTTTTCACTGCAGAATGACGACAGTGGGACACTGGTGGGACACTGGCAATGAGCCAGTGTGGTGGAGTTTGGTAACAGTTTGGGGAGAGCACAGAGTGGGAGGGACAAGAAAAGAAAGTCTAAAATTTGAATGTTGGACTCTTTCAAAAGTGATATTTGAATGCATGCAGTTTATCCAACATAAAGGCCAAAAGGACCAAATAAATTCAGTAAGGAGACAGGTTTCTCTCAAAGAAAATCTATATTTTTGGGATCAGAATCATCTTTTTATTACCTCTGCCATGGAGGTTGTTTTTAGTCAGTGTGTCAGCAGGATTAGAGAAGGAGGGTGTAGCATGGACCAAAGAGAAAACCCGTTGATTTGGAGCAGGTTGGACTTGGCGGAGGTCTGTGCTCTCCAAGTGCCTTTCTAGTTATTATTATTATTATGTTGAGAGAATTTCACTTTTGATAAGAAAACTACTTGTTTGTCATTTATTTTTAGTATCACAAATGTTCCAACTGCTCATATGAGAATAATCACTGGTGTTCTTTGTCCACTGTGATAATACACTTAATATCTTTGAGACACTTTTAGAAATTGTTCCTCAAGAAAATAAATAGTTGTGAGTTGGAGCCCTACTTTTCCTGTCTTGTTGCATGTAAATTCCGAAAAGTAATGTGGCATTAATGATATTTTGTATGGTTAAGGACTCCTTCAAAAAAGAAAAACAACGTAGGGGTAAAGATAGACACCACTGCAGAGGGGAAAGTGGTCGCAAAAAAATGGCCCAAAAAACCCAAAACAGCTCACAGCACTCCAGCTTGCAATCTGCATAACCACAGAAACAGGCAAGCATGCAGGAACATCAAGAGGCAAAGCATGAGAGTCAACCACAGTACGAGCACAGGCCCAACTGAACCGTGAGCAGTGGTTGAACAGGGCGTGAGGCTGGGGAGGAAGGGGGGGGAGGGCGGGGGGGCCAGGGGCTAACCGTGGAGGTACTCTAGGGGGTCTTGGCCGGAGATGAGCCAGTTTCGGAAGAGGCGGAGGTGGTAGGAGCACTGGTGGAGGTGGTGGGCCAGCGCCCCGTCCAGGCTGAGGTTGGTGGGGAAATGCCTCAACAACTGGGCCACACGGGGCTCCTCCAGGGGCTCTGAGGAAGAAGAGGGAGAGCGAGGAGGAGGAGGAGGAGGAGGAGGAGGAGCAGTACAAGAGACATGAAACGATAGGAGATAAGCGAGGAAGAGAGGGAAGGACTGAAGTACATTACAAGATGAGAGGGGAAATAAAGAGATAAGTGTAGCGCGTGTGCGTGAAGGAGGCAGCCAGCAGCTCATCATGGCCGCCAAGCGGCCGCACATCAGAAGAAGCAGCAGCAGCAGAAAACCAATTGAACAGACACTTCTCTGCGCGGCAAAACAAATCATCCAGCAAGAAAACAAACCACATCGTGTTGCTCCTCCGCAGTACCTCCATTTATTCAAACTTTAAAAACCCTTGAGTGAGAATCCACGAGAGGAGCAAGAGCGACACAAGACCTTCACAGGACAGTCTCGCAGCCACGTCTCCAGACAAACACTGTGGGAGCTCTTTTTTTGCGTGTGCAGGTGAATCTCGCGTCCACAACAACAAACAATTTGACGCCATCTTTTATTTTTTTTTTTTTCTTTTACCCAAAGCTGCAGCTGGACGTTTGGAGCAAACACAAACTGCGCCGTACCTTTAGCAGCGCACCAGACCGGTGGAGCCGCTGCTGTGGTGGAAGTGTCGTCTTGTGTTCCTGTGGTGAACAATGTATGTGAGAGAACAGCACACTAACATATGTAGCGTGTGGGTGTTTCACTCGGTGTGGTGTTTTTAAAAAAATCTGACTGTCGCGTTCACACAGCTCTGGTTGACGAGTCGACCCTCGCAGAAACATTCGTGGATCAACATTGTTGCCAAACAAACCCGTTAAACGACAGAAAACACGGCTATTCAATCCAAACGCAGAGATAAGAGATTTACAAAATCCAGACCGACCAAACCTATTTACAACCAGCAGGTTGTTTTTATCCAGATGAAGCGGAAAGAAAAGTATCTCGTTCACAACGTTGATATCTTAATGTCGAAGCTTCTCGTCTGTCTCACCGATCAAATGTTCTCAAGAAATTATCCAAAAATCAATAGAAATATCAAAGTGGAGACATTGCGGTAACACTTCTTCATCATTTAGGTAGCGGACAGTTCCATTCATCACGTGGACGTGACAATTCTGAATACAAATCTAGAAGCTGCGCAGCTTTCATTCGGGTTGAACGCCGTCTTTCTGCACATAAAGCTCATTATTATTATTATATTACATGTATTTTACTGTTTGTAGCATAAAGACCCCCAAACACACTGAAAGCCATGAGTGAAGCTCTGCAGGCGTCACATGTTAACACAGAACCAGCTGTGTTTCAGGTAAAGAAAGCTCTTCATCCAACACCATGTATACCACACCGCTCATCATCATCATCATCTTTTTAAATGATTAATACCAACGAGACACAAACCATCCATCAAGTAACGTCATTTACGTTATGTAGTGACAGCTGACGTTGTGACCAGTGAACGCAACAGTAGTCGTTTTAGTAATAATTTAATATTTTGTTTCTTTGAAAAGGTCTTCGTGCATTTGGGCTTCTGTTAGATTCCAGTTGTGGCTGCGTGGGATTCTAATAACTCCAGAGCTTTGTTAGCTCTAAAAGTCAACATTTAAAAACTAACAAGATTCTATCTAACAAAGTATTCAGCTTCCATCCAGATTTGTTGGCATTTAGTCTTTAAAAAAACGTTTTATAACTAAAGAAAGTTTATTTAACAGAGAAGAATAACTCATTTAATCTGATGAATAACTTATATTTTGAGTTATGACGTCAGACATTTGAAGCATCATCCAAAACCTCAAGAGAAGTTTTGAAGGTAAAGAAAATGTAATTCGGTACAGCCGCAACATTAACAATAATATTTTATTAATTTATATATTTGCCCTTTTTTCAAGTCTTGGACACACTAGACGACCACATGTGAGCACTGAAAACACTGAAAGCTTTGTGTGTGCTTATGGATCAAAACAAAACTGAGCGACGTCTCTTTCAGAACACAAGAGGCGGACGAGCGATGCTTCAACCCGTCCTCTGTTCACGCTCAATAAGAGCTGATCCTGGTTCAGTCAGCTGGGACTCAACCCTTCAATCGGCCGCAGGTTAATCAATGAGAGTCAGAGGAAGAATTAAACATTCACCTTTAACAATGAGCTCACATCCTCAGCAGCGACGGAGTGACTTTCATGTGAATACTGTGTACACATGCACACACATTCAAAATAAATAACTGAATTATTGGATAATGGTGATCAATGTTAAACAGGGTTCCCACCCTCGACTCAGCACAAATCTCCATCATGAGGCTCTCTGCTTTGTAAAACGTGAAGATAGAGAATGAAACGTTTAGAAGTTAATAAAAAGAAAGAAATGATGACTGGTTGCTATTAAAAAAAAAGGTCCAAAAACCAGGCCGGCAGGGTTCACACGTTCTGTATGTGTGACTGACGCTTTGTAGATCACAGGATGGCGTGTTAGGTACAAAAAACACAATTACAGAGGTGGTGAGGAGGAGGAGGAGGAGGAGGGGTACGATTCTGAGAAAACACTAATATTCTCTGAGCTTAAAGTAAAAGAAGAGCATCGCTCCACTGTGTGAGGTTACATCGATCACACCTCAGACGGTTAAACACCGAGGAGACGTGAGCCGCCGAGTGCAAATTATATTAATCATATTAGTATTTATTTATGTTCATGAAAGAACATGAACACAAACGTGTATTTGGATCTTTGAGCGGCCATCCTCACCACAGGAACACTACTTTAGGCCAAAGTCAGGTTTGCACTCGGCAGCTCACGCTCTTCTTGTGAGTTTAACTTGTTTGTTAATTTGTTTGTTTTATTCTTGTAGATTTACCACTTGTATCTCCCTCGCGGCACCGTAAAGATCTTCTTTTTGTTTGACTGAGAACAGCTCTAAGACGCGGCCGTGCAGAGAGAACCACTGTGCAGTTTGTCTTCTGTGGCGCCGGAGGATCATCTCTGCCTTCAGACTCACTTTTAACAGAAAGCCTGAGAGGGAGGAGTTTAGGACCTCGACCAACGCGGGGGACTAAACGTCAGGATATCTCAGCTTCTGCTGCTTCAACCTCCCCTTTGTCTCTCGCACGTCCCCAAACTGTATGGAATTGTGACAGTAAATTGAAGTATCCCTTCAATAAAAAAAGTATAGAAATTATTTTTCAACTGACCCCCGTGACAAAACAGTTTGCTGACATCAGTTATGACTTGAAACAGAAACAACAAACCAAAGCATGCTGGTCTAATAATAAAGTTATTCTAAAAGTGTGCACCTTGGAAGGAGGAACGGTTGTGCCAGAAATCACTCTGCAAAAATACACAAAGCCGGAATAAACGACTCCATTACTGAGCCAACCGTCCTCCAGCCGGACCAGAGCAGGGACTCATTCCAGACCGCGTCCTGCCTCTCGACTATATTTATTATATATTTATGTCCGCCATCAAATGACTGTTTGTGCAACTCTACAGCTGGCAGCGGTGATGCAAAAATGAGGACGATTAGTAAGTGTCCCAAATCTTAATCTTGAGTAAAATATTTAGCGTGTGTTGAGGAAGTGGTTTCGTGTAAACAGCAGTAAAGAAGCTCTGAGAGACAAACTGAAATGAAGTCAGACTCAGATTGAGTCTGTGATCTAAACTGGACACTAAATGAAACTTCTAAATGGCTCCAGGGGAAGTAGGTTTTGCAGTGAGTGTGAAATGGTGACTGTGGGTTAACTGGAACAAGGTGTGAGAAGAACTTTGCTTTAACCGACTAAAGGTAGCTTAGGATGATTCAGTTGATTAGAACGGTCTTTTGTTCATCATCGGCCTTCACACACCGGGGGATGTGACTCATTAACCATCCGGAAAAAATGCAAAAGAACTCTCCTGCGATTATTTCGCATCAAAACTATTTATGCCGGTAAATTTGGAAGAGACATTCTCAATAAAAGCTTTGAATAGATTTGCGCAGGCAGAGAACCAACTACCAGGGTCCTGTTGTCTGACTTGAGCTTTTATTATGAAATGCAAGAACAGAGAGAGCGTATCTGGTCTGGAAGGAGAAATAAAGTTTGAAAAAACACATATTGAAATGCAAAATAATCGCACGAAAAACACGCTCCCGGTGTATAAAGGCCTTCTGAAGAGAATACGTGCATTTATGTATTCACAGGTAGAAGTCGTGTGAAGATGTCTTTATTTCCGGCTACACTTCTATGAGGCCGTTGCAAAGATTTGCTGACATTCCCTGTACCCTGAAGTCTTACTCTTTCACTAGTTGAACTGACCAGTGGGAACCCTGGTGAGAGAGAGAATGTCAGGTAGTGTTAGAAAAGGAACAGTCCAAAAGCATACGGGTAAACAAAGAGAAAGAAAGAAAATCATTAGAAACCTGGAATGCTGGAGGGCCATGTGGAGAAAAAATGAAAAAAAGAACCCAAAAAGGTCCAGAAACAAGTTTGAAGACATGCAAGACAAAAGGGAGGTGAAGTGGAAAAGTACTTGAAAGAAGCAGACGTACCATTAGTCGGATACTTTGCAAACGACACAGAAAATCGTTTTACTGCCGGCATAGACAACAACTCTGAGGAAATAAAAAATATAAATAAATAAATCACTAGTGTTACTCGAGGCCACAGCAAATTGAATGAATCATGTTTTAAGTCATGTCCCTGTTCTTCTCTAATGTGGATCAACCAGCAGAACAAGAGTCTGTTAGTGAGGAACACCTGACTGAAGGTCAGAGGTACTTCATGTTTACATGGAAGGAACATCTTCGTGGTGACGGAGTGAGATGAAATGTTGTAACTTAGGAGGTGATGAGAGGTCACACCAGTGACTGGAAACCTGCTTCGGGTCTAACAAGATGATCCACAATCCCACTTAAATGCCGTTCAACCGCGTAAACAACAATAAAACAAGATATCAGCCGGTGATCCTGACCAGGATAAAGATGCTTCAGCGTGGAGACAAATAAAAATAAGAATAAAAAGATGACAGGGAGGGAGGAGCATGCACTGAACCAGCACAATATGCGCGCACTGGACTGCATCAAGACCAGAACGCTTCCTTTGATTGTTGAAAAGGGAACAAGATGGATGACAAAGACCAGACGATGAGAGAGGACCGGGGGGGGGTGGTGTGTGTCTGTGTGTGGTACCACAGTGACATCTACTGGACGACTCCACCACAAACATCAGCTACACACTCGGGGCCGAGCCACGGCGGCCCATGATGCATCACTCAGCTCCTTGAATTTAACATTGAATTTGCACACAGTTACAAGCACTAGATGTATAACTCCATCAGCAGAGGGCCCAGATATTCAGAACAAAAAATGAAATGTGAAATGAAACACACAAACACACACACAATGTTTCTGATGACTACGTTTACATGCATCAAATACTCTGGCTGTTGCCCTTATTCCGAAAAAGACAACATTCCTAATAAGCTGTTTACATTTCTAATGAAGATGAATATTCCACAAATATTCCCGGTTACATGCGGCCTTGCATATTTTCCGATTTCACGTAAACTGACCCGGTGCCTCATCCTCGTCACCAGTGAATCCCACGTCCACGCCGTTCCCGAACACGTCGTTTATCACGTCAAACTACGGAGAAGTGAAACGGCCGGAGCCGCTTGTGCCATTTGGCTTCTTTGCTTCTAAATGTGTGTGAAGTTTCCCGACGGTGTCGGACTTGTCGGACCGTGTGAACTCAGCCGCCCTCCTTTCATTCTTCAGAAAGGTCGACGTTGAGATATTTGCATTCGGAATAAACTCGATGTTTACATGAGACATATCAAATATTTGACATATTGGGAATATTAGTGGAATACCAGTGTGCATGTAAACATGTAGTCAGTCATGTCAGAACTTCTCCAGTTCTTTGACTTTGAGTACTTTCAACTGGCTGTGAAATAAACACGGTTGTATATTTCCTTTACAACCACTGAACAGACTGTAACAGGAAGTCAGCGCAGCCGTGGACCATGCAGAAAAATAACATCGGAGGAGGAAGATGATGAGGATTTTTGAGAATGAGGGGAAGTTAATGGACACGTACTAATGAGCAGCTGCTTCACACAAGCAGGAGCTTTTAAAGTAAAAATCTGAATAAAAATATCAGACTAAAACAACTCTATCTGGTCTAATAATGACGAGCTACATCGACGCTGCAGTTGACAAAAACAACCGAAGTCTAAGTAGCTCCGCCACAAACCAAACGCATAAAGTTTGAAAAAACGTGTCGACTGTACGACACCGATGTGATGACACCGTTGTTACATGTGCTATTCTCGTGGCCACATTTCCTGTTATTACACATGACGTCTAAAGTGGGCCTGAGGCAGCATGTATCAAAGCTGCTGGAAAACAAATACACCAATTTGACTCAAAGTGGTGCGGCGATAAAAGAAAAGAAAAAATAAATGAAAGAAGATGGAAAACAATCGCGTGGGTTTGGTGGCAAGAATGATTATGGAGTCTAAGAAAACAGACGTTACTAGAACTATTAAATACATGTATATATGTGTATACATGATGTTTATTCCTTTTTCTCATCGAGCACACATTCTTCCAGTCCAAATAAGTTCTACTGCTGCTGTGTTTGCACAAACTCTAGCTACTATAACCACCACTTGTTCAGACTAAACATACACACACACACACACACACACACATATATATATATTTTAGGTTTAGGGCATCGCTCAGGAAGTCAAACGTACACCATTTTACGTGTAGAAGGACTAAGAGGAAATGTGTGAGGCACTGATCTGCTGTTGCCCTGTGCAGGTTTCTTGTGATAGGAGCGCGGTCTCAAACACGTACCGTCTTTGTAGGACAGACTGCCGCTGGAGAATTTTTTGCGATGTGCGCGTGCGTAGTCCTGCAGGTTGGGGGCGCTAGAGGACCCCCCTAGGACAGTGGTACTGAAGAGCCCGGCGCACTGAGAGCCTGCGGGGGGGGGGGGGGGGGGGGGGGGGGGGGGGGGGTTAGTCATTACTACATATCATGCTGTTACTCAAACAACTATCCAGAGAGAGAGACAGAAAAACAGAGGCAGACAGAGGAAACCATGCATCTCGTACCAACAGCTCTCTGCACATCGGTCCTCCTCACCAGAGGAAGGAAGGAGAACGATTTTAATGTCCTGCATCGAGGCTGACAGGAAACACTCCACCCTCAAATCCTTTCACAGCTTTTCTAATATCCATTTGCGAGACATTAAATGCATTAAGTGCTATCTTATAATTTATTGTTAGCCCTGTCACCATAATATGACCTCAATCATTGTAACATTATCGACTTATCGTACAATATATGGAAATCACCTCGATCATGTTGACGTTATCGACTTATCGTACAATATCAGGACATCACCTCAATTATTGTAACATTATTGACTTATCGTACAATATATGGAAATCACCTCATTCATGTTTACGTTATTGACTTATCGTACGATATCAGGACATCACCTCAATTATTGTAACATTATCTACTTATCGTACGATAAACGGACATTACCACGATCATTTTTACGTTATTGAATTATCGTACTATATATGGACATCCTCTCAATCATTTTTACGTTATCGACTTATCGTACGTGAACGGACATTATCACAATCATTTTTACGTTAATGACTAACTTACAATAGATGGACATGACCACCATAAATTTTACATTTTAGACTTATCGTATGATGTATGAACATGACCTCAATTATTGTAACATTATCTACTTATCGTACGATAAACGGACATTACCACAATAATTTTTACATTTTAGACTTAACGTACGATATATGGACATCACCTCAATTATTGTAACATTATCTCCTTATCGTACAGACATTACCAAGATAATTTTTACATTTAATTATCGTACGATATATGGACATCCTCTCAATCATTTTTATGTTATCGACTTATCGTACAACAGATGGACATGACCACCATCATTTTTACATTTTAGACTTATCGTACGATATATGAACATGACCTCAAAAATGACAATATAATATACAATATTATAATATACAAAACAATATAATATAACAGGACTATTAAGTGTATACATTTTTTCATCTTAAATTATTGATTTCCTACATTTGCCAGAGTGCTTTTTGACATTAGTTTGTCCAAACAGAGAGCGCGAAAGAGTAGAATGGAAAGAGGAAATAAAGGAAAAAGCAACAGAATTAGATCGGACTACGAGGGGACTTTGTCATTCTGTGAGACGGATGAACAGAAGCGTATAATGGCGCCTCCCAAAGGTGGTGTTTCTGTAATTCTGAGGGACTGACACCAAAACGTGATGCGCATCTCTGATGGTTTAGGACAGCTGAGACTGCAGCACTGAATAGGTGCTCGATACAATTCAACACACGTTCCTCTGAAAAGACGTTGATAAGAACAAACAAACCACCAAACAGCCTGCAGAGGAACTCTATCAAGATAATGTTGATTGGGGAAATGATTTGAGGCCCGCTGTCGGGGAAAGAGGAGCCAGTGAAATGTTGAGAGTTTAACTCTGCAAAGACTTCAACGCCTCAGTTGAGTATCTGAACACGCCACTGGGACACATATTTGATGATTTACATCGCATTTCGTTCACATGAGTGGAAAACAATTTCACAGTTGATTTCTGGGCTCATCTGCTAGACAAAGACAAACCAGCACATTGATATCAAAACTAAATTCAAATGGAGATGCTCCATAAAAAAGTAAGTTATTACAGAAGGATGGTAATCTCAGTCCTGGAAACTGGACCAACAGTTACAAAACTGGAATATTGATCCCAAAACAGGTATGAAATGTATCCATTATTATTGCTGTTGTTCTTGCAATACAGTGGCAGTGATGAGGTCTATATACACACAGTTGACGGTGCATTCTGACACGTACCTAATCCACTTTGTTTCATCTCGGGGGATTGACGTGAGCACAACGAGAAGAGGCGATAACTGCCGACTTTCGAGGACGATGTCTCTGACAGAACCTGGTGAAAACACACACACACACACACACACACACACACACACACACACACACACACACACACACACACACACACACACACACACACACACACACACACACACACACACACACACACACACACAATCCTCAGACAGCGGTAACATGGCATCTCGACTATATTTGATATCATGCACAAGTCTCTACTAGCTGGCAGAATAAAATATGCCCTAGGACAAGGGGAGAGGCAAAAACCACAGAAGAAGCAGCTCTGGGTCTATAAAATATACTGATTATAAAAGTAAATAAACAAATAGCTAAACAGACTTGATTTGATGCTTTGTAGTGTTTTCATGAACAAAACTCTTCAAGTCCACAATGAAAGAAAATGATTTTGGTAACGGGATGGCTTTACCATCATTTAAATTGCTTCTAGACTTTAATACAGGTGCATGTGGGGAAGAGGTTGCTGTCTGGTTGAAACAGAATGAAGAAGAAGCGGCGCAGCATTCAAATCTTGTTGTCAATGCAGTCATTGAACTGAAATGAACTACTGGTACAGGCCTAGAGTCTGGTGCAGTGACTCTGCTTCTTCCTACCTCCATGGATCCGGTCTTTTGATTGCGTATGAGTGGGGACCTCCTCTGAATGGTGATTGGCTCAGACAGCGGCAGGGCGCGGTCGGTCTCATCTCGCGAGAGGTCCTCCAGGCTGCCGGGGTCGGTCTGTTTCTGTCCGAGCAGAAAGAACAAAGAGAGAGAGAATACGTATGCTGCAGTCTGCGGGACAACAACACGGTGAAAAACACTGGGATGGGATTCTACCTGCCGTGTTACCTCTGCAGAAGCCGGCCTGAAGCCGAAGCCGGTCGGTGCGTTCTCCTCCTCCTCGACGCCTTTGACTCCGGGGCTGAAGTGAAGCTCTACGTGGAAGCGCTCCTCTGAGGAGATGTCCTTTAGGGGGAACAACGGAGATGTTAGAGATGTTAAATGTTCCAATACCATTTCTAATCTCCTGCTGCACAAGTTTATTTATATACACACCTCTATACACATGTACGCTACTCAGAACTACTGTTTTTTGTTTGATGCTAAACTGTTAAATCTAATATAAAACAATGATTGGTTTTACTTATATCGAAGTACATCCCAGTGACCGGCTCGTCTACCGATAGCTCGGGGCTAAATAGCTAACGTTAATGGACTTGCATGGTGCCTCTTTTACAAGTTTATACTTTAAAATCGATTGAAAAAAACATATACAAATGTAAACACACAGACAAGCGGTACCAGGATGAGACAGTGTCATGGAGGCCATGTGAAGCATCAACAAACAAACAAACACGCTACCTTGTTGTTGTCCTCGTACAGCATGATGACAATCTGAGTCATGTAGTTGAGTTCAGAGACAGCATTGAGGTAATCCATGGCACGCTTCCACTGCTGGTCCTTCTCCTCCTGTCGCAAACACACACGCGTATTAAAAAAATAACTTCTACCCCCATCTGAGGAAACATTACAGTTCTGTGGGACTGATGTTCGACCGCTTACGTCGAGCAAGCCTCCGTAGCGGAAAATGCTGAGCAGGGAGTGGACGTGACTCTCACTGGTGAAATATAACCGTGTCCTGACGTGGCGCCCTGGAGACATCACTCCTCGAGAGTACCTGAAGAAGATGCCACATTCAGTCAGTCCAAACACTTTGCATCACGTCTCCCCATCCAAACGGCCTTTCAATTTACTCACAGAGGGTGCAGTTTGTTGACGGACTCGTCCTCGTGGGTCCTCTGCAGGTCCAGCTGGATCTTTCTCACCAGTGGGAGGCAGTGGGCATATGCTATGTCCAGTTTCTCCACTCTATTAATGCCATATTCCTTGAAACAAAGAAGAAAAATATGTTAATTAAAACAAATCTTTAAAGAATGAAAGTAAGTTCATCTATAAATATCTAGCCACTGTGCTTTCCTTCTCTATATCTTGAATATTGAAACAAAAGACGGAAATTAGCCTTAAAAATGTTTCTTTGCAGTCGACCAGATGTAACAACCGTCTCCTCTCTATCTGAACTTCCTCCTTCCTTCTCTTCCTTCTCCCCCCTCCTCTTCCTCACCTGTGGGATGACGATGTCAGCCACAGCTCGAGACAGTCTGAACAGCTCCAGCGTGTCCTCCAGGCCCAGAGTGGCGTTGTGGATGACGTCGTACTTCACGCAGTCGTAGATGTCCGGTATTTTGCTGATGTCGTAGCGGCCGTTCTTCATGCGGAAGTCTCTCTCCAGTTTGGACCAGCGCTGCAGCATCAGCTCCAGAGTCTCGCTGTGGTACAGCTGCAGGTCTGGTGAGACAGACGAGATCGTTTAACACGATTAGTCATCGACTTTGGAAACATTACTTATTGAACATGCCTTTTTAGAATTTTTTGTAAATTTGTGCGTGGCGTGTGCGATGTCACACATAGTTCACTGATAAAATCACTATTCACACGTCTTATACAAAGAAGGCCAATTCGTTTTCAGATGCTTTAGAAACAGGAGATCTGAAAAATCTTCATTTGAGTAAATATTTTGCAGCCAAATCAAATAGTTTACAGGATATTCAACCTTTGTTTCTTTATAATGCTTTTAATACATTACTGGTTTCTTTACAGGGTTTGGACAAAGACAATAAAGTATCCATAAGTATGAGATTGAGTCACTGTGGAGGGTAGTTTACTGCGTTAAACCTACAGTCTTTGGGCATATCTATGAGTTACACTCGTAGTCTTTTTCTTCTTTTTGTTCATACGCACTCTGGCGTTTCGGAGAATAATGCAGCACACATGCTCAGAGCTCGCGCGTCGTCTGCGGAGGCTCACGCTACGGCGCCAAGCGCAAGCATGAACAAAGTTTAAGTCCACGAGCCCAGAAAGAGGCGAGGGGGCGCTGCAAAGCCAACTTCACCCGGGGCCTTTATTATTTTCTTAGCCAAACAAGAGCCCATTGCGGCACAACGCCACGGAGGAAATGCGCCTGCAGAAAGCCAGCCATCGGTGGGGAAGATATAATGTGGGCTGTATATCACCAGGCAGTCATCCAAACGTCATCGCTCACCGGCTGACTTGGGGTCCTCCATCCTTGTGCGGATCTGGGAGGTGAGGCTCTGAATGAGGGCGTAGACCTGGTCACATGTGTCCACCGGGTTCTGGACTATCTTCATTGAATTCACCAAAGAGGCACTGCTAGTTGGGGCCAGCTGTCACACACGGAAACAAAAAGAAAAAGAAGCACAAAAAGATTTAATAAAAAGCCTTGTTTGAAACAAATGAATACCGACTGCTTTCACTTTACAAAGAGCTCAAAAGGCTGCTGAACCTTTGTCATTGGATTTAACAGAGCCACATATAATCAATCTGCAAACAATTAGCTCAAGAGAGCCCATGCTTTCTGCTTTCTTTAGAACAGGTTAGTAATCCTCAGTGATCAAAAGGAGATAGGAACCCGCTGTCTCTACATATCATCATCTCAGGCTAACTATTACTGTGGGAAACATACACTAGAATATGTAGGTTATGTATCTGCCTACAGTAGATGAGCTTATAGGAACAGACAGGAGAACTGAACTGCTGTGGACGTGTTTTAGACACCTTAAAGAATCGATTTAAGCTATATTTAGAATACTTTCAGCAGCTTAACTTGTGGAGTTACGGGGTGAGTGCCTCCATGGCGCATTTATAAAAAGGGACTTTAGACCAAATACATATGAATGAAAAACAAGTTATTATTCAGCTACCAGACCAATGTGATCTGGTTCAACACCGACAAGCTGAAGGACCCGTGGCAGCTGTCGCGTCTTCTTAAAAAAAGCTAATCTGAATCCACGCCTCCCCGTGAACTACGGACCGATCTCTTAGTTATTGTATTTGTAGCTGATTCAAACTCCTGCAGCAGACTCTTTGCTCATCATGACCCAAAACATGTGCTTCCTGTGTAAAAACCACCGGCTGTACAAGAGGTGCACACAAGTGTACAGATTTCTAACAAAAGAAGCTTAAAAGATCATTTAATTGCTGTTTTGTACTTGCTTTCCCCGTTTATTATTGTGCATGTTGTTTCAGTCATGTAGCATTACTATTGGTTAGGAGCTAACACAGCTAAACAAACAAGCAGACGCTCATATTTTCTGTCTTTTTGATAATGTATTGTTAGTATATTTATCTTTGTCATATCTTATGTATACATATGTTGTGCTCTCTATAGTATTGTGAACATGTAACATTATTTTGGTGGAGGCTTCAAGTAAGCCTAGTGGGGTTTTCTGCCTCTTCGTGCTCTGTGATATTATTTATCTCCGTCATGTTTGTGTATTTTCTAAACTGTGCAAGTGATTTTGTGTTTTTCCCCCCTGCTACCCTCCTCGGGGCCTCACAGGGCAGACTAAAGTTTCGTCCTCTACTCACCCTGTCAAAGTCCTCGTCGGTGAAGTCCCGGTCCTTCTGCAGGATCTCGTGGAGTCGGGCCTTGACGCGGTGCTGGCAGCTGCCCAGCGAGTCGCTGTCGTTGTCCAGCAGCCCGTTCATGTTGGCGCTCTTCACCATCTGAACCAGGATGGGTGTCAGCTCGCCCTCCAGAGCCAGCAGACCCTACACACACACACACAGAAGTGTGAAATCTGTGATTTGTATAACTCATCAGTGTGGCTATCACACAGATGACAGCTAGCATGAGCTGTTGTACGGGGACTAAAGGAAACCAAACAGCATGATGTATTTGTGACTTGTCTGATCTTGTTGACATCGAGTCATTTCTACGCTACAGAAAACACATTGTAGTTTTATTTCACAGTAGAGGACATCACTCAGTGGCCCTCTCTCATCTAACGAAGCTGTTAATCGCTGAAAGGAAAACATAACTAGCTCGTAGAAGGCCGCTTTCCTTTTCTGAAGAAGAGCTTGGAAAACGTCAACGGAGTCGATTAAATATATTTTATCTAGTATGTTTTACACGTTGTTCCGTCCAGCACCTAGTATTTATCGTCTGGATGGGCGAGCCTTTGTAATTATTATTTTTTGTGCTTTCCTCTGACAATCTCTCGCTTCTTTGTTTTTTAATGTCACGTGAGAGTCTGCAGGTGGCGCTGTTTCCCCTCTATTTAACTGAGACGATGACTCCGGCTGGTTTATTAAACACACTGTGTTTTCTATCAATGGACATTCTATTAACGTCCTGTAACTGCATTTAAACTATGTAGCTTACAGAACAGAAACGTCTCTCTGGTCCGGAGCTCTTAGAATAGCCGCCTACCTTTGCGAAAGCCGCGGCCGTCATCTGCACTCGGCCTTCGTCGGACGCGTAGATCTTCAGGTCGTGTCTGTAGGTGCTGTGTAACCGGAGCAAGCCGCAGCCTGGAAATCCAGCGTAGTCTCCTACAAAGATCGGTGAAAACAGACGAGGACCCTGCTGGTTTACAGAGTTACTCAAAACCGGCTGCATTTTTGTGTGCAACAAGCAGCAGTTTGTTATGAGATGTCGCCACCGTGGAATCGTTTTTTTCAGTCCGACACAGTTACACCTCGTGTGTGTGTTCGTGTGTGTGTCTCACCTTGACCTCCGGGGTACATGCAGCGGAAGGCTCTCCCCAGTTCCTCCGCCTGAACTCTGCCAGCAGGCGTGAGCTCTCCTCCCCACTTCAGCACCAGCAGCAGAGATGGACCCTCCTTACGCGTGTCTGAACACACACACACCATCCAAACGGTAACTTCAGTTGGCCCGCTCCAACTTGAAAACATACTACTTTATAGTAAGAGATTAAGAAAAAGAAAAAGCCCTAATATCGTCCTACCTTCTTCCTCACTTGAGGTTTTGGGTTGCCCATGGGGCAGGTAAGTTAGTTGCACTTTTCTGTTGATCCCAGAGAAATGGCCGTACCTTTTATTGGCAAGAAAATAAAACAAATCTGGAGTCAATAAAAAGATAAAGCTGTTTATGGATAAACATGATTGTACGCCTCCTTTTTTTATACCTCCGATAACAAAATGGGGGCCGTTACTCCTGAGGATTAGACGACTAACGATGTGGTGTTTACTCGTGTAGAAACGGGACCAGGATGTGCAGTTACATGCAAGTCTTCCTTATTAAAATACAATGACTGTGAAGCTGTAAATAAGATTCTTCGTCCCGTCTCATAATTGAAGGCGTATTCACTCTGTCTCACACAAAGAGGACTTTGAAAATATATATATATATCGATCAACAACGATCAGCACTAAACTGCCTGTATTTGTTAACGTCATTACTGTGATTTATCAGAGACAACAAAAGGACAAATTCACACACATACAGAATATATGGCAATGAAAGAGTGACTGAATGAATAAATCTTCATTTGTTTTCTGTAGGAGTGTTTATGGGAATGTGGATCTTTCAGATCAATTTGAAAAGTGAGTCAGAGGTTTGAATATTCCACATTTTAGTCTGTGTGGGACTCGAGGTGGTCTTGACTGCAACACTGGAAGGACAAAGAGATTGAGGGTCCGTGTCCACCAAAGGGTTCTCCTCAAAATCTCACACGGGAGGTCCGTCCTCTCCCTACGCGCCTCATCCAGAGCCAGTGGTCTGCACTTCATCAAATGAACACTGGACTGGAGATCAGCTGACGTTTCTATACTTTATGAACCATTACCTCGTCTTGTATCGTCTGATCTGTATTCTTAGGTTTTGTTTTTATAATTGATGCGTTTATGAATCGTTGCTGCAAACCTAGTTTCCTGTAGTGGGACGATAGAGCTGAACTGAACCTAGTGTTTTAAAGAATACATGAGTGAAGTCGTGCCATTACCATCTGGGCGTATAAAAGACAATTAGCTTCACGTTTCTTGTGCGTAGGAGGCTGTTTACAGGCGATACACTGCAGCCAAATCAACATCAAAGGCTCTTGGAGTCGTGTTTGGCAGATGGTGACCTTTTAAAAACTAATTTGTCACAAGCACGGGACGAACCCAAAGACAAACTCAGGACACTCTGTCCAAATTCTACAAGAAGGTGAGCAGTGAGGCAATGCATGTACCCAGACTAATACCATATCACCGTATAATGTTACAGGATACTTACCATACATCGGAGTTCTTGCACAGTTTCACTACAAAACCAGTATGGATGTAAAAAAAATGTAATTTCCTTTTTGCAGTCTATCATAGTTTTAAAACAACCTAATGACCTAGAAATGACTTAAATGAATATGAGACGGAGTGTCTAGTGGTTAATAAAGAGACCCAGTTCCCTTCACTTACATTTCCAGAACAGTCTTCAGCTGCTCCAGTTTGGATTTCTTCTCTTCTATCTCACAGTCGTTGTGCTGTCCTAGTTCTGCTAACAACTGACGCGTGATGTCCAGCACCTCCTGTTGAGAGTTCAGAGGAACAAGCTGTCAGAGCGAGCGAGCGAGCGAGCGAGCACACACACACACACACACACACACACACACACACACACACACACACACACACACACACACACACACACACACACACACACACACACACACACACACACACACACACACACACACACACACACACACACACTAATTGTTACCTGCAGTTGTTTGGGCTTCTTCAGCTTTAATTTCCCAGTTTTGTATCCTCCATATTTTTCAAATAGATCGAAGAACCTGGATTAATGGAAGACAAACTTCAGATTAATCAAACGTTTTGTTTTAATCAGCCCAGTAAAAGCAGTGATAACCTACATGGGGTTGCGGACTTCCATCTTCATCTTCTGTTTCGGCGTTCTGTCTCCGTGTCGGATGACAGCGATGACGCATCGTAGCTCCATCCTGAAGAGTGCAAGAGAAAGTTAGCTAATATTATTATTAATATAGCAGTATTATTTTAATGTAAAGATTAGGCTTGGGTGGTATCTATTGTGTCATAACTTCCTGATATGTCAACAGGGTATCTGATGGTATATGAATAACCAAAGTCTATGAGAAAATGACTCTACTTCTCTCTTGATTTATTACCTCAGTAAACATTGTAAACATGAGTTTATGGTCTCAATCTCTAGTTTCAAGTCTTCTTCAATACAGCATGATGTTCATTTAGTAAATGATGGTCCATTTAGAGTCAAACAGACCATAAAGCAGGGTATGCTTCAGGGCGGGGCTACACAGTGATTGACAGGTCGCTACCAGACACTATACGTCGTCTCTACGTCACTCCTCCACAGTCCAGATATGGTCACTTCCTGTTCAGTGGATGCAAAAAATCCAAGATGGCAACGGCGAAATCACCGAACTCGAGGCTTCATAACATCAGTCCATAAACCAACTGGTGACGTCACCATGACTACGTCCACTTCTTATATACGTCTGTGGTTAGAATTCACCAAATCACACCAACAAGCTAACTGATCGATGCAGCAAGTGGACCAGCAACCTCTGAGATCTGGGAGGTAACGATAGCTGTATCATGGCTTTGAAGAGAGCGTAGATACCTGCTTGTTCCCCGTCTGAAAGGTGTGTACCTCACACAACCTCACTTCAAACAAACCACACTATCCCTTTAAGGGACCACCCAAATTGATTCGAAGCCAACTGAACATCAGTAAACGGTTCTGACTCACATGGTCCCTGAAGTAGTGGGAACAATGGGGATGTCCTCCGCCTCCGTCGGGATGGACCAAGGAATCTGAAACTGAGGCGCCAGCTCACGCATCACGATGTTCCTGAGGAGCCGATGAAGGGAAACCCAACGAGGAATGAAACAAAGCAAGCTCAATGAGATCAAAGGTTTCCAATCAATCAAACTCAAATCAAATCTCAGGAGAAAATGTTCCAGTGGACCAGCAATGACAAAAAAAATAAAAATAAACATGGTACCCGAGGATCTTGGCACAGTCGTCGTAGTACTTCATCGAGTTCTTCACGAAACTGAAACCGTTGACGTCACACACATACGAGTGTCCATTAGCTCGGAGGAGATCGAAGCCACACACAGTTTGCTGCAGAGAGAGGACACAAATTCAGCAACGATGCTCCACAACGAAGGGAAAGAGAGCGGCGGGACAAAGCGGCGATGCCTCCTCCTCCTCCTCCTCCTCCTCCTCCTCCTCCTCCTCCTCCTCCTCCTCCTCCTCCTCCTCCTCCTCCTCCTCCTCCTCCTCCTCCTCCTCCTCCTCCTCCTCCTCCTCCTCCTCCTCCTCCTCCTCCTCCTCCTCCTCCTCCTCCTCCTCCTCCTCCTCCTCCTCCTCCTCCTCCTCCTCCTCCTCCTCCTCACCTTGAACGCTAGGCAGACCTTACGGGCCACCAGCTTCTCCATGGCGGAGAGCATGACCGGGTAGCGGACCTCCTTCCCCTCGCTGTCTCGCTCCACCTTCCCGTCCAGAGCCGGGGACTTCCGAGCCTCAGCGTGAGCGTAGTCGGGCCCCACAGTGTAGACCTGAGGTCACATGACACACCACCAGACATCCTCAATCACTCTCAATGCAAACGTTGATTCTAGGTTTAACTGACTTACATTATTCTTAAATTCTTAATTAAAATAATAGAGCTGTGAAGTGCTTTTTTTCCTGTTCCGTATCAACATTGCAAAGTTTTATTTACACAAAATCCTTTTAACGATGACACTTGAGCTTCGTTTATATTGCACGTAGTTCAGACCGACAATCAGAGCACTTTAAACATGTCTGAGGTTTTGAAATGCTTCAGAAACCTTTTAGTCTTAAAAATCTACATTTGAGTATATATATATATATATATATATATATTTATGTAGTAAAATAAGTGTGTATGAATGAAAAAAAAAAAAAAAATATATATATATATATATATATATATATATATTTTTTTTTTTCATTCATACACACTTATTTTACTACATAAATTACAAACTCTACCTTGACATCCGTGCCGTCTGTGGGCATGAACTCTTCATAGATGTAAGAGCCCGTCTTCCTCACGCTGGTCTCCGGTGAGTACACGCTGCTCCGGCTGCCGATCTACACGAATCACACAGCGAGTGAAAAACCATCCAGTGCAACGGTGCATTCCCATTACTCTCTTTAAGGTCCATCACCATCTGAAATAAAGGCTGCAGCTCCGTGTTGGACAACAGTGTGTCTCAATTATGATAATGTGCTTTCTCTGAGCAACAGACTCGTGTACCATTACAGGACAAGCTATCAAGTGGTGCAGGTTACTGCATTAATCCTCTGAACCCCAAAACCCACGACAGCAGTGAAAAGAAAGTTCTTTGAACAATCTGCCTCCTGTATCTGATAGTGGCCGGTCATTAACAGTGAAGTATTAATAGAGTGGTTGTTGTAGTCTGATGTACACCTTTCTGAAGAGCCGCTGGCTGCCTCCACCAGCAGAGGTGGGGTAGTAGATGTAGACGTTGTGGTCCTCAGCGCAGACGGGCTTCTCAACGAAAGGTTTCTGGAACACCTCTCCGTTCACCTCCACGTGGTCCTCTCCTTCCACCAGGTTACACTCTAGAGGAACACAGAGAAAATGCTTCTGTGAGCCAGGAAGCCCCCCTTTTCTGATTATCCCTTTAAATGTACACAGAATAACACAAACAGAGTAACAAATAAAGGCAGTGGGAGACCAGCAACTCTGTGTTCTTTGAGGTAAAATGACTGGTTTTGTGACGGGAGTCTGGTAGCTGTCTGACAGAAAGATAAAGAGGTGAAAATATTCTACGACATGTCTGCTTACACTTTAACGGAAAGTTAAACACAGACCGTATTTCAGACATCGAACCAAAACCCATTGATAAAACCCATTGACTTCCACACAAAGGAAACAGGAAGTAAACGCTTAGCTCCCATGCTGGTACTCCCGTCTGTTTCTCCAAACTGGGGTTGTGCGCCAACCGCCATCTTCAGTCGGTAATACACTGAATATGGAAAAGCACCTCATACACCCACACTTCCAAAAATCCAAACTATCCCTTTAAGTATGGCACACTTGCGACTGCGTCATGTTTGATACTATATTTAGGATACTGGCCTCAGGATGCTGCCTGGACTGGAGCTGTTTTTCTGAGGGACTTTTCATCGAGGAATATAGTCAGCTATCTACTGTAGTAAAGACTTATGGAATATCATTGAGGCGGCAGACTGACCGTCTGGGTTGTCTGGGTCGCGGTTCAGCACAGCGTAGCGCGGTAAATCAATCCCTTCCTCCTGTAGGATGCGATACACCTCTCTCCTGTTAAACAAATACATCAAATAACACATTAATACACGATGCTTCTTTGTATATTCTTTATCAATATTGTAAACGTAGAGTTAAAGAGTACATCTCAGCAGTACCTGTCCTGTATGTAGTACTGCATGTTCAGGTCATTGAGGAGCAGAGGGTTTCTCAGTTTGGCATAGCTCACGGCCTTATCCAGCGGGAAGCCTGGTGTACATGCAGAGAGATGAACCAATAGATGAAGCTCATGGACAACATGATGTTAATAACAAGTGGGGAAGAGGAGTTCAGAGTTACGGCGACGTCGAGAGAATGACTCTGATGGACTCAACATAATTCTGTTTATGCCAAAATTTGAAGCCATTCGCTCAAGACATTCCTGAGATATCACCAGAATGGAGACGGACGTGAGGTCACAGAGACCACTGACCACCAGATTCTCATCAGTTCATCCTTGAGTCAAGGTGGACGCCTTTTTGCTACATTTTCAAGACATTCCCTCAAGCTGTGATATGGCGTTCACAGGAATGGAGCCGACAGACAAACGAAAACATAATGGCTTCGGACATAGATATCACCTTTGTCTGAAACACATCAAACAAGGTTCACGTATAATAAATGAAGACGTGTGTGACGTGTGTGTGTGTGTGTTGTACCCTTGGAGTGGAAGGAGATGAGGCAGTCACACAGAGGCCATTTGTCCACGGGCTCATTGAGGATGGCGTCCTCTGGGAAGATGACCACGGTGATGAACTCAAACTTGCACAGCCTCTCCAGGATCTGGGTCATCGGCTTGGACTTAGACTTCTTCATCATACAGCAGATCCCCACCACGATCTGTCGCTCCGGGGGCTGAACGAAGAGAAAGAGAGAGAGAGAGAGGGGACAACATTTCAACAATCTGTACGAGGAAGCAGGAGAAACAACGGCAGCTTTGTCCCTTAAAGCTCCCATAAAAGCTCACACTTAAGGACTGACAGTAATAGATTTCTGTAGTGTCTCCTCTCCTAAGACAGAGAAAGTCATTGACAATCTCAAATCAAATGAAAGCCCCCCAACCATAGTCCTTAACTCTCTGAACCACAAAATCTGCCGGCAGGATGGAAAAGCATGTTTTCTTTAAACAATCACCAACACTACGCCGTGTATCACAGCCAGAAGCTGTAACAACGGTGAGAATTGTCAGATTTTCATCTTTCCGAAGGTCCTTAAACACACCGTGTGTGACCAACGCTTCCGTCAGAAAACACACCCGGAACAAAGATAAAAATTGTGACATTTCATCAAAAACATTTTATTCTACGTGTCTCATTTAAAATGTTGCCCCAAATAAACAGTTTCCTTTAACCAGATCCTGTAAAACATTAAGTTGCGAGCTCCTCAGAGCAACTATGAAGCCATGATTCATTCATCTGAGACCAACAGTCACGTGACAACAAATCAGAGAAACTTTGACTGAACTTCAGGAAGTGAACACAGAGCAGAGAGGAGAGGCTGTAATAATGTGAATAGCTTAATATTATATATTATATTTATAGTTTATATTGCTGTGAAAATCAAGGCCACAGAGAGTAAAATGTGACGGGAGGTTCAGAGGGTTGACGGTTGTTTTGTTGACCGAAGTCTGGCCCGAGACTCTCTCGTCTGCTATCCAGCTGACTCATTCACCACGGCAACCAATGTTAATGCTAACGGGCCGGCTCGAAGAGCGCTGGCAGTGAATGACCTGCTGCAATAACCAGGTAACTTAAGTGCATCGGATTATCTATTACTCACTGATCATCTGACGCTCGCACCGACACATTTTTAAGTAGAGAGGTAGTGTAGTTTGACGTCTCACCGAGTCCGTGTCTTCGTCGTCCTCATACAGCTCCATCTCTGTCCTCATGCTGTCGTCCAGGGCCTCGCTCTCATCGTCCTCGCAGCCCACGAAGAATCTGGGAGCGCCACGCCGGCTCTCGCCCGGGCTGTTGGGCTCTGACATCACAGTCTCCCGCGGCGGCCCTCAGCGTCCCACCGCGCCATCGTACACCAACGCAGCCGATATGAGGGTGCGAGGCCTGAGGGACGGCGACGGGTCCACTCTGCCTGGGCTGGAGAGCAGAGCTGGGTGGACGAAGGTGTGCGTTTGTGAGGCGGAGAGAGGTTACGTGTGAAGCGATGGAGATGGTTCAGTCCTCGGTGATGACGCCGTTATTCAAGTCACTCATTCTTCACATCTCATTTGGGTTTCTCAAGAGTCTTCAGCACCGATTATCTGGTGACAGTCCTGTCCTCCATTTGTACGTCCTACGCGAGAGACAAAACGTTCATTATTAATAATAGGGTTTGGCCTCGTGGTGTGTACCACGCACTACATACTCGGTATCAGTATGTACTGCACAAAGCCTACAAAATGAATGACTAAGTAGGATTTCACCAGCTGACTGTTCACACACAAGTGAGTAAAAGAATCTCTGAAAATGTTGCAGCTAATTTCCAAACAGACGTTATCTGGATAAACTGAACAGAAACCAAGCGGGACAAAAGCAAAGTGAACGTAAGTTCAGACTGAAGAGTATAAGAGTGAGAAACGGCAGTAAAATGTATAGATGGATGTATTATCTGTTCTTATATCTAAAGATTTAAGCATCCACCACATCTTCATGAAATCCATTAAGTCTACATGAATACGTCTGGAGGTCTCGTTATGCCCAGCTGTGTGGGTGACTCTGGTTTTCCAACTAAAAGAAGAAATACCAAGCGTGGCACTTTGAATCCCACTTATTACCCCGTCACTTTTGAGCAGTAATGGCCGTGTGCTTGAGCAATAATTACCTCCAGGACTTGCTCTACTGTTACACATTTAACGCCGACGCTGCAGTCTGCTGCTGCACAGACAGCAGGAGCGTCGGCTCTGATCTGCATCTCCATCACCACTAAACATGAGCCAGTCATGGAGACCACGAGGACCGTCGTACTCGTTACTCCCTGGCGCGCTATAAGACACCCATCTGAAGGACAGTCACTCACGGGTCAGTGGAAGATACTGTTATTAGCATAAGCAGCCTACAAGGGGTCAAAACGAGATAAACAAACACATTACTGTCCAAAAGCCACGGGGATCTCCAGCTGAGGAAACAAACAAGACCAAGTTCCCTCCACACGTGTAGCACTCAGCTAACCTTCCTGGGATTCACAAATAGTTAAGCATGAATGTAGCATGTTCACTTAGAGCGTTTAGTCCATGAAGTCAGTCAGCAGAACATTCATTGGCAACTATTCCGATAATAGAGTACTCGTTCAAGTATTTTTTTAAGTGAAAACAAATATGAGAAGAAAATTCAAATGTTTGTGTTTTCTATAATAGCAAATTGTCTTATTTAATATGTCAATTTAGGAACTTTGGAAAATTGTGGGTTTATTGAGAGATTAATTCACTGACGGACTTATGAACAAATGTACGTCGCCGCCGGTTAAGTGGTTGGTCGAGTGGTTAAGCCCACCGATGTCTTCCGCCTAATAAAAGTTCTTGGGAAAGAGACATTCAGCGGGTGAAAGACGACGTGCAGAAGACGGTCACAGATGTATTTAATAAACGTATCGTGAAGACGTTATCTTTACTTTTGAACACAGTTATTACCAAAGTATCGTGCCTTGATGTTGGTCACATCCATTTAAGGCAATAGAAGTAAGAAAACAGGGTCTGTGGCTGCTAAACATTACAAAAGTTTCACCGTTGCCTGACACACACACACACACACACACACACACACACACACACACACACACACACACACACACACACACACACACACACACACACACACACACACACACACACACACGTTAGAATAAACTCTTTCCATGCCTAAGGGGATTAGTGTTTCAGAGCTTGAGCGTAACAGTTAATCTCTTCTATTACACCTGCTTAGGTGCCAGAGGGGCCATCGCTCGCCAGTGAGGTCACGTCCTCTTTACACTTGATGAGAGTTTGGAGGATCACCCCCCCCCCCCCCCCCCCATGATGTCATGCTGTGGGGTCAAACCCCTGTAGCCCCAGTATGACAAACTTTAGAAGAAGCTTTAAATATCGAATCTTGTCTCAAACGTTTGACACAATCCTGTTGGTTTTAAACTTAAGAGAAGCAGCAGAATCGTTCACTGATCTGCCAACAGATCATTATCGATTAAACTGCTGATTATTTCCTAGATCAATCGATTGCTTCGCCAAAAATAAAAAAGCCCCAAAAAAATGAGTACCAATGCTTAACAGAGCACAAAGTGATGCCTTTAGACATCTTGTTTTGCCCGACCAACAGCAACAAAAACCTAAAGATATTACATTTACCATGATATAAAAACACAAAATCTTTCAACTTGAGAAGCTGGAAACCAGAAAACGACTTTAACAAATAATAGATTGTCAAAACAGCTGCGTATTCCCTGAGACGCATCTGTGACAGTGAAGGTTCTCATAGAAGCCGATATGACAATATAGTAAAAACATGAATCACACGTGGAACATAAATGATGTTCAACACAGACACAGTGCCAAGGCCTCTCTCTTCATCGCATAGATGATAATAAGAATCACCGCCTGAAGTTCTGGATCTCTATTGCACCACTTTGTATTCAGAAACGTGCCCTTTCAATACATGTCTGCTGTCTCTACCTGACCTAGAACCAGAAGACTCACACACCTCCATCCTTTATCCTCACAGACAGTGGAGCCTGAATCTGAGCCACAGCTTGTTTCTATAAAGACAGCCGGGATTACACTTAAGGAGGGAACGTTTTAAATATATTATTGGTTGCCATGTTGTCACCTAACCAGACTGGCAGACTGAAGTGGGTGTGGGCGCCACTGGGCGGTAATTTCTTGACTTCAACGACTCCTTAAGACTAATGTGGATCTCCTATCTTTATTTAATTATTTTGTGACTTTCCACATTTTTCTTAGTAATTCTCTACTATTCTCTTTGTTTTCCTCTCTCTCTCTCTCTTATTTATTTTCTTATGTCTTTATCTCACCTGAGTTTACCTGCATGTATACGTTTTGTAGCCTGTAAACCTACAGTGGGTAGCTGGGTGGGAATGAGGTTTTAAATGTCAGACTGTAATTGCATTCATTGGGATAAAACCTGTGAAAATCAATAAAACATATTCACAAAAAATCGTGTAACTTAGCAATAAAAAAAAACAGACGTTGATATTTTTGAAACGTCAATCACAATATTTTAAACAATGAATTATCTGCCATTAGCTCTCGGTTATTTTTAGCAGTGTAAAAAGACATGTAGCTACCGTTAGCATTCAGCTAGCTAATGTTAGCATTCAGCTAGCCAACTACAACCACTGCCATTTTGTCCGCGTTTTGAAGTAAAGTACCAAATGTCTGTGCGCTTATTTAATGTTACCGACTGTGACGCGTGTCGGTGATGTTTCCATAACGTTACAAATGATGAACTCACACAGTGTAGCTGGAGGATTTGTATCGCTGCCATCGGCTCGCTTGACAGTTTGCATGTGAAACCTATCTTCTTTTTTTCTTTTTTTTTCTTCTGGTTGACGCACAGGTGATGGACGTCTGTAACAACCAATGGGAAAAGAGGAAAACTTTGAGCAGGCGTAACACACATGAGCCAATGAACAACGAGCAACAAAGTCAGTTTGCGTGTGTATTTATTAAAATAAGATAATCCTTTATTAGTGGGGACATTTACAGGATTACAGCAGCATAGTGGAGTATATATATATATATGAGGTATAAAAATATGAGGTATTTGTACTTACTCGTAATTACATTTTTGCCACTTTATACTTCTACTGACAATATGTACTTTTTACTCTACTACATGTGTTAATAAAATGTTCTCTGGACACTGTGCTTGACCTTTCATTATTTTTTCTGCTGATAGCTGCTTCACTGATGCAATGAGGTCAAGGTATTTTAAGGTACTTAAGTATCTTACATAGTTTTGTCAATGTTTAGTTTTGTTTATTTTATTCAGTGTTGGTTAAAATTAGTAAAGAATAGGGCCACTGCCTGATGTTGTTGTGCCAGGTTTAACTGTGTACTTTTACTTTATCTGAATACTTTTTCCATCACTGGTCTGCTGTGAATTCTTCCAAGTCTAAAGTTAACCACCGCACCTCTGTTTCATGAAGTGTCAAACTGCTGCTGGACATCACCACACCCTTAATGAAAACTAGTGTGTTTGTTTTCCCTCTTCAGTTGTCCAGAGATGGGCGGTTCACTCGAAACCCTGAAACCCACCCCCTTGGCGGCCGACATTGGTTTGACCCAACACGCGCTCCAGTAGAACGAGCCAATCAGAGAGTAGAACGCAACGGTACTCGTATTTTGAGCCAATCAGAGAGCAGAACGCCGCGGTACTCGTATTTTGAACTGCGTACAAACGGACAGAGAGAGAGAGGTGACGCTCCGCTCGTCTCTGTGACAACTTTGAGTTTGTTTTAAACTCTTCACTGATAATCACAACAGAGTGGAATTCAACAATGAGAAAGAGGTGAGCTTTTTATTGTTTATTAACCGTTAAATAAACTTGGATATTCGGTAAATGAGATAGCACGTAGCTAACTGTTGATCAAATGTGCTAGCTAGCATTAGATAAAACAACTCCAACGTCTGTTAGCTTGATGAGATAGCGTTACGTGACTTCTGTGGTTTTTAAACGTCACTATTGGTGCCTATAGATGTATTGATCACCTGTCCTGCCGTCTGTCCCTGTAGCGAGGTGCTCGCAGCAGAGGCCGTGTCGTGCCTGAATAAAGCGCTGTGCCACCTGAAGGACATTTGGGAGGAGATCGGTATCCCCGAGGACCAGAGATTGCAGAGGACTAATGTCGTCAAGAACCACATTAAGGTGAGACCTCCAGTTAATGTAGTCAAGAACCACAACAAGGTGAGACCTCCAGTTAATGTCGTCAAGAACCACAACAAGGTGAGACCTCCAGTTAATGTAGTCAAGAACCACATTAAGGTGAGACCTCCAGTTAATGTCGTCAAGAACCACATCAAGGTGAGACATTTGTTTACCTAAACGTTTACCTGCTGCTTTCTTGGGTCAGCAAATGTATCTGTGATCTGAGGGA
Organism: Pholis gunnellus; assembly: GCF_910591455.1. Classification (NCBI taxonomy): domain Eukaryota; kingdom Metazoa; phylum Chordata; class Actinopteri; order Perciformes; family Pholidae; genus Pholis; species Pholis gunnellus. The sequence continues at coordinate 6,436,503 of NC_136528.1, forward strand.
TTATAAACAGGTTTCGACAGAGGGAGGGGGGGGGGGGGGGGGGGGGCGGGGCGGGGAGGGGGTGAGTGAAACTAACCACTCCATCGAGACATCTGTCCATTAATCAAAGAAGAATCAGGTTTATTGCCAGGTAGGTTTTCACATCCAAGGACTTTACTTCAGTGTTTTGGTGAGAGAAAATAAAAAGCAAATCCTGCAAAGTTAAGACACATACATATAGGAAACATGGTGAAAAAAAGCACAATATATCCGTTTTAAGATGAGAGCTGTACAGGTTTGTGCAGGAATCTGCTAAAGTTCACAGACAACTATCTGATATTAATGTTCTGTTAGTGAAATAATGGGACCAAGATATGAACTGATTGAGAAATTTGACGGTGTATAAACATACTTGTAGTTTCAAGAAGGCTTCAAACATGCAGATAAAAAGATAACTCCAAATATATTGGGCCCGTAAAGGCATCACTTTAATCAATAGCTGTATCCATATCGGCCCTCGGTATCTGTTACTGGATTTCAATAGATCCACACATCTGTCTGCACACTGCTGATTCAGTTCACTGTCTTCATCTGCCAGAGTTTGCTGGAGATGATGATCAAAGAGGAGGAGTCTCTGAAGACCAGACTCATAAGCAGCATCCAAAGCTGCAGGACCGAAATGGAGACGCTCTACCTGGAACTCCAGCTGCCTATGTTTGAGGTAACGACCACCAGCAGAGTCAATGCTGCTAAATCATGCAAATATTTCTATTCTTGTTTAATTTAGTTATTTAAGAAAATGTTTAACATGCTTGCTCACGATGTTTTCATTTTGCATAATGTCAGTTAATATGAAACGCCTCTCAGTGATTGTAGGTATTAGTTGATGATAAACAGACTTTAGTGGCTTGAGAAACATCCTGAACTTGTCGTTCTCTTCTTCGTGTGTTCAGGAGGAGACTGGCATCAGCATGCTCCAGCAGGAGAGGAACATCCGTACCCAGGTGGGGGCTCTGATGACGGAGAAGGCTCAGCGGATGCAGCAGCTGAAGGCTCTACTGGACCAGGAACAGGACCTCTGCGACATCCTGTGCTCCATGCCGTACGGCATCCTTCCACAATCCGTCCCCACGCCGGAAGAACTGGAGAGCTTCAGCCAGCACATCGCCAACCAGAACACGGAGAAGGTGAGAGCTCGCTTTGTTATGTCTGTGGAGTTATTTTGACTGCATGAGGCGGAAAGTGTTTCTTCTAGACAGCTACAGGTCTTACTGCAGATGGTTTGTCTTTGCAGAACAATAATTTTCTATAGCTCCTTTTTTCAACAGCAGGAACTTTCACCAGGGAACTGTTTCAAGGAACTCATTGTGTTTTGACTGCAGGGACAGGGATCCAGATTGAGTTCTAGGGGGTCTTTTAGCCCCTAAAAAGACCCTGGTCATGGGGCTTTCAGGGTGGGGTTTGCAGGGATGACTGTCCACGATTGGTCAAACACACACAGCTTCATTCATAAAACAAGAAAGTACTCTAGAATCGATTCAGGACGAGGGAAGGGAGTTTCTGTTTGATTGGTAACATTAAAAAGTAACGTTAGGCTTTGCTGTCGGCCTCCTGACTTCCTAATTTAAAATAAAAGACAGAAAAAGAGAGAGAGACAGCACGGTGGTGCTGTGAAGAAGAGACAACAGTAATATTTATTTTACTTTCTAACCATCAAACACTCAGATGATTTACTGTGGAGACAGAAGCTCGTAGTCTTTAAACCGCCATGAAGACTCAGACAACGGGCTGAAGGAACTACAATGACCAGGAGCAGATGAAAGCCTCTTTTGGGCTGTTTATTAAATGTATTTAATAAAATACATGTGTTCTCTGCAATAAATTCAAACCCTCAACCCTGGGTTGAAAATGCAAAGAGGAGTCTGATTCTCTCTCTCTTCCTTGAGCTCTATTTTACCTGAAAAGAGATTCAAGGCTTTAAGATGATAACTTTCTAGTTTTTTGGGGTTTGCTGTGTATTTTGCTGGCTCATTTTGAGAATTCATGTTAAAGGAAAACTCTTGAAATTGGGTGATGATTTGATAATACACTCCTGAATGCTAGCAAACTTTTTTTTCTTGTGACATTTTACAGTAAAGATGAGGTTGGTGTTGCTATAAAACTACATATCTGTCGTATAACAACAAACAGCAGGTCACCACAAGACCTCCACAGTTTGTCATAAACACTGATCTGATCTGTTCTTGACCAAATGGTGCGCCGCTCTCGTGGTTTCAGGCGAGGCGGTACGCCGAGTTCACGGACCTGAAGAGGCGGATCATCTTGTACATGGGGGAGCTGGACCACGTCCCCGAGACCAGCTTCGAGAAGGACGTGGTCTGTGAGGACGAGGACTCTTTCTGCCTCTCGATAGACAACATCACGTCACTCAAACTGCTTGTTTGTCAGGTAAGATGTTTGTTTTACAAAACGGCATTTTGAGCTGCTTGAGGAATAAATGTTCCCCGAGGATGGACGCGCTGACTCTTTAGCACACTTTTCTTTTGTGGGCTCGCAAAGTGCTTCCTGCCGGATGTTTCCTCACGTCGGCTTGAGGCCTAAGTACGAAGCTACAGTTCATCTGTTCACAGTAATGAGCAGGTTCAATGTCTCTAAAGAGTCTCCATGTTCTCCAACATAATAACTTGCATCACCACACTGTTAATATCAGTGTTCATTTACTTAAGTGTAATGACATTTTGAATGCATTTATGATGTTTCTTTAAGGCAATCTTATCCACATAATGTGTCATGTTAATATCTCTCTCGGTTGGTCCCCGTTTCCCTTCAGCGAGTTATAATCCTGATTGTTAGTTTCTGAGAAGATGAGATGGAGCCCTCTCCTCCTCCTCTTTTCCCCCACCCTCTCATGTTTGATGCGTTTATATAATAAGCGATCCAACGGTGTTCGTGTCGATCCTGCAGCTGGAGGAGCGCAAGGCGGAGAACGAGGCGACGTGCGAGGCTCACCGGGAGAAGATCCAGCGGCTGTGGGGAAGACTGGACGTTCCTCAGGAGGAGAGAGAGGCCTTCAACGAACACATGGTCACATCCAGGAAGGGGAACCTGGAAGCGGTGAGAAGATTTGACTATTACTTCCTGGTTCCCAGTTTGTTTTAGTTTTTCCTGTTCATTTTTTAAGTTTACACTTTTATTTTTTCCTCTTCAGCTACAAGCAGAAGTTCAGCGTCTGGAGGAGCTCAAGCGGCTGAACATCCACAACGTGACGGACGCCATCCGCTCTGAGATCGCCGTGTTCTGGGAGAAGTGCTTCTTCAGCAGCGACCAGCGGCAGACGTTCGCTCCATATTTTAGCGGTGGGTTGTTTTTGTTTAACGTTGTCTTCGTCGGAAAAATACTAGAGACTCAGACTTTAATTTATTTATTTTTTTCATAGAGGACGTTACTGAAGATCTGTTAAGTCTGCATGACGCTGAGATCCAGCGCTTGAAGCAGCATTACGAGGATCACAAGGAGCTTTATGAAGGCGTTCACCAGTGGGAGGACAGCTGGAGACTCTTCCTGCAGCTGGAGGTGAGTACCATGTGACGGGGAACTAACACTCGCTGTGAGCAGCAACCAGAGGAGCAACACAACTTCTCTAAGTCCCACCCACAAACGCAGACTGGCCAATCATAGCGTAGCATCGTCCAGCGACTCTCCGTCTCCACAGACTCATCGGTGGCTTCAGATGTTCTTCATGTTCAGGCTGGTTTAGTGGATTTGGAGCTCGTGGAGCTAACATTAGCAGAGTACGTTAGCACATCATGAACTAGCGTTAGCGCGTCTATGACGTTCCACTGAAACTATTTTAATGATGGTGACAGTATAGAGCAGAAGACTCCCGCTCACTGTCTGCTTCACTGCATTCAGAGATATTTAGTCAGTGTTTTGGTACATCGAGCTCGGTGTTCTCCTACGCACCTGTCGACCTACTGGTGTGCTAATGTTTGCTCTTTTTAATGATTAACCGTGAATAAAGAGGACCAGTGTTCTTTTAGTTTCATGTCTTCTGTCTGGATCTCCAGGTGATGTGTTGGTTCACTTTTACACTTCAGCTTCTATCTTTATCTTTAAACTTGTTTTCTTTGCTGAATCACTTTGACATCCTGGATTTGTCCTTCAAACACATGTTCTGAATCCATGGCTCTAGATTGAAAGCCTGATATAATATAATACATGATTCTTTGCTGTAATAGCCGTGGAGAAAAATAAGTGTGTTTTCAATGGGGACATTTGTGTCCTTCAGGTTCTGCGTGTCTGTATTTTAGCTACAGTTTATAGTTATTTTAGGAGCTGAGGTAGAACTTTCTCGTTCATCTTTCTCTCTCAGAAAAAAGCCACAGATCCGACAAGATTCACCAACAGAGGAGGGAATCTTCTCAAAGAGGAGAAAGAGAGGTCTGAGCTGCACAAGAGCCTGCCCAAGGTAAGCTGTGAGGGCTGCCTCTCATTCTAAACTAGCTTCTCTGTTGAGCATTCAACGCTAACTCGTGCGTTTGTTTTGTTTTTAGCTGGAAAAGAAATTAAAAGCCCAGATTGATGCGTGGGAAAGCGAACAGGATCGTGAGTTTCTGGTAAACGGGCAGAAGTTTCTGCAGTATGTGGAGGAACAGTGGGAGCTGCACCGAGTAGAGAAAGAGATGGAGAAACAAGAGAGGGTAAACAAGCTGCCGCGGTGTTTTTATGGGCTCATGGAGCCGGGATGTGTTGCTCACTCTTCTCTCTACGAACTCCTCACAGCATCTCAAGAAGAGCAAGCAGACCGAGGAGGATATGCTGTACGGGACGGCAGTACGGACCCCCACCAAACGCAGACTCCTCTGCACTCAAACCCCAAATAAATCACGAAAGGTAGCAAAACAATTTCACTTTTAAGCTTTCTTATGAATGTGGCCTCTTTAACCCACTAACCCGCTCCCCTCCGCCTCTCTCGTCAGTTTAACGGGACCTCCAGCATGTCCAGCGCTGCCTCTAACAGCACCAGCCGCTCCGTCTACGGCGGAACCGTCTGCCGCTCGCCCGCGCTCCGCCCTCCTCTGTCCGCTAACAAGGTTGGTTTCATTGTCAAGAAGAGACTAAGGGCCCGCTCACATGTTGCGTCTCGCTTTCATCCTTTTATCGGAGGTGCTTGGGGAGGTTTCGCTCAGCCTGCCGGTATTAAGCAACCACAACCTGAGCCTCACTGCCTAAACTAAAGACAGTCAAAACGAGGAGAAGTTCATTTTTAATTTAATTTGATCTGGAACTCCTGCTGCACGTCTACATTGACAAGAACGGAAATGAGGATGCAAAAATACCGGCATGTTGCCATTCCCGTTCCTCAAAGTCAGAGGTGATCAAATTTAAGTGGAAAATCTTAAGGATTTAAATTTACATAAATATCTGTTAAGTCGCTATCTGTCGCTGAAGGAGGTAACACGACGGTGATTGAGCCGTCAGGCAACAGAACTACACTTCAGAAAAATCTCATGTTAGTGTGGAATTCTTGACACAGCCCAAACCTCCAGACTGCTCGACTCTGAGCACAACTCCATGTTTCAGGACTGAAAGCTAAAGGATCGACACTTTAAAGCTCTCGTTTCGTCCTAAACAGTTTAGTATCATACAAAACATTTGAGAGGCTGAAAAACGGCACTTTCTGCCATATTTGAAATGAAAAATAACTTTATGGTTTAATCCAAAAACAAAGTAGTGGCAAGTATTTATCTTCTGGAAGAACTAGCGTACTATAATCTTCACTGTCTTCTCCATTTGTTGGTGCTTTGTACATAACCTCAGCCGAAGTGTTTCTGCTGTCGTCACTGCTCCTGAAATGTCTGCTGAATGTGAACGAGTATTTTTTCTTGCGCTGCGCTCACTCTCGTTCATCCTTTTCACTGTAAAATGTACCCGATGTGTCGTTCAAGAGGATAGTTGGTCTGACGTGTGTCCCTCCAGGCTCCGGCATCGTGGACTCCGTGTGGCGGTAAACCCCCGAACCCTCGGCTGCAGGGCTGCAACAAGGAGAACGAGGCCCAGCTGAAGGGGAGCCCTCTGAGCGGTGCGTTGCTGACCCCTGCTAGTCCACAGCGTAACTTCAGCATAGCCTCTGTTGCCAGCACATATTCCCAGTTTGCGGTAATTTCCACTTTTGTCTCTAATCTATTTTCTCTGCTTCCCTTTTCCTCATTTCTGTGCAACAACACATTTAAGCGTGTCGTGAATGCTGATGGTGTAAATTTATGTTTTAGAGGGACTTGGTCGACACTGAATCTGTTCAGTCAAGGTGTGTTTGGAATCCTAAAACTGTGTAATTCTGACTAATCTCTCTTATTGCAGTAACCGCATGCCTCTAGTTAAAGGCAACATTACCCTGAACGAGCAACTTAACCTGCTGCTTTAGCTTTAACGTGCACAGTCAGCGTTCAGACCGACATCAGCCCCGCCTTAGAAAGCATGCAGTGGGATGTCCCGTTAGTCTAGATTCTCCAGTTTGAAGAATTTGAGGAACGCCAAAATGCCCAAATGCTGGAAACTTCTCAGGGTGGTAATTATATTAAGTTTTAATAATAACTTTATTTATAGAGCACCTTTTTTATAAACAGAGTTTACAAAGTGCTTCGACAGACGAAGCAAGAGCACGGCCACATAACAACAGCTGAGCTCCTTTAAGGCGTGAGAGGACTGTTTACACGTCATTGAAAACACAGAAAATGAGTGAAAAAGTCAAATGCTCTGGAAATTTGTTTCAACGTTCTCTTATTTTCCAATGAACTACTAGTCTGTCTATCAGAGCGCCATGAAACAGACAACATGGCCGTCTGAAGTTATGTTCACGATCATTAATTAAGGTTCAAATTGTAGTTTGTTTGAGAGTATTTTGATTGTGTTGTGAACGTCTCACGGAAGCAGATGCAGGTTTCCATGTTAAAGTGTGTGAAACTGTATAATGTACGCTACGTTATGTAAATATTAGTCTGCTGGCTGGTTCCATGTTGGTGTATGAAGAGATCCCCGTCTGTGGTACCGGATGGATCGTCTCTGACGAGGACCTCCAGAGTCTAGTGGGAAGCCTGCTGGGCTCATGTCGGTCTGAACCTGTTTATCCACAACTTCTGACATGTTTCTGTCTCTTCACCTGACTTTTCACTTCTCACTCGTCTGCTATGCATGGACCTCGAGTAGCCAGAGTCATGCATAGTAACACACGAGTATACGTGTTTAAACCGCTGGCTGATGCCATGTGGAGAGACGGGATGGGGGATGCCTCTGATTGGTCAGAAGGACAGATTTGCCCCAAACACTCATATATGTTTTGGTAAAGGAAGACAGATTATAGTGAACATAACAAGCATTTGTTATTTTGTGACGTGACGTATGAGGCAACTTCACAATTTGTATTATTATTATAGAGAAGAGAATTACTTAAGTTTTATCCAGTGGGCCAGAATCACCACAAAATGAAGTTCCTTGTCGTAGCTTTTAATAAGGGCCACAGCTGCATTCACTCAAGCAGCAAGTTTGTCCAACAGCTTCCTGGTAAATGTAGGAATCCCTATTTAAAGGGACGGTAGCTCCATAACAACACTTCTCCAAATAGCTTGATGCAAATAACGTGATGTTACTTAATAGTGTTTAAGCAAAAGTGTGGATTTCTGCGGTTAAAAGCTCTTCTTGTGGATCAGAGTTCACACTAACAAACACTAGCGTCACTTCATAATGATAAGGAAACGTAGAGCGGCTGTTTCTTGAAGGCACGTTTGCTTCCTCCTGTCTCGTCTTCCTCCCGTCGTTGCATTACATTTCGAGGATTCAACAAGTCTGCTTCTCTGTCTTCACAGCGAGATCTGTCCAAGGCCTCTAACGCCAAGATCCAGCACGACATCCTGAACTCCACGACCTCTGACCTCTGACCTCTGATCGCAGCGTGTTCCTCTCAAAGAAGTTCTGATCTCCTCCCAAGCGGATCAGCGCCTCTCACTGCCATACGCTTCTATAAGTACATGAAGGTAATGATGTATAAAGTGTTAAGTCAGTGGTCTATCACTGTCTGTAAGAGGAAGAGAAATGTCTGTATCATAAATTAAACTAACACTACTTTGGCTCAATGATTTTCGCCAGTTATCGAGATGTAATAGATGTTTGCATTTTGTACCGCACATTTTTTTTTTTTTTATATAAAAAAATGAAAGAAATTCTAGCTTTCTGATGTTGTGCAATCCGGGGTTACAGGCCAAATGTATTATATTTACTTTGCACTTTTTTTTGAAAAAATATATATTTGCAGCGCATTGTGAAATGTTACACACACACGCACACACACACACTTCCATCCAAATGTGTGTGTGTATACATGTATGCATCTGTGTACATATTTCTGTATCCGCTGCTCTTCATAGTAACTCCTGTTTGACAAAGATGTTAGTTGTTTAAACTGGACATTAAAGTACGCTCTATATTCTGTATATTGCTGTTTGAATATAAATCACATGGATTCAATAAATGTATTTTCACTTAAAGTATGGAGTGATATTTTTTATGATGAATAATTTTCCTTTATAAAAAAAAATATATATATATATATATATATATAAATACAGTATCTATATATCTTTACATCAGCCTCAATGGTTTACCACAAATACAGTGAAATGTAAAGACACGCGTTTCTAAAATGAGACCGATTGGAAAAACCTGCAACGTTCCAGGTTTGTAGAATGTTTTGGAAAATGTCACAAATATCTGTATTATAAAGTATACGTGTTTTAGTTAAGCTCGACTAAGATAAATCATCATACAGTCTCACACAACTCCCACCAAGTCTACTCTAAATTGTGTTTTTATGAAATTTAAATTTATTGTGTGTGTCTTAATGTTAAGCCTCCAGACAGCTTTATCAGGTCGAGTTTGTCATTAACTTTATTTGAGATGTACTTGGGTAAACTTTGACATGGATTTTCTATTCGAGACTAAATACTTTATTCTGCACATATCTCTGGCTTATCCGAGGCCACATCTGCTGACACCTCTGTGTCTGCAGATTGAAGGTCTGAAAGGTTTCATTGACTTGTGATCAGCCTCGTATGCAAACTAAATACTAACTTATCGGTGAGCTGCGCATATTTAATGCTATATTTCCAAATTCTAGGATGGAATTGGAGGTGAGCTGATTTGAGGTCAGTTCACATGACATAGGACCGGCTGATGTTAACATTTAGGTTTCCTTCTCTGATGTCATCGTTTTTGTGATAGGTATGAACCAAACTTCCCCTGAGAAACATTGTTGTCTAAGTTAAAAGGGATTCTTAAGTAAAGGGTCAACAGAATATTTTGTGCAGAACTAAAATGGAGATTTGGGGATGTTTAACAACCAAAACTGGGCGAAGTACTTAAGCACAAAAGTCAAAAGCTACATGAGCTAATTTTTTAACATGTTGGGCCAGAAAAATGTCTTTTCATTGATTTCTATTACTTTGGTGGTTTGTACAGTTGTCTGTCTTCATGTTTTTAAAATGTTTCTCTTATTTTGATCTCTTTTTTTCTTCCTCCTGCAGACACGTCATGTAACTTGTGATTTGAAAAATGCATCTAGTATCTTTTCACTTTCTATCTAGTTATCTAAATAAAGTTTGTATGGTCGATGTCACATTAAAAGTTAATGTTAAAATGTTTACTGTACAGGACAGCAGGATTAATGCACTTTGCAGATGGGAAGCAAGTAGCCATGCCAAATCTGTTCCAGATCATCTGCTCTATTTTTATTTTTTGTATTTTATTGAATTTTTTATTATTTTATTGTTTTGCTTGTTTTTAAACAGTGGCCCTTAAAATACATTGTTGTACAAATAAAAATAATAAAATACAATTTGCAAAACTATCTCAAAGAATCACATTTGTGGAGGTCACGGATGATTTTATTCTGAAGGATTCACACCGGAAGTCATGCTGTTACCGGAGCAGCCTGCCGTAAAGGAAGAAAACGTAACGTAACGACCCAACGTTTAAACCGTCAGGTCAGACTCGCGTGAGTCACTGTGCGTACTAACCAAAAGCCGGCGGACTTTAAAAGCTAAGTTGTTAACATAATTAGTAGATCAGTCATGTCCGGAGCGTTAGCACGGGTGCTCTTCTACCCGACGTTAGCCTACAATGTTGTCATGGAGAAGGTGACGTCGAGACGCTGGTTCGATCGCGTGGACGAGACGGTCCTCCTCGGAGCGCTTCCGTTCAGGTCTGACACCAAACAGGTGCGACTCAATGACGCTTTAATGAACTAAAAGTACTAGTAGTACCACACTGTGACAATAATACTCCACTTCAAGTAAAAGTCCTGCATTCAAACCTTAACAATAGTTAAGATAGGTAGATCGATGAATAAATACATGAAACATTTTCTATTGTAATTTCAATTAATTAATCTGAAAACAGACTCCTGGCATTGTGCCACAGACCCCACTTTAAGAAACACAAGTTTAATCTACAGCAATGCGTCATTCTATACAATCATATGTTTGTAGCGTCTCTGTCCTGTGAGAACCACCAATTAACTAATTCAGCAATTGTTACTACCTGGATATTTCAAAATGGACTCTGTAGCTAAAGTATCATTGTTTCAGAGACCTGATGTTTGTTGTTGTTGTGTTGCAGCTGGTAGAAACAGAAAACGTTCGAGGGGTCATCACCATGAACGAGGAGTATGAGACCAAATATTTCTGCAACTCAGCTGAGGTGAGTTCACTTCACAACATTCAGGTGAACATTTGGTGCGTTTAAGAGAAGATTAAAATCAGCAACAAGATGTTCAGTGTGATGTGACTGACTGCAAGCTAAATTATAACAGTTTGGATCAAGAAATCAGACAGTTTTAGTGTAAATGTTACAGCTTTTCTTTGTGTTTTGTGAAACTACTCAAGAGATTTGTATTCCAGATGATGATAATCAGCTGAACTACAGGTGATTACCTTATACCTGAAACAAATAGACGAGTAATCGATTAGTCAATCAAATGAAAGTTAATCTGTAACCATTTTATAATAAATGAAATGAGCAATCACAATCTTGGGCTCTGGTGAATTCTTACATATATTTCACTATTTCTTTTGACAGATTACTTGATAATGAACATAATCGTTAGGTGCAGCTTTGGGTTGCTGCAGGTCAATCAGACCCCATGATAAACATAATTCTCCACAGAGAGAGACCAGCTGCCACAGGCTGACGTCAACAACGTAACCACAGCTTGAGTTTTGGAGTTTCATGAATGACGGGTTGACTTGATTTGTTTGATGCTGGCTGCAGGAGTGGCGGGCCGCAGGCGTGGAGCAGCTGAGGTTGAGCACAGTTGACTTAACCGGCGTCCCCAGCCTGGAGAACCTGTGCCGAGGCGTGGAGTTCGCCCTGCAGCACCGCGAGCAAGGCAGCAGCGTGTACGTGCACTGCAAGGCCGGACGCTCCCGTAGCGCAACGATGGCTGCTGCGTACCTCATTCGGGTCAGTAATGCACAACAACTCGGTGGCTGAACGATGCATTATTACACAGAATGAAGAGGACTGTGGGTTTTGTCCACAAGTAGCAATGTACGCAGGCAATCTTCAGTCAAACTCAAAAACAAGCAGCAATGTATGCAGACAATCTTCAGTCAAACCCAAAAACAAGCAGCAATGTATGCAGGTAATCTTCAGTCAAACTCAAAAACAAGCAGCAATGTATGCAGGCAATCTTCAGTCAAACTCAAAAACAAGCAGCAATGTATGCAGACAATCTTCAGTCAAACCCAAAAACAAGCAGCAATGTATGCAGGCAATCTTCAGTTAAACTCAAAAACAAGCAGCAATGTATGCCGGTAATCGACTCGAAGATGCTGTGGTAGACATTTCATACAATCTTCCCAAAAAACTAAATGTCTGCAGCGGCCGTGTGGCGGTGACGTACTCAGCAGAATGTATACTGGTCAATGACAACGGTACCAACATACAGATGATTGTGAGGTATTGAAGTCATGAATCTACTCCACTGATTCGATGGAACTTGGTCCTGACTGAGTGAATATATATTATATAGTAAGTATCTAGATTCTGAGTGTTTCTGTACTTTTTTTTACACTTTCAGCTACACTGCTGGACTCCAGAGGAAGCGTGTCAGAAGCTGGCGTCCGTTCGACCGCACATCCTGGTGCGCTCGGCTCAGCTGGAGATGCTCAGGAAATACTACGAGCAGGTGTGCCAACAGTCCAGCTGAGAGATCAGATGCTGAGCCTTGTATCAGAATGTTTACCCAATGAAGACAATGCCAAACTAACCTTCTTAAATATAATTCTCCCAAGTTTTTACTGGAAAATTCCAAAGTTTTAATAGTTCATTTTCACATTTTTTTTTTTTTTTATACAAACCCTGATCACAAAGAAACTTTCCTCACTGCCCGACCAGCTGGTTTCTTGCTAGTGGCATAAAGGTGTAAAATAAATGTACATAAAAACAACTTTTCAAATATCTGAACAGACCAATCATCCTGTTTCAGTCGGAACATACTGTCATATTCCTAAAGCAAGGAGGCAACATTGCAATTCTGTTTGTTTGTGACTGTAATAATAAAAAACGCTCCACTTATATCAAGTTGTTGTGTGCTTCTTGACAGTGATGAGGACGTTTTATTACTGCGTTTACAGGAAAATGCTTTATTTCATGTTACGTGTGTGTGTGTTAGTAACGTGATAACATTTAAACATCTACTGACAGACGCTGCTGTTTCATGATTTCATCCATTCATAAGAACCATCAGAACCAGGACTGAGAGAGCACTCTGCTGCAGTAAAAGAGGTTTTCTGAAGGGAGTCTGGTGCTCAGAAACACTACCACTTCTGTCCACAGGGGTCGCCAAAATCACCACAACAAATTGATTTCCTTTACGCAGCTTTAAGTAACATAAATGTGTTATATTATTTGGTATCATTTTATTGTATTGTTCTAATATCTTAGATTGAGTATTTATTTCCATATAATACCGATTAAAATCAGGGAATTTGAGACGAATACTAAGCTCCTCCTCCGGCCCGCCAGGGGGCGACAGCCCGCCAAACAGTCTAAACGTCTTCTGCACGAAGAAGAAAGCGGTTGCGGAACAACCATGGCGGCGTCGCTAGTACGGTTCGTCCGCGGAGGTCTTGGAAGGAGTTATAACCGTAAGTTGACCATAAACCTGTTTTATTTTATACTCGCTGTTTGCTGCAGTGATGCATACACTGTCCGGTGTGTCTTTTCTTGGCGGAGCAAACAACGCAGTGTTATTTCTTACCCGTCAGATGTGTCAGGTTTGACCTTCGAGCTAGCTAATGCTAACGTTAGCATGCGCTGAGGACAGTTCATGTTTTATTTATGTGACAGTTTATTTAGACATCATTAACGCTCGTGCAGGAGTCTTATAAGTAGATTTATGAGTGTTTTACTTGTTATTATTGTCGTGTTGCTCACATCACTCCAGCTCCTCTACAGCTCTGTAGATGAAGTCCTCAGTGGCGTGTTTATACTATTTTTTTTATTCACTCCTTCCTCCGTGTTTTATGTTCCCCAGTTGCAAGAAGTTCATGTCTCCTCCAGCAGCAGAACAGACTGCAGAGCTCCACCACCGAAACCAGTCGTAAGTACATATTAACTAACTGATGCTGCAGGAGACCAGTGGTGGAAGAAGTACTTTGATCTTTTAGTAAAAGTACAAAGGTACTAGCATCAAGTACTCATTGGGCAGACTGGCCCATTTCAGAATCATATGTTTATTATGTTATTGTGTTATAGTTATTGATCACTTTAACTTTTAATGATGAGTTTGCTAGCGCAGGAGAGTGCAGTGATGACTTGTCCAGTCCTCCCTAACCTCTTGTCTCCTCTGTCCTCCATGCAGCCACCGTCAGGCCCAAGGATGCCGTCACTCACAGCCAGCTGGCAGCCTTTGGGGAGTACATGGCTGAGATGATGCCCAAATATATCCAGCAGGTCCAGGTCAGTTCATACGAGGATCGGAGCTCACAGTCCTCCTGTGCTACTCGGTGGTGGTGATTGATAGGTCGCTGTCACTACCAGAGCTGTATACGGCGTCTCTACATCACTCCTCCGCATTCCTTCAGAACAAAATTAAAACGGCGACGAGATGTCGTCCGTCCGAGTCAAATACAGGAAAAAAACCCTCCTTCATCTGCTTCGTATGTGCTGACATGAAGAGCGGCCGCATGGACCAGATTTTGTTTTGTTGCGAGCAGACAATCAGGACACATTTAATTGGATAAATAGGCTTTTAGCTTTTGTGTGTTATACGGCACCCCAAGATAAAAAGTAGTTCAAAGCTGCAGCATCATGTGACAAGGAACAACCAATCACAGCAGGCACAAATCTTCTCTTTGTTCCGTAAATAAATGCAGGACAAGTTAATTAACTATTAGAATCACTATATTTATCACGATATATTTAGATTTTAGAAACATGCAGATGGCTTACTGTGTGTGTGTGTGTGTGTGTGTGTGTGTGTGTGTGTGTGTGTGTGTGTGTGTGTGTGTGTCTGTGTGTCTGTGTGTGTGTGTGTGTGTGTGTCTGTGTGTGTGTCTGTGTGTGTGTGTGTCTGTGTCTGTGTGTGTGTGTGTGTGTGTGTGTGTCTGTGTGTCTGTGTGTGTTTAGGTGAGCTGTTACAACGAGCTGGAGGTGATGATCCACCCTGACGGAGTGATCCCTGTGCTGACCTTCCTGAGGGACCACACCAACACCCAGTTCAGGAACATGATCGACCTCACGGCTGTCGACATCCCATCACGACAGAACCGCTTTGAGGTAGCTGACACACGCACACACACACCTAGACATATGGCCTAATGGTGATAATTAATGGTAACAAATCTGATAAGACTGCCCCTTTACTGTAGTATTATAGTCATTTAACTCCATCTTACACCACATTTTTACCTGTGAAATAAAGCACAGATATTTTTATCTTTGGATTTAACAGCCAAATCTAATTAAAATAAAAATAAAAGTTTTGTTCTGATGTTGACTTTGACAGGAGAGTATTATTTGTCTTTTATGTGTGTGTGTACGTGTGCTGGTTTACAGATTGTGTACCACCTTCTGTCGCTGCGCTACAACTCTCGTCTCCGCATTAAGACGTACACAGACGAGTTATCACCGGTGGACTCTGCGGTTCCGGTCCACATGGCCGCCAACTGGTACGAGAGGGAGGTGAGTCAAGAAACTCGTCCCGTTTTATTTAAATTCCACTGACATTCAGACAAACTGAGCATAAATGTGTGTGTGTGTTTGTGCAGGTTTGGGACATGTACGGCGTGTTCTTTGCTAACCACCCTGACCTGAGGCGTATTCTGACGGACTACGGCTTCGAAGGTCACCCCTTCAGGAAGGACTTCCCTCTCTCAGGATACGTAGAGGTACTCAGTCGGCTTTATTCGGCTTCGTCGGTGTGTGTGACTCTTGTATGTAGTCGTATTGGCAGGATGGAAGCTGTGCCCAGACAATAGGAAGAGCGAGAGGACGTTAAACCATTTTCTGTGGTCATTTAACCGTGGTCATAAAAGCAAATGGTGATTGTTGATATTTGTTATGGTGACAACACGCGTCACGCCCGGGAAGAGCTCGGAGTCAGCTCCGGAGACGAACAGCTGGCTAGCTAGCTAGCTAGCTAGCTTGTCCTTTTCCCGGCGATGTGGGGAGTGAGACTGTTAGACCCAATGTAGCATTAAAGCACGGTGGAATTAGCAAGCTTGCTAACCAGCCAGCTGTCTGCTAGTTAGCTCACTAGCTTTCTAATTTACATTTTCTATTCTGAAGTTATCCCGTTACAACGGTCACAATGGCAACAGAAAGCATAAAAAATTGCCGCCTCTCTGAACATCCTGCTGTCTGTTTGAATGCCTCTTCTATTCTATTCTATTTCTCCAAACTCTTATGAGCTAAAACTAAAACGGAGTTTGCCTTAAACCTTAAAAATCCGTAATAGTTTGTGTTTAGAAGGAATCATTTATGGCCTAAATATGTTCTGGAACTACGTAGATTTCTTTGAAATAATGAATTATTAATGTCAGCATTAATTAAGACTTCTGACCTTGTTTTGTTTTTATATATTCCACCAAAACCAGACCGATTTAGAACGAAATGACTTAATACTTATTTAAATTGCTAAACTGCAGCACGTTCCCTCTGCAGGTGCGTTACGATGACGAGGTGAAGCGAGTGGTGGCGGAGCCCGTCGAGCTGTCGCAGGAGTTCAGGAAGTTTGACCTGAACACGCCGTGGGAGGTGTTCCCTGCCCACCGAGAGCCCAAAGAGGCCGCGCCCAAGCTGGAGGCCGGAGACGTGGCCCCCGAGGCCAAGTGAAGCGTCCCTCGGTCTCATCACCACATTCTGAAATACCTGAAATATTTATGTAAATAAAAAACAGTAATAACTCAACCTTCATTAGAGTTGTTGTGGATCTGTCTAATTTCAGTATCTTTCTGGTTTAATGTATGTGGATACTCTAACTCTTCACCTTTCAGTTGGGCCTAAAACAAAACAAGCCTTTCTTTTGGTGTCCACATACTTTTGACTTTAATAAAAAATACAAACACTTGCTACTGTAACTGTGTGTGTGACTGTTTAGCTATTATATAATCTATCATTTGATTATTGTTACTCATGCACTAATGTAAAAGCAGGATTTTACTGTTGTAGTAGGTTGAGCTCTTTTTTAAGTATTAACTTGTGATTATTTTCATAATTGATTCATCTGCTGCTAATTTACTCCATTAATCAATCAATTGATTGTTTGGTTTATAAAAAATAACAAAAATAGTGTCACAGTTACTCAGAGCTCAACGTTCAGGTTCTTTAGTCTTATCAAGTGCACAATAATTACAGATTTATTTATTTATACAAACTATGAATATAAACAGATCAGAATCAGAAATGATTTGTTTGCACATACAAGGAATCTGATTTGGTAAATGGTGCATAACAAACAGTACAATAGTGAAAATAATAAAACCAAACAAATCTATAAGAATACCGTTATGCATGTTATTTAAGTGAGTGATCAACTGGTTAATCCACTAATCGTTTCAGCTTTAACCTGTACATTTAAATGTGTGTTGGGTGCAAAAATGAGTATTTTAAAAATAACTAAAGCTATCCGATAAAAGTAGACAAGTAGAAATATCAAGTGGCACGAAAAAACCCCACGTAAAATACCTCAAAAATGTACTATATGTAAACAAATGTTCTAAATATGAATGTTAATTGAAGAAGTGGGTCATTATGATTTAAGGTTACAATTATTGTATCTGACACACACTGTTTATAACAGAATGTAGTCATCGTGACGTCATTGGTTTGTGGACTGATGTTTTGAAGCCTCAAGTTCGGCGTTTTTCGCCGTCGCCATCTTGGCTTTTTTGCAACCAATGAACAGGAAGTGACCATATTTGGAATACGGAGGAGTGGCGGCAGCGACCTGTCAATCACAGTGTAGCACCACCCTGAAGCATACCCTGCTTTATGGTCTGTTTGATTCTAAATGGACCATCATTTACTAAATGAACATCATGCTGTATTGAAGAAGACTTGAAACTAGAGATTGAGACCATAAACTCATGTTTACAATGTTTACTGAGGTAATAAATCAAGAGAGAAGTAGTCATTTTCTCATAGACTTCTATACAACCAGAGGAGTCGTCCCCTGGTGGACAGTAGAGAGAATGCAGCTTTCATAGAGTGATTTAATGCACCACCCGGCCAGCATGCACAGTGAACCAAATCAAACCAGGTGCATGCTGGGTGTTGCTACCATGCTAAATGTTAAAATGCTCATGGTGGGTCCTTCATGTGACTTCTGACTTCATCGAGGAGCTGATATTTCAGTGACTCTGCTGGTTGAGGACTGGTACTGGGACAGAGATGCTGAGTGGACTGGTTTTATTATGGTGCTAAAGACTCACAGAAGGATGTCAGACAGGTGAGTACAATGTTGTCATTGTTGTAACTGTGTGTGTGTGTGTGTGTGTGTGTACGTGCACTGCGCAATTACTGCACTTTTGCTTAAATGTGTGTGTTTGTTGCTGAGTTTATATTGTTCATATATATGTTGCTTTGGTGATGTTTTACTCCGCTGTTGGTTCTATAAGAAGTGCCACTTTATTAATGTCTGTTGCACCCGCCGTGGTGTCCAGCGGTCACTAATTGTTGTTTTTTTGTCTAATTTTCATGAGTTTTGTCTCTTTTCTGCTTAATTCTTGTGGCGCTTCACTGTGTGTTTATAATTGATTAAAAAGTTTCATGAATAGGCTGCAAAAGTTCAGTTTGGACTTCAGAGCTCTGTGGCGTGAAGCGTCCACGTTGAAATGTTGCACTATATTTTGTAAACTAAAAGTGGTTTATCATATAACATGTTCATCGTCAACACATTTTTTATTTAGTTAAGTCGGATAACTTTTTACTCTTTATGTGAAATATTTTGTATACTTTATAATGTATCTTTTTGTTTTTATTTGTACGTATTACATCGATGTGTGCTCTTGGCCAGGTCAACATCTGGAAACGGATGCTATCTCAACTGGTTTTAACTGGTTCAATACATAAACTAAATCACAGTAAAAAGCTGAGTGGTTAACTGCGTTTTAAGAGCCTTTTGGGTCCTCCGTCTCTGATACTGGAGTCCACCAGCAGTTGGTGCTGCAGCACACAATATAAAATCAAGAATGATCACGTTCCTCTGAATGCTGCTGATTCCATCTTTAGTTCACATCACGGATGCATTCAGAGTTCAGGCCGTACGTTTCCATGTTGTTTATTTTGTCAAACATTTTCATTGAAGCATTCATTGTACATGTAAGAAATACTCGAGACGTTTTCAAAGAGTCAGACTACTGAAAACAAGACGTGGGTCAAAATGTTTGTTTTTTAATATTCTTTTAGTTGTATTTCCATCATGGTTGGATTTGTGTGCTTGGGACACACAATTCACTAATTTTGGAACATTTCCAACAGTGTTTTGACTCACGTCTGCTCGACATAGTTTGTAATAAAAGATGATCCATCTTTCATCAGGATTATCAGAAATAAATAAAGCACAGACCAGATACATCCAACACATTGTCAGTTACTGTACAAACGATTCACTTAATAAAAATACACAGTAAACAGGCGTCGACCCTGTGAAGCTGCTCAGCAAGTCATGAGAAATCTTCTTTTTTTAATTCACTGTATTTTCTGTTACGTGCATGCATCACACAAGTGCTTCAGATGAGTTATGCTCAAGTCACTTCACACACCACGAATTGTGATCAGAGAAACGATGAGTGGAACGGACATTCCCATTCAAATCAAATCAACGTAGCAGGATGATCGGCGCGGCGGGACGACAGTAACGACTAAAACCAGCAGCGGAGTAGTAACGGTGTGAAGCGTTATGAGAGCCAGGCGAAATGAGTAACATTTAACAACTTGCTTCATACACACACTACTGTCAGTGTAGCATTAAAGCATGGCGAAATTAGCAAACTAGCCTGCTAATTCCACCATGCTTTAATGCTACACCGGTTACAGAAAATGAGCTGAACAGCAGGCTGGTGGTCTAACGGTCCCTCCGCCTAGAGAGGAACAAGCTAGCTGGCTGGCTAGCTAGCTAGCTAGCTAACTAACTAGCCAGCCACCCGTCTACGAAGTTGCGTCCGCTTTCTTCCCGGCGAACACTTTACGACCCTCACTAACGTGTGTTGTCACCAGAACAACAAACAACAATCTGCATTTTCTTTTGTACCAGTCAAATGACCGGGGAAAACGGTTCACAGTCCGTTCTACTTCTGTGGTTCTGATCTCGACTTTCTGAACTGGGTCAGGTCAGTCTTAAAGTACAACTGAAGCAATCATCGGTCCGCCGCTGTGCTCTGAACTCTCACTGAGGCTGGAATAGAGAAACCACCAAGGGGTCAGACTGTGACGGAATACATTACGATCTGAAATGAGGCACACTGCGCAGAATAATTTCACACTGTGAACAATTAAATTTGCATCTCATTGTCCCTAAACCGTATTACTTTCTTAGAAGTCAGTGCAGCCGCGATGGAGAGAGGCCTGGTGAGAGTGTGAAGCAGGAGACTCGCTGACTGAGGAGGTGTGAGGCCATTTTTTACCCGGTGCCAAAGAGACCGCTGTGAGGTGGAGCCACTTATGACTCTGCAGAAAATTCAGCTTTCGCCAATGTGTGTCTCATACATGTTCAGGTTTATTGTGATGGTGTTTTGTTTTATCAAGAGGAATCTTAATTGTAATGCTGTGCTGAATGCACTTCTTTAGAGGAATTGTTTACAGAAAAGAAAACGTAACCTTTCACTAGTTGTTTTTTTTTAATGATATTATTAATAACACCACTGTCACTTTTTACTTTCTCTATCTTATGCTGTCTTTGTGCACAAGCTACAACCAAATATCCCATTTGCAAATCAATATTTTATCTTTATCTTAAGTTTTTGTGGGTTCATGAACCAGCTAGTTGGTTTCCAAATTCAGCAGGAGTCCTTAAGGAAGTGGTCTCTACTGAACCCTTAGAATGTCTTCCTGTCAACCCTTATACGTGGGTTATGGCCTCGGTGTGGATGTGATATTAATACCGTTCATCATCTTGATTTATAAGGTTGAATGTCTATGAGCTGTGAGCAGTTGAATTTTCATTTAAATTCATAAAACTCTTGCACGGTTGCATCTTTTTTTTTAAACGTAAGTAAATTGATGTGTTCAGACGATAGTTTAAAACAGAAATTCACCTCCAGTTAGCTGTAAAACTAAAATTGTAAAGTATCACTTCACGTGGTGCCTCCAACACAGAAGACGATTTCATGAAGTCAAGGTGCATCGCAACGTGAAGAGCATCATCTTTCTCCCGGCGGTGTGAAATTAAACAGACATGCATATTACAGAGGCCCCGGGAGAAGCTCTTTTCAATTTCCCCCCCACTGTGGTCGTCATCTGAAGACATGAATTAAACTGCTGTTGGAATTAAAAATCAAATTATGGTCCAGACGGTACGGAGACGCAGTTTTTCCCCAAAAACCGACGTCTGCTTCGTCCTGTCGTCCTCTTCTCTTGCTACAACCGAGTATCGGAGCGAGAAAACGCTCCGAGATAAAATAAGAGCGACTCATTTACAGTTCCACATGCCTCTAACGACATAAAGAAAGTAACAGGTTTTTCTTTTTTTACACACGAGCAGAAATACCGAGTCTTTTGACGAGGATAACAAATACACGAACAGAAAGTATTTCACTTGAAAATGAACCTCTTCACCTTCATGTAGGACGACCAAACTCCCCTTCCATTACTGCGGTTTAGGAGCCTAAATTATAGCTTAAAGAAGTGCATCAAATGCATTTAATGACCATTTAGTTTGAGCCAGATAATCTGACTGAATTGACATTTTGTTTTCACTCTAATGGGAGAGGGAACTATTTTCCTACCAGAAGACGTATGTCAACTTTTGCACCCACTATTGATTTAATTATAAAATAATGTAATTACAAAGCACTTACAGTGGACACAAGATTGATTTTTTGTTGTTGTGCAATGACGTGGAAGTACGATATCTAACTCCTTGCGGCGGTCGTGAACGAGAGTCGTGTCGACACAGAGGTGAGCGGGTAACGAGTTTTAGACTGAAACATTCGATTGGAGTTCACATCACTGACGTTCAAGGTTTCCACGTTTTCGAGTGCGATGAAGTGAAATCCTGTGAAGCCGTCAACTGGATAGAGATTTTCATTCATTCAGTCCAAGGTCTCTCTGACTTTGAGAAGGAATTCATATGTAGAGGAAGCGTCAAAGACAACCCGCCAGTATTCTGCACACAAACCCTTTTTCCACTTTTGCATGAATTCCTCCCACAATGTTCAGTCCCTCGCTCACGTGCTGCAGCTAGGGTTTCTTGTCTGCGTATGATTGGCTGCTGCTGGTGGTGGTGTTGGGGAAGTCTGGGTAAACCAGGAAGCCGGTGAAGGTGATGTACTTGGCGTGGTTGCTGTACGCCCCGAAGCCGTCCCTCTGGTGGGAGTAGAGCCAGACGGTGTCCCCCGGCTTCAGCGACAGCATCAAGCTCTGGCTCTGCAGCGCCTTCTCGCCCTGGCTGTCGTCGTAGATCATCGCCTGCACCTCCAGGTGGTTCTTCATCAGCTTGACGGACAGCGTCTTCTGCGGCAGCTTGCCCACGTTGAAGGAGAAGTAGTAGGCGCCGGGGACGCGGCACGTGAACAGCCCCTCCGTCACGTTGAAGTCCCGGCCGATGTTGACGAACGCCGTGTCGAAGGCGACCGGCTGGTGCTGCGGCATGCCCGCTTGGTCGACTCCCACGATGCTCTGGGTGCGCCCCACCGAGAAGGCGGATCTTTGCTCGTCCTCTTCTTCGTCATCGTCGTCCTCCTCTTCTTCTTCTTCCTCCCGATGCTGCAGCTCCTCCTCCACCTCTCCCGCTCCGGACTTCACGTGCTCCGTGGCCTGGTTGTCTTGGTGGGGCTCCAGGGCGGGGTGCTGGTGGTGGTGCGTCTGGAAGCCGTAGGTGTCCGGGTAGACGAGGTAACCGTTGAAGGTGGTGTAGTGTCCGGTGTTGCTGTAGAGCGCGTAGCGAGGGTCACCGTGAAGACGGAGCCACACGGTGTCGCCGAACTCCAGCTGCAGCATGACGCTCTGGCTCTGCACCTGAGGATGGAGAACGCAAAGGCTTCATTACACCAGATTCTGGTTCTGCTTTCATTCCCCACCAAAACCCAAACACACCCTCTGTGATAAGAGCCATGATGCACTGCGAGACACCTGGAGAGCTTCCACATGATAAAAGACCTTTTTGTAAGAATTTACTTGGAGGGAAAACAGCTAGCCTGAACCTACCTTCCTCTCCTCTCCAGCGTTCTCCTCGTACACGATGGCCTGCACCTCGTTCCGGTTCTTCATCAGCATCACCGACAGGTCCTTGTGCGGAAACTTCCCCACCGTGAAGGAGAAGTAGTACGCGCCCGTGATGCGGCAGCGGAACAGGCCGGCCTTCGGGTCGAAATCCCCGCCGATGTTGACGTAAACGGCGTCGAAGGTCACGGTCATCTTGGGCCCGCCTTCCATGCTGTTGGTCCGCGCGACCGAGAACGCCGAGCGCAGCTCCACGTTGTCCAGCAGCCGGGCGAAAGCCAGCGCGCCGCCGGCGTGGCTCAGGCACAGCAGGCCAATCAGAACGCTCGCTGGGAGCAGCATCGTCTCTGAAGGAAAATAAAAAGATGTTGCATATATACGGCTTTTAAAATGTAAATGCTGCAGCTGCGACATGGATGCAGTGTTTTTGTTGCTGAGCGTGATATAAAGAAAGTTAGACTCTTTTAGAAGAGAGCTCAGATCAAAGGTAACCTCTGTTGCTACAATATCTAGAATACATTTGAATAAAATTAATGTTTTGCACATTGCAGCTCTTTCATTCCAATCCAAATATATTGTACATATTTTTACTTTTCTATTTTCTATTCATGTTTCTTGACTTTTGCAGTACTTTCTTTTCTCTTAACATGAAACACCTCAGCAAATCCATTGTATGGAACCTTCAACCTCTTGCGTTGCAGTCAGCTGCAGCTTGTCTCTCTGATGCTTCTAATAAATGTCACTCTTTTATTAATGTAACGCAGCATTGAGACTAAGATCTTAAAAATGCCTGAGGACTGTTTGTTCTGTTTCTTGCTCATCATAATCTCATCTGTATTAAGCCTCATATTTGTATTCGTTTCCAGAATGTAGAATCTGTTTTATCGTTTCATAATTCACTTCTGGTCATTACAGATCAGTGTGTTTCAAGTCAAACCGCGGCTCTGGTTTACGGAGGATTTCTCCTTGACATTTTGAGCAACTAACACCTGAAATTATGACTTAATGGCACAAATTGCAAACTATAATTTGGTTTCTCATATATACCTCTTTACTCAAGATTTCATCAAACTTAGGCTTCTTACTTTCTTTTTACTAAATGAACCAAAATACTGACAAAAGAGTCGATAATAATGAGAATAAATATGAAACAAAATGTATAAACTGGAGACTAATCATTGCTTTGGTGGGTATCAACATATATTGGTGTCCATGTTGACATTTTTGCATTTATTCAACGGTTTGACTGTAGAGACGGAGAAGAAACGAGGGGCAATGAATGCGTGAAATTGCCCAGAAATTGGATATAATTTAGGAACAAAAAAAATTAAAGAATAACTGAACAAAATTACAAATCTGACCACACATTCAAAACCAGCTTTTGGTTCTTGACAGTTTTTACAAACAGAAGTTTGGTGGGAAAAAACATTTAAACCACACACATATACAGACAATACTCACATAATGGGCACTTCACAAAAACACACAACACAGGCTTCAACAAACAAAAGACACACACACACACACACACACACACACACACACACACACACACACACACACACACACACACACACACACACACACACACACACAATCCCTGTGCTTGTGTTTGAGTCATTCAAGCAGACAAGGTATTAATGTGTCTTTTATTAGCAGAGACAAGCGCTCTCATTGTCTCATTGTCCTCCTCTAATGAAGCAACAGGAAGCTGACACACTCGGGTGGAGCTGCCTCCATGTTCAGTTTATCAACCTACACGAGGATAACGTGACTCTCATGAAGTATACGCCTCAGTATTTAGAGGTGGAACTGCCCCTTAATCTCATCAACCCTCTGAACCTCGAGCAGTGTCGGGACGCTTATTTTTGTGCTTTTTGCTAAATCATAGAAAAGAAAAAAACACAAGCTGAATTTCTTTGATAATTTCTTTTGCAAAAATTTGAAAAAACAGTGGAATCTTTACATCCAACATTTTCCCACGTGTGTGTGTATATATATTCTCAGCCACGGACTGACGTTTTCAAGGCTCGAGTTCAGCGATTTCGCCGTCGCCATCTTGGATTACGGCCATTGCCATGTTGTTGTGTTTCTGCAGCCAATGAATGGAAGTTACCTTATGTGGACTGAGGAGGAGTGAGGAAGAGACACCGTATACGTCTCTGGTAGAGACCTGTCAATCACAGTAGCCCCGCCCTAAATCATACCATGCTTTATGGTCTGTTTGACTCTAAATGGACCATCATTTACTAAATGAACATCATGCTGTATTGAAGAAGACTTGAAACTAGAGATTGAGACCATAAACTCATGTTTACAATGTTTACTGAGGTAATAAATCAAGAGAGAAGTAGAGTCATTTTCTCATAGACTTCTATACAACCAGAGGAGTCGCCCCCTGATGGACACTAGAGAGAATGCAGCTTTAACACATGAAGCATCGGCTTCACTCGTCAGAACCGGAGGTTGCCGCCTGGTCATAGATAATAGATATACTTCTTTATGTGTTGCATATATTAGTCTGTATTCACAGTAGCAATGTGACGACTCACATTAACTCTAGTTCATTTCCCTTCCTGTTTTATTTTTTGTATTCACTTGCTTCTTAGGTTGCGTTACTTCCTGCCTTTGTTTAGTTTCCCGCCTGTTTTGATCCTCACCTGTGTTTCATGAGCTCATCAGACCTCCCACTACTTATACACCAGCTGTTCACCACTTATTTGCCAGATTGTCTCAGTTCTTTCACTAGACTATAGCGCTCCAGCGTTTTGATATTCCCTGTGATTTACATTTTTTGGATCTTTTGATTGTAGCCTGTTTCTTTGTTTGACTTTTGTATATGCCTTTTTGTATGCGGTGTGTTCATTCTGCTTACTGCCTGTTTTGCCTTTTGTGAACCAAAGTTCAGTAAACTTTTTGGATTTTTGCTCTTCACTCCATTCTCCTGTGATCCTTGCATTTGAATCGCTTGCCTGATCATCACAAGCAATGCATCACTACCAAAGCCTGGAAGTTATTTACTCTTGGAACGAAATGTTCTCTTTGTATGTTTATTTTAATTCAACCTCCTTTAAATAGAAAGTAATTCTAGCGGTTAATTGTACTTAAAGCACCGAGGCACAACTGATTGTTTTTGTCTGATTACTTGTGCTGCTGCAGCAGGAGGAGGAATCAACAAAAGATGCTGCAGTGCAGATATGATCTTTTTTTTTTTACAGAAATCTGAACTAATAAAAAGACAATAGAGCCGTTAGGCGTGCTCGTATAATGGCAGCTCGCACTGAAAAGTAGTGTTTGTTTGTCTGTGTAATGGCAGCAGTTTTTACTAGTCATGTCGACAGACTACTCCTTGGAGAGTTTGATGTTTCAGGTTCAAACAGCAATGAAAGAATAGATCAAACAAACCTTCCATAATGAGCACCCATGGGAGTTAAGCAACACAGAGCAACTGAGCAGAAAAGAGTGCAGCAGAATTAGTGCACGTAGAAAAAGTACACTGTTCTGCATTTTAAAAAATCTGACTAGTCACTTCTTCCTTAGTTAAATGCACCATTTAAATCTGTACTATTATTATTGTTTTATAATTATAACCACAACATTATAACACAAATAATACATAATAAATCAGTATTTTTATTTTATTATTATTTTTTGAAACATTCTGTTTGCAATAGGTAATGTTTATTTGATTTGATTTTGGATTTGCACATGTTTATTTGTTTTAAGCATGTGTCAGTATATGTGTGTACGCACCATGTGAGTGTGCGGTTGAGGTTACAGTCATTTAATTACACTCAACATCAGCATTAAGTAGTAAATTACTATTGTACTTCTGGACGTGAACTGTGTTTCCTGTTAAATCCGAGTATTTGGTTTCATTCATCGGAGCCTCTCAGCGCAGCAACACTCTTCACGAGTTCATTAGCTGGATGAAAGCTGTTGATGCTACTTGTTTCAAGAGGACGAGATATTATATTTTCATTTATTCCCCACTCAGCTGTAACCTTCCAGCTAATTCTATGTAAATGTCAACGTGACCCCCAACACTTAATCATGAAGCCAACATAGAGATGTAACTTTGTAATACGGCACTCTTGTTCTGTGGAGTACATTGATCTCTGTTTGATCTGTTTGATCTCTGTTTGATCTGAGCCCATTTGAAGATGCTGTAATGAACTCTTGAAAGACAACTTTGTTCTCAATCTTAATTTCAGATTTCCACCACAAAATAAAAAGAAGAAACAGATTATGTTAATCAATTACATTATTAATAATAATCCATTTTATTTAATAAGCGCTTTACAAAGGGGATGAAATGGAGAGAAATATTAAAATTTCACTGGAAACAAATGTAAAATGTTACTAAAATAAAAACGTTTGTAAAGAACACAGACATCCGTCAGTATCAGTCATTCCTGCATTCATCAGAGAAGTTTAATAATAAATAAATAAAAGCTTTTGGCTGATCGTTCATGCTGTGCTTGTGTTAACATAGCGGCGGTGAATAAGACTAAATTAGGTTTCACTTTTGTTTACATGTTCACAGATGTATTGAAAAGTATTTTACTCGCAAATATTTGATTGCAGTAACAGTAACTCTGATGTGCTGCACTTTGACACAAATACGTTTTCAGATACTGACTTCTTACTTTTCCCCTTTTTAATTGAGTTTTCTGCCAGTTTCATTTAAATTAATACAGAAACATACAAATGTAAATGACACGTTATCCTGAGAGATGAAGCGGTTGTTTGCCTCAGTGACCCCGGCAGCGGTGTTATCAGGAGGACTCTGATCTTGGGGGGGTCATCCCAGGCGAACCGGTCTCAGACGAGCAGTCACTGTCGGCGTTGACGGGTGACTCCCTGCGGCTCTGCAGAGTGAAGCCTGAAGCAGCAGCGTGTGGAGGCTGGTGTGTGTGTGTGTGTGTGTGTGTGTGCGTGTTCGCCACACATGACGTGAAGGGTGGAGGTCTGGTGCAATGCCCGCTGGGAAAAACACAACCCTGCAGAATGTCTAGTGGCAATGCAGGATTGCAGGATTGTGTCCTTTTTATACTTTAAAAAATATTTGAGATTCTTTACTTCATATAAAGTAGGCCTACCAATACTAACCTGACCCAACTACCCGGTCAGACTCCTGCATATGTTGCTGAACTACTTCGCCCTTATTCACTCTCAGGTCAAACTTGGTACATTTTCTGTCTGTCCCACGCACTCGCCTTAAGACCCGTGGTGACGGGAAAACTATTCACTATTCTTTGGCCCGTGACTCCTCATATATTTCTGTTCATGCACAATCATAAAAGTTTGGCCACCCTTGCTCTCTACTCTTTATGCGACAGTCGTCTCTCCCTCCACAGCTGGGTAATCATTTCTGTCATCAAACGCTGCCATCTGATCTCTGGTATCTACAAAACCTGTGAGTGACTCAGAATGTCAAACACCGTCGTCATCACAGCTCAGCTCAAGCTTTAAGGATCGATGTGCCCTTCGAAGAAAAACAGTCTGAACACACCATCAGTTACTTGTGTGTTTCTTTAAAGGCGGCACAAACCTGCCGGCTGAACCCCATTCAGTCTCCAAAAGGTCAGCCGATTGAGGATTTCAAAACCGGCTTCATTTTCAGATTGACCTTCATGCATTTTTCAAAGTACACGACGGATCGTGAAAGGAGCCTCACAGACTCGAGGATCGTCAGACCTTGAAGCTTCATCTGTTACTTTCTAAATTGAAGTTAAAATCTCAAAATGTTGAAAACTGCGGTTGCACTGGAGACGGACGTTAGTCTTCGTTTAGTTTACTTTGCACAATTTAAAAAATACACAAACTAAACCGAGATGAATAACATCACGGTGCAGGAAGAGACAGAAAACCCACTAGGCTTATTTAAAGCCTCCACCTATATAATATTAACATTACACAATATTACAGAGAAGAAAAAATGAAAATATAAAATATACATTATTTTACAGGCCTTCCTTCAACTCTCTTTTCATCAGATCCCAGTTGAATCTGTGCTTTAGGTTGAGATCTACCCTCCTTTACGTCTAAAAATAGAGGAAGGCGAGAGGCTGATTTCTGCTCCCCGGAGACGGATCAATAACTGATGATTGAGACGGGATGAAAAGCAGGACGGCGGGAGGAAGAGGAAACGGAAGGCGAGGAAAAAGAGGGAGAGAACGAGGACAGAGAGGATTGCAACAAAAAAAATACTTGTGAGAGTGGATTTAGAATAAAGTGTGAAGGTGTGGGAAGGTGTTTGGCTGCGTTGCTGTTATTTATTTTCGAGTGGATGTACAGTAAATGTGTGTGTGTGTGTGTGTGTGTGTGTGGCCTAAATATGTTGTGTGGGTGGGAAGGTCTATTTTTGTGCGATTGTGAGTTGAGGAATTGTGTGTGTGTGTGTGTGTCCTAGATAACATTGTGATGCATGATGAGTGTGTGTAGAAGAGTAAAGCTTTGTTTCTACTCGCTAAGTTTACGCTCAGCGCGCTGTTAGTTGCATTATTCTCCGAAACACCAGATGGCGTACAAACAAAATGTACCGTGAAGAAGCAAGAAGACGACGAGTGTAACCGGCAAAACGGAATAAACCAACCTCCACGATGCAGAGGAGGAATTGTAATTATCTGTAAACTCATATTCATGGCCTACTTCTCTGTAAAGAGAGAAGACACGTGTTAAATGCTCTATAAAGAAACGCATGTTAAATGTCCTGTTGATAATTTGATTTGGCTTATTCGGATGGAAGGGTTGATTTAGTTCTGCTCCTCATCCCAGTGAGATCTACTCTGTTCACAAATGCCCAAACAAAGACGGAGCAGAACTTTGGGGTGAATCGCTCCGGGTTTTTTAAACAACTGGTCCAAACGAGATCGGTGTGAATACACACTGTTCAAAATATTTAAATTAAAACACGTGTGACGCTGCTGATGTGTGCGTGCTCCCAGACGTTCGCACCGGTCATCTGGGAGCGCGAAAAGCATCTAATAATAATAATAATAATACCTATTATCAACTTGTTTCTTCATAAATACACACATTAGAAGCATTAAACTTCTGTCAATCACCAGAGTTTGATTTCCCCTCGTGGGGCGCTGATGATGCAGGTTGATGATCGCCAAAACTGTCCAATGAAGGAGTTACCTGTCGGTCCTTTGGTCCGGACCAGATGAACTACAGGTGTTATATATTTACTTGTACTCTTGTGGATTCTACGTACGCGTATGTTTACTTTATTAATTACTTTTACAAACTGCTCCTTATTGGAAGTGAAATTCCTTTAGCTGCACAGCTGTTGGCCTACAGATACTTTTTTTTATCAACTTAACCAGCTTGTGCTCTAATTGAGTGTGAATGAGAAGCCGATTTGCGTTAAAGTATTATTGGCATCACTTGATATGGTTCTATTTATATCATAAGCTGAAATAAAATCAAAGCTGAAATAAAATCAGTTTCCTGGAGCGGCTGTTTCACTATCCCCCCCCCCCCCCACACACACACACACACACACACACACACACACACACACACACCGACCTCCATCCATCTCTCCCTCTCATTAGATCAAAGCCACACAGAGAGAACTATTGTTCCGTTGTACAGTCGAACACGGTTTCCTGTCTGCACTGATGCCAAAATAACTAACACTCATTGCACATATGCATGGACACACACACACACACACACACACACACACACACACACACACACACACACACACACACACACACACACACACACACACACACACACACACACACACACTAGTTCTGTTTTTGTCATCATAATTTACATTGTAGATATACGTGATACATGCTTATTTGCTAGGGTTGGTATGAATGCCACGTGTCTGCAGGAGACAATTAGCATAGCCTAGCATGAATATTGGAGGCAAAGATGAAACGGCTACCAACGCCTCTAAAGCTCACCAATTAACACATTGTGTCTTTTTTGTTTCATTTGTAGACAAAAAACTTAAAATGCTAAATAAAAGAATTAGTGGATTTATGTGTAAGTTAAGTGCTCCAAATATAATTGTGCACTCATTCACTACCCCATTAAATAGACCTGCACATGTTCTCTGAAAGCTGAATTTATTGATTTCTGACGAACTGGAAACTGAAACAAGACTGAGACCATGAAGCTAAACAGAATAATACTATCGCCATGTTCTGTGTTACGTGTGAATGTCATTGTGTTGAGGATAACAGCATTTAACTACTTATTAACGCCTTTACATTTGTAGAAACATCCTCCAGTTTAAGGACGGCAGGCATTGAAGAACAGGTTTAGTGGATGTGTAAGCCTTAAAGACGGTCGTAGATTAAAGGGAATAAATACGGTGCAGATTCCTGTACATGGTAGATGTTAAACATTGCACTGAGTGTTTTACTAGTAAAGACCTATAGCGGTGTTGTTTGGAGCTGTTTGATCGGTAGTGACCATGTCAATATCACTGTGTTTACAGTATTTTTTCCATCTATAAATGCGGCGCTTTGCATTGTGGGACTGTTATCAGAAAGTAAAGTACTCGTCACTCGTTCACACATTCACTCCTCTGCCAGTAAATCAAGATTTTAGACACACATCAATCATTCTCTTCAGTCATTTTCTGTAAATCTGTAAAATGCAGTGCAGCTTTTCGGGATTGTTGGTTTAACTTAGTATGCATGTAGTTATTATTAGGTTATATCAACTAATTATTGATGAATAATTAGCTTTTGTGGGGTTGATAGGTGGAACTCTCCCTGAACCACTTTCACATTTCTGTTCTTGCTTAAACAAGATGGAGTCGTTGTGTGAATCAGTGAGCTTTAGAGGTGTTGGTAGGTGTGTTTTTGAACTTTGGACAGAAACCTTGTTTCCTGTTGTCATGCTAAGCTAAGCTAAACAGCTCAAGCTCCATAACTGTTCCACAAACAGGAAATTAAAGTCAATCCTCTCATCTCACCCGAGGCAAAATTGCTCTGCAACAAGGCCCATTTGTTGCCATTTAAATTCATGACTAGAATGTGAAATATTATTAGCACTATATCTACATCTCTAATTCACAGAAGGTTTAGTTAAAAATCCGATTTCCAAAGCTTTTACGTCTACATGACATTCATCATACATCAGTCCTGTCCGTGTCCAGGCTAAAAAAAAGCCATCCGTTCCCATTAATGCTCATGTTTAGCCACACACAAAAGGATGAAACAGCTTCAAGCGCTCAGACAAACCATCCATTGTGGAGCTCCAGCTCAAGGCCAACCACCCCCATCTCCCAACAACAAAAAGGAGGAGTGAGTGGTGGGGGGGGGGGGGCTGCTGCTTCCTCCTCTCCCACTGCCGTCTAAAGTAAAAGCGCCTTTAGAATATGAATATCTTTGTTAGAATTACTGCACGCAGCCTTGAAATCCTCACAGGCACAAAACCAGTGAGAGCAGCTTGATGATGACACTTTGTCTTCAGCAGCTCATCTCTCCTCATCATGTCCGCCAGGAGGGTCATGCGATCCGTGAGTGACTGTGCAAGTCCGTGTCTGTCCACGTTTAATCTCTCATTCAGGTGCAGCAAACTGCATGATCGTTTGAGCGGCCAGTTAAGGCCGCATGCTGAAGGCCGTCTTGTTGTTGGGGTGATTCACTCTTTCACCTGTTCATTGACTGCTTCATGCTTTGATTATGCTCACACGTAAGCTACGAGAACACACAAAGGAGTTTATGCTCGAATTAACGCTTCAAGTCACAACATTAAACATGGCGGACATGAAAGAACTATTACAACTTTCCCAGTTGAAAGAAGTTATTGAAGACCTCTCTTTTTGTCTCTGGCAGATGGTCAGCAGGCCACGGTGACTTGTTTCGTTTCTGGTTCTTAACCTCGACTTCTTCTTCGATTACTGTCATGCATAAAGCGTAGCCTATAGCGCCAACTTCTAAATAAACTACGCGGTAGCCGAGTTTATTCTCTCCAAACCAGTTGATGAAAATGAGCCTAGTTAATATTAATTTTTTAAGAGATTTCATGGAAACACGGCTAGAGTTAGAGACCAGCGAGTCAACATGGTGGAGCATTTAAGAGAGATGGATATTTCCCTCCAGGACATGGTGGAGACCAAATCCAGCGATAAAAGAGAGGCGAGTATTGGACTAACATTCATCAGATGGAAACAAACAGGACTCCAAAGGAAAGATGATGTTGCTTTGTAACAGCTGGATGTTTAAATGACCAACTGTTTGTAACAAGCTACAACTTAAAAAGTGATGTCATGAATGTTTTGTTCATAAATGGTAAAAAAAGCAGGTTTTAAAGGGTATAAAAAGCAGCATGGTTAATCAGATTTGGCCAAAACACCCTCAGATTTAAAGCTGAAAGTCAGCACTGTAACCACACAGTCATCGTTTCATCTCAGATCCGATGTTCAGGAGTACAGAACCAAAGAAAGCAGTGCACGCTCTTCTCTCCCTAAACCTCGATCCTCCCCTCCACCACCCACCTCTGCATGGGCGTGTGATTATGTTCTTTTTCCAGAATGCATGTCAGCAAGTTCTCGTCTGACCTTGAGTCACATTATACAGTTAAACTGAAACTGTTGTGATAGCAACAGTAACAAAAGAGAAAGCGGTCACTTCTACCGTGGGTGAAAAAAATGTTCCGCAGTGTATTTTTCTCCTTGTATAATTATGGAACAATGGTTTCAAACACTAGAAATAAGGATGCGTGCTTCATTTTGACAAGTAATTTGCAGGAATTGTAAATTGCACATGTATTGCATTCTGTGTGATGGTCTGGTTTGGTTTTATTTTCACTGTTTTGATCGTTTTTATGTAGACGGGGAAGGAACCCCCCCACATGATTATGGAGAACATGAAAGTGAACGAGTCTGTTCTTGGTCATGAGGGTTTAGGTGATCTTGACTTCAACAGCATCTTGGATTATGCCTGTTGCAATGTTTTTTTTACAATCAACGGAAGTTACCATATTTGGAATGTGAAGGAGTGACGTATAGACGCCGTATAAGTCTCTGGTAGCGACCTGTCATGCTGTGTGTAGGAAGACTTGAAACTAGAGATTGAGACCATAAACTCATGTTTACAATGTTTACTGAGGTAATAAATCAAGAGACTTCTATACAACCAGAGGAGTCGCCCCTAGTGGACATTAGAGAGAATGCAGCTTTAACACATGAAGCATCGGCTTTACTTGGCAGAACCAGAAGTTGCCGCCTGCACACTTAAACTCATAATTTACCT
The DNA here is from genome assembly GCF_910591455.1 of Pholis gunnellus. Taxonomy (NCBI): domain Eukaryota; kingdom Metazoa; phylum Chordata; class Actinopteri; order Perciformes; family Pholidae; genus Pholis; species Pholis gunnellus. Next base: position 6,470,654 of record NC_136528.1, read on the forward strand.
CAGGTTGGATATAAATGTCTAAATAGTTAATTACATTGTGGTACACACATAGAAAATGCCCCCCCCCCCCCCCGGCAGACTTCAGTAGCCTTTCACATCTATTGCGCGTTGCCAGGTTGAAAAAGAATAAAAATGTGTTTTACCTGTTTCTCTCAGGGGCAAGCGACTGATTCCAACTCAAAAATCCTCAAAGGACTGATTAGAAAGAGCACAAAACCAATTCTTTCTTTTAAATCCTCCAATGAATTTGACGCAAAGCACAAAGAAATGAATAAAGCTCACATCTGGATGTGCTTGCAGACAAATCCCAGCACATGACGGCTTATGTAATGATCAATACTGCCCTTCGGTTCTCCGTGAAGGCTGGAGGGTGTGACTGATGTTGTGAAGCCGCCTCAGGAGACCAGCTACCTGCTGGGAGGGCCGAATCAAAGCTCTGGCTTCTGAAGGAAGGTTGGATATTAAAGTTCACACATCTCACTGGAAGTTAATATCAAAATGTACACTTCCACTGAGGATGGACATCAAAGGTTGCTTTCACATAGAACACTAAATTTGCACAACAAAAAAGCAACATTTTCAAAAGCCGTGCAGACATTACATTCATTTAGACGCTTTTATCCAAAGCGACTTACAATTCAGATTCTATCACATGCACATAGGCACAGCTACAGGAGCAACTTTTTGGGGGTTAAGTGTCTCGCTCAAGGACACATCAACATGCTACCAGCAGAGCCGGGGATCGAACCGTCGATCCTCTGATTGAAGGACTGCCCTGCTATCCACTTAGCCACAGTCGCCCGCAGACCAGATCCACTCCTTCCCTTCTTACATTTCAAAATAAAAGTCCTAGCCATATACACTCTGTTTATGGAGGGAACTCAAATTCACTCAGAGCATTTCACTAAAAGGCTACTCAACAAAATGGCCTACAGTAGCTCAGGATATACAGTTTACCTCGGACAAACTGCCCGACGCTGCTCTGGATCAATAGCATCCTGGTAGTTGGTCCTCTGCCTGCATGAATCTGTTCTAACGTTTTACTGATAAAGTGCTGCAACTGTCGCAAATTCTTGTATGAATAGTTTTAACACGAAACACTCCCAGTATTTTGCATTTTCAATGATTATTTCTTCAGAGTCCATCCTCACTGACTGTTGTGTTGCACTCTTCATATGATCAGCCATGTGTGCAGACCAAAGCCCGAAGGAGAGTGAGGTTTCTGGGCAGGAGAACTGACAGAAGGCACCTGGAGTCTGAACTAAAATACCTTTTGCTGCTTGCTTGTGTTTTGTATTTATAAATATTTAAACCTTTTATTTCCCACTGCCTTTAGGTTTTGAAACCAGGTTTTAGATCTACAAAAGAAAACGTTCTTATAAAAACAGCAGTTGGGACATCGTCTGGAACAAACTGGAAAAAAAAGCTTTTTTTTTTCTGTTGATACGTCGCACCGCAATCAGGACACTGGTAGCCTTTGAAAGGTGTACCGGACCGAGGCTGCATCCATACTACTCCAAGAGAGTGGAGCTAAGAACAACCCAACACTGACTGAGACACATTTTTAGGCGACCAAAACGTACCAACAAACTTTGTTGAAGTGAAAAGCCACTGTGAAAGGTTTAACGTTCTAAAACGAAGTCCCAGACCAGACAACACCATGGCAGCGACCTGTCAATCACTGTGTAGCCCCGCCCTAAAGCATACCCTGCTTTATGGTCTGTTTGACTCTAAATGGACCATCATTTACTAAATGAACATCATGCTGTATTGAAGAAGACTTGAAACTAGACATTGAGACCATAAACTCATGTTTACAATGTTTACTGAGGTAATAAATCAAGAGAGAAGTAGAGTCATTTTCTCATAGACTTCTATACAACCAGAGGAGTCACCCCCTGGTGGTCACTAGAGTTGCTTGGTTTAAAAAGGTAAACGTAGTAGCGTGAATACATCCTGAGCTCAAAAAACAATGTCCTGCAACCAAACAACCTGAATACTCTGTATACACAGTTAAAGCTACCAGTTAATTAAAGATGTTATGTTACCGTGGTGCACAGTGACCCAAATTAAACACAAGTAATCATGATTTCAGTGAACTTTTATCGGTTACAGGATTGTGATGTTTCGCATTTGAGAGAAAATCAAGTTACCGTCTGTGGATTTGATGTATATGGACCACATTTATATGCTGCTTTTATCTAAAGCACTTTACACAGACACACACACACACACACACACACACACTCTCATTGATGGCACAGCGCTACCAACAGGATCAATTTGAGGTTCAGCGTCTGGCCCAGAAAACCTGCTGAGTAACAACAACCACAGCTGCCAAGTTAATAAGGGAAATGGAGCAGCGTATTGACGGGTTCTCTTTTCTACCGTAATAGACAAAAGCATTTTATTACAAGCTACGTTTCTTGCAGAGGGGAGTTACAACAATAAAGCACTTTTACCTCTCAAACATGCATTTATATTTGTTGTTTCAAGCTCACTGATTTATCTCCAGACCTCTGAGCTCATGTGTTGAGAAACATAACTGCAAAGATACTAAAACTTAAAATAATACTTATAAAGATCTCCATGTTGCTAACTGTCTCTATAAATATACAAGAACTTCTTGTAAGTACTGCATATTAATACATATTTCATATTTATACGTATTGTGAGAAGCTATGCAACATAACTACCTTCTTATATATACATACAGTAATGTGTTTAAAAAGTAATGTGAAAAACAAACCATTTTACTTCAATGTATTGCAGAATGTACCACGTCTTAGAAAACAGCACATGTGGATTTAATTATTTATATTTCACCTGTGAACACATTTTCAGTTGAGTCTCTTAAATTGGTAACAAATAAGAACCCCATGAATAAAATCTACTGAGATGTTTGTCTGAAGGAGTCTGTGACCAAAATATTTTGATTTTTACTTATTCTTGATTTTTGTATATTTTTCTACGGTTATTATTTGTATTACTACTATTACTATGATTAGTTATACTACATTCTGATTGTATTAATGGAATGGGTTTGGCTGATTATTTTAATTATTAATTAAGTTTAAACACATTGTTTAGATGATGTGTTACATTGTCAATACTATTGTAACGTTTGACTGTCTGATGTTGGAATGAAAATAGATTCACATTTCATAGAACGTATTGGGTGTGAGGTCGGTAAAATAAACGGTCCTTTCTCACTGCTGGATCTTCTTTCCATTCTGCCTTTGGCTTTTTGATCCATACGAGGTCTGACACCAGGCTCTTCCTCTTCCTCCTCCTCCTCCCTTAACAAGTGCACAAAGGCTAAAAAAAAAAGAAGCAGAAGTGGCAACAAGCTGGCGATGGAGCGACCTGCTCACTTGGGACAAGATATCAAAGAGGGGGGCTGTTATCTGGAGGTGCAGTGACAGACCCCTGCTGCTGCTGTCCTTCTCATTAGTCCCTCTTCTACCCTTCCTCCTCCTCATCCTCAACCTCCCTCCCTCCTCATCCTCAACACTTGTCACTGTGCTGTCAGCTGCCTGCTCAACTGTGGACTCAGGACCAGCCTGTGGGGACCGGACGGATGGAGACGATGACGGAAAAGAAGGAATACAAAAAAGAGAGAAAGAGACTTTGAGGTGTGAGCTTGTCAGCTAAAGCGAAACAACAGAGGAATATCCATTTCTATGAACTGAAATCCGTCCTGTAAACGTCTTCTTTCTCCTGACAAAACCAGAGTACAAAGAAAAGCTGCAGCAGAAAAGACTTGCTCACTCAGCCCTGTCACTTCACCGCACAGAGACGAAAAGAGAGAGAGAGAGAGAGTAAACAGCTACGGCAGAGAACCAGGAAACATGGGTGACAGTGACAGACATGGGCTCCTAGTGCGAGTCATTACGAGGACTAAACACACAAACGGGGTTTGGGATTAAAATGTGAGCGTAGTATGTCTCACTCCACGATTTAAACACCAATAAAATAATCATTCAAAATCAGTGGTTTTCTCTTATTCTGCTGGATAACCAAACAAAGGAAAAAACACGTGGTAAGTTTCTGTGATCTAAAACATCGACGACGCTTCAGGTTCAGTTCCTAAGAATCAAAAAACTTCTTTTTTAGAGCTGCTATTTTACTTTTACGCTGATATTCAACAAGGAGAAATCCATCAGACAGACTTCTCTCATTTATTTGTGGTTAATCCATTTAGTGCTTGAAAATAGTCTGGTTGTATCGCTCTCACTCATTTAATTCTCTAGTTTCTCTGATTAACTCGAGGTGGTCAGTACACGAACAAACGAATGTTAATTGAATCACTCGAGTCACTGGCGGCCTTTGTGTTGGAGCTGCTTCAAGCTAAAATGCTGACGTCAGCAGCAAATTGCTGAGGAACATGATTGGTTGACGCTTCATGTAAAAAGAGTTGAGACCAGCTCAACTTTGATTTGTAGTGCGCCAAGCGTCAATTTCACCTTTAGCTACGAGCCGCCAGCTCAAAGGTAATAATTTCTCACTTTCCGTGCTTTTTATTATTCAGCGCTGTCACACTTTCTCTTCGGTAGAAAGCAGGAAGATGACGCATGAAAACGTGGAGAACCTCCTGAAGGACTTCTCTTTTTGGGGCTGAAGTGAAGGTTACGTTCTGCACACGGAGAAAAAGAGATCAGGGTTCGGTTTAGAGGGATTTTTTTTAAGGATGTTGCAGGAGACGGATAAGGGCAGCAACAGAGGGATTATCAGATGACGATTCCCTGTAGAAGTCTGCAGCCGAGCTGTCATGTTTCTCAGCTCGGGGTTTATTTCATGACTGGTATATAGCAGTAATCCAAACCTCGACTGCCTCTCTCACATCATACTTTTCTTTTCATACCCTTGTTCCACAACACACTCGCCTGCAGTTCGGTCAATAATCTCACGTGGACCGGTTTCTGTTTTCTGTGTCCTGAGTGGGATGCATGTTGTGCTTTCAAGGATTGGCACGCTCCGAGCGAACAGACCTCCATCTCCTTTGAGTCCTCTCAGAGGTGAACTTCCTTCGACTGCAGCGAATCGATGGTTTTATTTGGAACATACTGCCAGTTGTTCCCGTTACAGCAACCAGCCTCGACACCACAACAGCAGCGCTGTGTGTGCCGACTCGTGCATGATCAAGAGGCCCTCCCATCTTGTTCGTCTCTCCTCCCAACGCTTTGAAAATAAGATCTGCAGCTGACGGAGCGTTCCTTGTGGCCAAGAAACCATTCGTTCGTTTAAATATTCTTTTTGCAAAACGCTTTAAAAAACGGGATGTGCAGCAATTCTTTCTGCTAGCTTACAAAGTATTTCAAAAGATCAAACCGCTGCTATCCTCGGCTGACTTACAGAGAAGGTCGTTCTTGTAATTAGTCGCTGCAGCCTCACTCTGGAGGCTTGTTCAGAATACCAGCGTGGCTCCACTCTGGTGCAAAATGTAGTTTTAAGCTACACCCTCCCCTTCTGAGGTTTAGTTACTATGGACGTGCAGTGCATGTGTACCACATAGAAATGTACCTAAACAGTCTTGAATTGCATAAACTGGGTTTGGCTGGAAAGCTGAGACTCTTGTGGATCCACTGAGCCCAACTGTATTCATTGTTGGGCAGTGAATTCATGTTTAAATGTGTTAGGTTAGTGGCGCTTCACATTGCAGCTTTTAATAATTGCCACAATCTCTGAACCTTTTTCCTGTGTGTGTGTGTGTGTGTGTGTGTGTATATCTCACTCAAGCTGCGATGCTCATCAGAATACATATATTTGATTGGCTGTAGTCGTTTCTGTAAGTTCAAATGGTTTAACCTGTAAGCTCTGGTCTGGTGGCAGCTGCACAGCACAACATGATGTTCAGGATCTCTTCTAGAATGCTGAGATCTGTGGATCTCCAATCAGTAACGTCTACATTTGGTCTGCGTTGTTCTGCGTGTACATGGACTGTAACTGTCTTACACTGGGGCACCAGCGATTCAACGTGCTGCACGAGGTCGACGGAGAAAAGAGTCGAACCAGATCTAAAAATACTTGCAGCATGAAAACAGAGAGAGTATGATGCTTGTTCTCAACTCTTACAGTGACTCAACCCTGGAAAAACACATCAGAAAAACTTCCTCGGGTAAAGTAACACCTGTAGAAGAGTGTGATTGTTTCAAAATATAACTACTGAAAAGCGTTTGCACGAAACAAGAGAGGCATCAGAGCCTCGACTTGTTTAAAGTATGAAGTCAATGTTGTGGAGCTGTAGTGCTGAATACCTGAGTCAGGTCACTGCCCTTTGTTTTTGATAAGATGCGGGGAAGGAGGCTGTGGTATTCTGTCACCGGCATCATTTATGGGAATCCTCCAACACGGAAAAGTGCATTGGAAAGTCAGAACTCCAAATGGCAGACATAAACACACCTGACGTCACCGCAGCGTGTTGGCTAACCATCTTCAATCTTTTCATCATTTGTATTACTTTATGTTGTGTTTCATTGAGTTTTTGTGTGAAACGTGCTGTAACAACGTTGTAGTAATTTGTGCTTACATGTGAGCACGCGGTACTAGATGGTTACTTTACACACTTTTTCTCTTAGGTTCTTTGTAAATGGTTGTGAACCTCGGAGACAAACCGTTAGCTGCTAGCGTCAATGTTTTCCCGAGCAGATGCACTGGGACGCAGTTAAATTGGAATCGGAATTATAGACTTCCGGCTTGCAATCGATTAGCCGTTAGTACAACCCAACACTGAATAACACAATTTTAGGCGACCTGAATGTTACAATTAACTTCCATGAAGTAAAAACACGCTGTGAAAGTTGTAAGATGAAAACACGAACATCTCCCAGACCAGGCAGCAATATTTGTTTCATTATTGGAATCCATCAATCCATCCATTATCTGTAAGGTCGCCAGGCAATCACAGAGACGGACAAACATGCAAGCTCACATTCACACCAACAGGTGGAGATGCGCCACATCTGTTGACGTATGTGAAGTTGACGGATCCCATTCATTTCTATGGAGAGCCCCGTCCACCTTCCGGATCAAAGCGGACCGTTTGGGGCTCCGTCATGTCTTTCTTTGTTGGCCAGATTTGGTGAATCTCCACCATTAGAGTCATCAATAACATAAGGTTCATGTCTTTGGACCAGGCGGCAACCTCCTGTTCTGTCAAGTGAAGCCAATGCTTCATATCTTAAACCTGCATTCTCTCTAATGTCCATCAGGGGGCGACTCCTCTGGTTGTATAGAAGTCTATGAGAAAATGACTTCTCTCTTGATTTATTACCTCAGTAAACATTGTAAACATGAGTTTATGGTCTCAATCTCTAGTTTCAAGTCTTCTTCAATACAGCATGATGTTCATTTAGTACATTATGGTCCATTTAGAGTCAAATAGACCATAAAGCAGGGTATGCTTTAGGGCGGGGCTACACAATCTCTACCAGTGACGTATACGGCGTCCGTACTCCTCCACATTCAAAATATGTTAACTTCTGTTCATTGGCTGCAAAAAACATGGCGACGGCCGTAATCCAAGATGGCGACAGAGAAATCGCCGAATTTAAGGCTTCAAAACATCAGTCCACAATTAAGCAGGGTATGATTTGGGGCGGGGTTTGATAGGTTGCTGCCGTTACCAGAGACATAAACAGCCTCTCTACGTCACTCCTCCGCATTCAAAATATAGTAACTTCTGTTCATTGGTGGCAAAAAGCCAAGGTTTGGCGACGGCCGTTATCCAAGATGGCAACGGCTGAATCGTCGAACTCAAGGCTTCAAAACATCGGCCCACAAACCAATAGGTGACGTCAGAATGCGTCTACTTCTTATATCCAGTCTTTGCTTTGGACTGTGTGAGGAAGCCGATAAAAAAACACTCTATTCAACTGTAAATCCAAGCTGCAGTCTTCCTCCAAACTCCAAACTTTTTTCAGAAACCACCTCCCAATCCCACAGGGGAGGAGTTTGAGTGGAGCATTCCTTTAATTGTCATTAAAGTGTGTGTGTGTGTGTGTGTGTGTGTGTGTGTGTGTGTGTGTGTGTGTGTGTGTGTGTGTGTGTGTGTGTGTGTGTGTGTGTATAACTGCTGCTTTCTATACATCAGGATCTGCCTCCGGTCTTCAATTTAGCAGGGCAGCAGCTGCTCGATGCAGCCACACAAACACACAGATGCTGTAAGTAACACAAGCATATGCCCCCTTAACAAATATGTAATCTGCACACACTCTGAGCCAGATGATGAATCTGTTGCCCTGCAGCAGCAGATGTGGATTAAGGTACTGCAGACAAAAAGGAGTCAACCTCCTCAGTGTGAGAAAAGCCGTCTGAAAGATGAGGGAGATCTCATCACCTCAGCGTTATTCACCGCCTTCCCGCTGCCTCGGGGGTCTCTCCGGCATCTCCGCCGCAGATAATGAAAGATAAATAAACCATAGGATATCCGTTGCATGCGCTGCAAACCTGCTGTGGCAAAGATGTAGCAAGTGTGTGTGTGCACAGCTGAAGCATATAAGAAGAGGCAGGTTGTAGCTTCAGCCATCACACATGACACATTACAGTATATAAATATATATATACGTTTCTTCCTCTGAGGTATCGCTGTTTCTGGAGATAAATAATGCATGCTGCTCCGACGCGCCGACTGCTGAACGCACACACACAGTACAGTGCTTTTTTTCACCAGCACGCACGCAAACACACACACACACACACACACACACACACACACACACACACACACACACACACACACACACACACACACACACACACACACACACACACACACAGACAGCCACTTCATGTGGGAAATGACACTCTTGCATTGGGAGGAACGAGGCTCGTTCCGGACTCTTTTTGTGTTGACATTCGTCCCTCAGGATAAAATGCTCCGGCGTTGCGTGCCTGCACACTCACAACTTGAAGTTCATCTCTTTCACCTTCACACCTGGATGTCAGTATCATAGTATAAAAAGGGCTTTAAAAAGAGCTAAAGAAGAAGAAGAGTTGTCTCACCTGTATGTATGAGTGTTCGGTAGCTTCTGTCCTGGTTGTGTGTGAAGCGCAGAGCTGAAACTTCTGTCTCACCAGCGCTGTTGTTGGATCAACCCCCCCTCCCTCTTTACTCTCTCTCTCCTCCCTCTCTACTACCTCCCCTCCCCTCTCTCACCCGCCTTGCTCTTTTTTTTTTTCCTGTCACTCGCTGTTTTTTCTCCATCTGTCTCTTTCTCCCTCCTTCAGCGTCTTTCCCTCAACCTGAAGCTGTTTTTGAAGCTGCATTGGGCAATATTATATATGTTTATGTGTATATATATATATATATATATATATGTAATATGCTTAGGGGATGTTGTGATATAATGAGGTTTTAGAGGTGCAATGCGTACCACTGCAGTGAAGCTGCTGGTTAGATGCTGTTAAATTAGATCCTAGAGTGTGTGTGTGTGCGCAAAAGTGTTTGTTCGCGCGTGTGTGTGTGTGTGTGTGTGTGTGTGTGTGTGTGTGTGTGTGTGTGTGTGTGTGTGTGTGTGTGTGTGTGTGTGTAAACAGATAAATAGGAGGGAGGAGACGGCCGTGCCATAATAACCGTTGGGCTTCGCTATGTGGTGACAACGCTGCCAACTTCCTCCCTCCTGCTCATTGTTGGGAGTCATTATCTCACCTCTGGGAGGGGGGGGTGAGGCGGGGGAGACACAGAAGAGAGAGAGAATACATGTAATGCTCTCAAATTGAAATTCATCCTACCCCCGTCTCCCTTTATAATCTCATTCAAATTCCACAGTCTGTTGCTCGCTCATATTTAAATGAGCACTTGACTGAATCCCTCCTGTGCTTTCTGCTTTTCTTGGCCGGCGTTTGGCAAGCTGCCGCCGCGCTCTGCTGCATGCGAGCGTCCTTTGGATAGCTTTCTCGGCAAACTGGCGCGCTCATTTGTTTCTGTGTGTTGGCCAACACACAGAAATAGAATTAAAAAGAGTGGGAAGCACGGCCGGGCAATGAGGCTAAACGGATCTAATGGGCAGGCTGGGGATGTAGGAGGGGGGGGGAATGGTGTGGACATGTCCAAACTGACAGAAGGTTCTGTTTACTCCTTGTGAGAGTTTGTTACTCACACAGAACCACAAACACTAGAAAGTTAGAGGTGACTGTAAGCAACCGAAAGAGAAATCGTACCAAGAACCGGTCTCTTGATGATGGTCTTATGCTGAAATGCTTACCGGTATATACTTTATTTAAATTAAACGACAGCCTTAGGGGCCGACCACACCGAGACGCGGCGCAACAGGCGTGGACGTTTCAAAAACAAAGCGAGTCGCATCTAAAACCTGCCTGAAAAACAAGTGCCATTGGAAAACAACGGTTTTGCGGGGGACTCATTTCTAGCGACGCGTCTCGGTGCGATCGGCCCCTTAGTTGTTCCAGAAAATGTCCAATAATGACAAATGTCTACGTTCAAGTGACTCATTTATTCGTCTTGCACATTGACCTTAAAGAGAGGCCATAATTCTGAGAAGAATATGTATAGCAGTCAATGGCAGAAGACAAATATGGTTTTGATCCCGTTTGAATTGTTTGGCAATTCAAAAGATAATTTTACAAGTAAAAAATGTCCTAGTTTGTTCAGTTGAAACCGCTCAGTGAACTCCATCTCTCGTCTCGCACAATGAACGTCACTAACACGGCCGTTAGCTTAGCTTGCTAGCTACCCATACACAAATGTAACATTATCTTAGCTGATGTGTTTTATCCAGAGACTCTTTTTTTACTACCCGTTGTCTGAGTACATCCTGGTACAAACACACAGGCATCGTAGCTTCAAGACTTTAGGGTGTTTAGTTTCACAACAAAATGCGACATTCAGGACTCACAAAATCATCTTTTGAATTGACAATCATCATATCCTACTTCAATATCACTGCGTGCATAGACGGTTAATCAGTAAAAATGTTATTGTCAGTTAAACAGTATAGTATCAACTGCAAACTATCCCGTTTAAAACAAAAAATGAATCAATCTTAAATGAACTGATTATAAATCATAAGGTCCACCTACATAAATAAATAATAAATAGGTCTTTCTTACATGATAATTCTTGTTTTCTTTAAATCAGACTACTTTTTTTTCCGAGCGAGCTAGCAACAAGTCTTTTAAGTGAAGATATTCATGAATATCCCAATAATGGAAATTCACAGCAATCAACAGTCCGCTCCTTTATCGTCCCATCCCCAACGTTATTAGCCAATACTCCTCAGTCTACACAAAGAAAATATATATTAACCATCGCAATACACTAGTATATAAGAGAGCTCTTTTGTTTTTGGAAATGTGCTATCACTTCCTGAAGAGTACCTGATTGCAATAAAAATAACATGTTATTTGATTTGGGCTGAATTAAACCGTATTATTGAATTCATAAAACAGTGCATTATGTCTCTCTGTGCTAATGAGTTTGGTTTAAGAACAAACCAACAGGAAGCCTTCAGTCTGTCACCTGATTGTTTATTTGCGGTGCTTAAATTAGAGCAGAAATAAAATCTTTTATTATCTTCTGTGGAGGTTATTGGTTTCAGCAGCCTGTCTTAGTGTCAGACAGACGGCTCAGTCTGAAATTCACGGTACACTTAGTGAGCAGCATCGACTCTGGTGTTAATCACAGAAATTTGGGAAGCTCACATCAAAGCCTTTGTGTTTTATTTGTATAACAATGAGATGGAGGGGAATTAGTGGGATCTTGGCATGAGTGGCATTGAAATCTTCCATTTTCCCCATTTATGGAGCATTGTCAGTGTTTGGACCTAAAGCGAGATTGTATTTAAAATGGTGATTGCTTCCTAACATACATCAAAAAATTGTCATCAAATTCATAAATACAATATTCTCAGAGCTTTATGATCTGATAGATTGTATAACATTATTCACAGGAAAGGGCTGAATCTCAACTAGCACTGACTCTCTGAAGAGAGAGCCAATTAGAGCTGATCAGCAACAGCTGTGACACCTGCACAATGGGGTTATTTAACCTGCCATGTAGAACAGGCAACACTTTTTGGGCCTTGTTTATTTGTGTGCTGACTGTCTGGCTTTATTTTTGAAATTCCATTTAGCAGTGACAGGTTTGTCTTATGTGACATCAAACTGCCAAAACAATTTGATAAATAGCAAGTTCTGTGCCCATAGGTTCCTGTTTACCTGTTGGTGGCTCAACTGAAAGAAGCAATGACTGGCTGCAGAGGAAAATGAGAGGTAAGAATATTAGTACTACATTTTTACTATAGATTTGTCTTCCAATGACCTCTCCATAAAGAAGGCCCTTACACTTAACATTTCTGTTCACATGAGTCCATGTGCAAGTTTCTGTACGGATCAGGTTCCTGGTGTCATAATTTGGTTATTCATTAATGCTGTCTGGCTTTTGGTGTTTGGATTCCAACAAAATGTCTAAGCTACATTGTCCAAAAGATTTGAGTTGCTGCGTATTTTATCATCGGCCACTGTAAGAGTTCAATATATGTTGTGTTGGAGTAAAACATATGTATTTTTAGCTGAGTTTTCATATGGCCCAGGCTCTCAAAATGATGCCAAACTTCTGTATTAGATAGATTGAACACTATTAGTGATAAAAGAAGTGAAATATATAGATATATAGTATTTAAAAGTACAATAACACAGCGATATCGGTGCCTTCCAAAATCAGAATTGACGTTGGCTGACCTGTACACCGGCATTGATTTCTCAGGCGTACTTCACTTTATCAAAGCCAATTGTTTTTTTAAAAGGACTGCTGACATGTTGTAATATGATTTGGGAGAGTTTATGCCTGCCTGTGCATCATTTAAAATCAATAAAAGTGCTTTTTAGGCACAAAAAAAAAAAACGAACCTGAAAATTTTCAATTTGAGCTGTGTGTAACATCCGTTTCAGCATTTACCAGTAACATATACAATGATATGTACACATATTAACAAAGCTCACATTTATTTGTGTTATTTTGCAAATACACCTTGTAGTTAGCGAGATAAGCCCTCTTGCGTAAGGGTAGGACATTTTCGAGCACAGGGCTAAAAATAGGCCTAGGGTTCAAGAGGTTAATGCGATAACGCGTTAACTTGCCCAGCCCTACTAAATATCATACAAATCTTAAACCATTTGCCGTTTTATTTGGGTGCACCAGTGAATTTTCATGAGATATCATACAAACCGTTGTATAAGGATATGTTGCTCTTATACAGTCCAAATAATGCCACTTCCGTTCACTTGTTGCAAAAAAGCAAGATGGAAACGGCCATAATCCAAGATGGCGAAGGCCAAATGCTGAATTTGAGGCTTCAAATTAGCAGTTTTCGCACCAATGGGTGACATCACGACTACTACGTCCACTTCTTATATATACAGTCTGTGTGTGATGCAACTATGTCATGGCAGGTGTATGGCTTCGGACCCAAAGGAAATGCATCGAGTGTGAAGTTGTTTGTATGAGCGGTTCTGCATTCAGCCCGTTCTGAACAGGCATGTTTTGAACGGGCACTGCACTGGTGATTTGAAAATAGGGCAGGAGCTGAATTAACAACCATTCCCCCTCATGGACGTCTATTTCTGGGCTCTTAAATTTCACCATCTGCCACTTTCAGCAGGTGTTTCACCATGAGACCAAAGTACAGGACAGACTCGGCTAATGACCCGTCCCAGCTATCAGTTAATGATGGGAGAAGACGGGCAAATTGGTCCCAATGTCCCCCTCATTTTCTTTTTCCCGATTGCCATTTTCTCTCCGCCTCTACCCTTGCTGTCAGTCTTTTACAGACTATCTGCCTGCCTCTACGTGGTCATTAATCCCTACATCCACTTGGGATTAGCCAATTAACCTATAGCCGGTGTAAATGTGCCAAGCAGAGAGATGAACAGTGCCTTGCTCGCTCTATCTGTGAGTGTGGGAAAAGGGAAGAGCCTGTGTTTCTGTTGCTCTCGGTGAGTGAATGTCAGAGTTGTCTTCGCTGGCGTTAATTAGTGAGAAAAGCATCTGCTGCAAATGCAACTGCTAGTCCAAAAAGCCTTTGAAATGCCATCTCCCAGAATACAAATTTTTAGCGTGGAGCATGTGGAATAACACAAGAGGCAGATATAGGAATATTTCATCATAAACACAAACGGCAGAGTTTTTCCCCAGTGTTGAAATTAAGACTCATCTTCAAATAGAAGGTGACTTGGTGCGTAGGCAGCTCCAGGCAAACAAAGCAGCGTCTCATCTGTGGAAAGAGGCATACGGCAATAAGCCTGCAACATGACATCTTCATCCTCCCTGACAATCTGTTTTATTACAGCTCCATGTCTCCCAGAGAGACCGATGGAGGGAAGGGATGGATGGATGGATGAATGGATGGATGGATGGATGAGGTGACAGTGGACAGATATGTGAGGAAACGATTAGAGGGTGAGAAACACGGGGAAATAAAGATGGCTGAAATCCTCATAGAAGAATTAAGCAGGAAAACCATCATTTAACCCAATCATATTTTCTAAAAAAAACTCTTAAAACCCTCTGTGCTCTAAGTTGAATACAAGCCTGGTACTTTATCAGAGTCTGTCTCTGCGGCTGTGAATTATTTGACTCTTTGTGCTCTGAACAAAGTTGAGAAGTAGTCAAAGGTACAAATTTCAGGGAGGAAGTTAAGTTTCCCTTTTCAACTAGCCCACATAGAATGGGTTACATACTGTAGTGATTACAGTCTGTTCCTTTACAACATTCGATATTTGGAGGACATTGTGCTGTTCAATTTCTTATTCCACTCATAAAATGGAGGAAGGTTAGGAAGCCACTCTAATAAGTTCAAATTAAAATGGCAATCATCAATGACTCTCATTGAAATAAATGTATGTTAACTCACTATCTAACGCCAAAGGAGGTAATGTGATTGAGCCTATGGCCAACTAATGAAAGTATTGCAAACGAGGTGTCTGTGGCAATGTATCCGGAAAAAAATGCTGTATTTGAGTCTCTCAAATAGAAATTCTAATTCAACCAGGACTAAAATCTTAAGTATAGCTACTGTAAAAAGTGGAAGCTAGTAAGCTCGCTAACGTTAGCACTGATTCCCACAAGATGGCTTTTGGTTAGTTGTAACCTAAGCCCTTTCTAACCTGGGATTCGAATCATGACTTGCAGTAAATGACGTACAAAGTCTCTGAGAGATCTACAGATGTCTCAAGTCATGAAGGGGACTAAGCAAAGGCTAGCATTAGCCCGCTAGCTAGCTGGTTAGCTGTGTGACTGTTGAAATGGCACACCACGTGTGGTGTTTGTTTCACAAAGAAGAGGGTGTAGTTAGTTAGCTGTCCTTCTGTCGTGGGTCCAGACTATATAAACTGTTTACACCACACTATTGCAGAAAATACAATAAAACATTTTGGTAGTTATAAGTTTGATGAATTAGGCACACATGTCAATACAAACTCAAGGATTTGCGTACATCCTGCAGGACAATTCATTTTCGCTGTAACTTGCTGAGGGATTATTTTATTTCTTACCAAAAGAGTCATTTGGAACGAATTCCGCCCAGAAAGTTAGCAGGCTAACGTTTACACTGATTTCCACTAGTCCTGCTATGGTTCTAATTCCCAAAAGATGGTATTCTGGGGTCCTACAGGATTCAAGGATTCCAGGGTCATTTATTGTCATTATGCAACACAGTGATGCACAACGAAATTCAGTTGTCGCCCATTTGTAACACAACAAACACATGACAAACAGTAGCGTATTCCTGTAGTGCATTTTTTAAAGTCCACCTCCTCTCGAACCACCGGAGTCCTGTTCTCTGTCCTGTGCTTCCAAGGTTTCTGAGAAGATGTGAGCTCAATGTATCTTCTATAACTTCAGCACTCACACTTGTAATGTAAAGAGTCCCGGTAACGTGCAGTGCCTGCATCACAGATGGGACTGAGCAAAGGGCAAACAGCATTGGCCTACGAGCTGGTTAGTTAACTGTAACTGTTGAAATTTAAGTGGTATTCAGAATTATTTAGTGCCTAACCACACAGTTATAGTCTTTTTGGTAATTCACTAAAATACAGAATCAAAACAAAGACTAAGGATAATAACGATTTCTTAACAAAAATGTAAATTTCAGATCTTTCACATTAAAATCCTCTGGGACGCTGCAGTGCTGGTTGATTGAGTGGTGGTGTGTGTGTTCGCATATCAAAATGCTAACAAAGTGTCTTTTCCCCAGCCTGTGTGGAAACGTGAGTATAAGTTGATAAATGATTGAGCTCCTCCACGCCACTGATGTAAGAGGCTGGTTTCATTAAAGGATCCCGGTTTCCCTCTGGTTAATTATTCATCACAGCAATCCACAAGCTCTTCACACTCCATCTCAACCTCCGTGGAGGGAAGTTGTGCATTCCACCATCCTGAATTTTTCAAATTATTTCAAAATGTTAAGGTCATATTGAGTTGCTTTTGATTTGATGGTGATTTGTTGTATTTACATTTTTAATGACTGTATCTGTACATCTAGGATATTTTTAATATCTTAAATTGCTTTTTTAAATGAGATATGGATCGAAGATATGAGCCACATCTCATACTTAGCTCCCTCATTTTCAAAAGACAGATGGCAGCAAGTCGTGTGTTGTATCCATAGACAGTTTGACTGCTTAGTATGCGTTTGCATACTAAACAGTTTGCCTTCCTGCAGCCATAGATCATCAATCTGTCTCGCATATTTCAAAAACTCAATTAAGGTTACAGAGAAACGGAAGTTAGACCTTCTTTAGCTTCTGTAACGTGACGTATTTCACAGTGAAACGGAATACTTCAGCGGGGCACAGTAACAACAGGGATTTAAATCAAAACCAGTGGCATTTGGATGGAGCGCTAAGAAGTGGACGGGCTTAGAGTTTAGCCCAATATGGAGCTACAAAAGACTGTTGGCTCCACATACACCTCCCTCACCTGTTGTTATGCTGCATTCCACATGAACTCAGAGATTACGACTTCACAGCCAAAGATTTCCACTGGAATGCTGCCTGAAGTCGGATTTCCGACTTGGACAAACCCCCACCAATCCCGACTTCAAAATCCAAGATGGCTACTCCACTACCCAGCATGCTCCTGGCTGTCTGATGTCCGGTCACAGAAAAATAAGATGGACCAGAGACCTGGATCCATCGTGGTCCAGGATCAAGCTGCACTTGACGAGCGGACAGCAGGACAGGAATGTACTACTAGTTTTGTTTTGTTTGGCATGTGTTTGTTCTGTCACAAATGGGCTACATGTGCATTTCGTTGTGCATCTCTGTAATGACAATAAATTATTCTTGAATCCTTGTATTGTAGCGTTGCCAGTACATGCTGTTGAACGCTGCCTGGGCTCCCTCCATGCTGCCAGGCAGCGTCGAGCTCCAAGCCCGCTCACCAACCAGAAATCAACCGTGAATATTTATATATATATATATATATATATATATATATATATATATATATATATATATATATATATATATATATATATATATATCTATATATATATATATATATCTATCTCATACGACAAGAGACACATGAACAAATGACACATGGACACAGGATTAAAACTGGGAAAATATATTTTTCGCTTCACTAGGACTTCAAGAAAAAAAGCGGTTCTTTAGATTAACCTCCTGCTCACTAATATACTGCAGAAAAAAAGAATAGATTTAGGGGTTTCTCTTTCATCTTCCACAGCAGCGTATGTTAATGCAAAATGAATTTTGCAGGTTCTCAGGGTTGTTATTATCAACATCAAGGGCTTCGAAGAGCGTTGCTTGAGGTTGCAAAGGGGCTCTGTCACTGTGGGCTGCTCTAGTTGTATCATTAGGTCTGTTTTTATGGAGCAGGCTGGCAAACTAAATATAGCTGCACAGTGGGTTCACACAGCAGAAAGAACAAAACCAGCGCTTGTTGTTGTTGTCGATGGTGATAATGACAATGAGGCTGTGATGTAGATGAGTTACAAACGATGCTTTCCTCAAAGTTACTTAGAAAGAATTCATCTCAGACGTATCGTTGAGATCACTCTGCACACTCGAACACAAATAATGTAGAAGTGAGAAACTTTAGATTGTAACGGTGACAACGAGAACCGGACAGTTAAAGTCTTATGTTTACAAATTATGAATAAGACAATTGGTGTTATATACTGCTGCTGTTATTATGAAATGAACCTTATTTAAGCAATGAGATCATCGAGCTTCTTTCTTTTTTGTATGAATTATAACGAATAATTTTCATACAAGGCCCCATACCCTGCTTTATGGTCTGTTTGACTCTAAATGGACCATCATTTACTAAATGAACATCATGCTGTATTGATGAAGACTTGAAACTGGAGATTGAGACCATAAACTCATGTTTACAATGTTTACTGAGGTAATAAATCAAGAGAGAAGTAGAGTCATTTTCTCATAGACTTCTATACAACCACAGGAGTCGCCCCCTGATGGACACTAGAGAGAATGCAGCTTTAAAGTACTTCAACATTGGCTTCACTCGGGAGAACCGGACGTTGCTTCCTTGGCAATACCGAGGTGCCCTTGACCGAGGCACTGAACCCCTATCTGCTCGAGGCACCAGCCCACGAGGATCCCCTCATTCTGACTTCTTTCCATACACAATGCATGTGTATAGGTCCTCTTTGTGCATGTCTGTATTTCAGGCAGTATTTTCCCCTAAAGAGATTAAAAAGTATCCCTTCTTGTCCTTATATTTCACATTGCTTCGGTCGGCTCCTGTTGCGTTTAAAAGCTGCTCCACAAGCAAACGTGACTTGCTCTGAAAAACAAACTGCCTTGAGGTGCAGCAGAAGCGATACGTGACAAGACGGCGAACCGCCCCCCCCCCCCCCCATAAAACATCCAGTCTGCTGTTTATCATGCGTCATGTGGTATTATTAAACCCTCCACGCTTAAATTAAGACATCCAGGGAGACGTATTTTCTCTGTTGGATGACGAATGTGAGGCAGATGATAGCGTGACTGCTGAGAGCGAGTTTATCCAAATTTCTTCAATGTGACTTTGAGTCCTCTCAGACAGACCTGTGCTGGCTGTGTTTGTCTGCTAGCGGACATAATCCTGTTAGGAGACGTTGATGGCGTTTCAGCCAAGAATCCATAAAAGTGTGTGTAAGTGTAGGTGTGTGTGTGTGTGTGCGTGTGTTCATTCACCTCAAAGATGGGTGGAGTGGCTGTCACAGTGTGAGCCCAAATATCCTCATCCGAGACTTGAAGACAGTGACGGCAGGCAATCATCACTTCAACAGACACACACACCTACAGACACACACAGGTGGCAGTAATCTCTCGGCACTGTCATGACCGTCTCAATCTGTCTCTTTGCCCTCAGGCCTCCATTGCAGAGCTGATTCAATTTGCCTCCATCAAAATGCAATTTTTCAGCTTCGCCGCCACCGCTCACCTCCTCTTCTTCTCCCCTCATTCCTCCTTGAACCTCCCCTCTCTCTCTCTCTCTCTCTCTCTCTCTCTCTCTCTCTCTCTCTCTCTCTCTCTCTCTCTCTCTCTCTCTCTCTCTCTCTCTCTCTTTTACTTCCTTTCTCTCACATCACCCCCCTCCCCCTTCTCCATTTTCATCTCTTCAGACCTTTTCCTTTCCACTCACAGGTTGGATCCTGATATTTCCCTAGGGTCCCTTGCCAGCCCGTCTTGTGTCTTTTCTCCCCTGATGATGATGATGATGATGATGCTGAACAGATTGTGTTTAACTATTTATGTTATGGTAAGAGTTTTAGTCGTGAATCTTTACATTTTTATGCACGTGACCCAAGAAGTTGGTGTTTATTGCTGGCAGGGTCACACATATTGCAATTCTTTGTGTTGTATTTCTTTTTTTTATTACTATAGAGCCTCTGTCTTTCCCTGTAGTTTTTGGGAGGGAACAATTTATTTTTTTACGTGTAGACATTCTTAAAGTAGCACATATTTAACAACCGAGTAAATACAGAAGGAACACACTGAGAGAAAGTGCAACACTGAAATCCCACAGGAACAATTGTTAATGGTTCCATTACCAAAAGTGAAATAGAACCTGCCAGTTGAGGCTGTAATTTGACCAAAAAGGAAAAGAAACAAAGGAAAAATGTTGTGTTTAGATGAAGTGAGGGATGGCGAGGAGAGGGCAACAGTCTTCAGTGATACAATAACTTCATGGAAAGGCAACTGTGTAAATAATGTGGGAGAAAATCCACAATCCAAGTTGTGTTGCTTCAGGAGTTTGAGTTAAAAACATTCCGTAGTCATCTACGTCATGTGACTCGTAAATAAACCTACAGGACAAACTGTACAAAAGGACAAAAGGGTGGCACCTTACCTTGTTCAGACCAGGCGGCAACCTCTGGTTCTGAAAAGTGAAGCCAAAGCTTCATGTGTTAAAGCTGCATTCTCTCTAGTGTCCACCAGGGGGCGACTCCTCTGATTGTATAGAAGTCTATGAGAAAATGACTCTACTTCTCTCTTGATTTATTCCCTCAGTAAACATTGTAAACATGAGTTTATGGTCTCAATCTCTAGTTTCAAGTCTTCTTACATACAGCATGATGTTCATTTAGTAAATTATGGTCCATTTAGAGTCAATTAGACCATAACGCAGGGTATGCTTTAGGACGGGGCTACTGTGATTGACAGGTCTCTACATCACTCCTCCTCAGTCCAAATATGGTCTATTCCATTCATTGGCTGCAAAAAAAACATGGTGACCGAAGTAATCCAAGATGGCGATGGCAAAATCGCCGAACTCAAGGCTTCAAAACATCAGTCCACAAACCAATGAGTGACGTCCACGACAGTCTGTGGTTCAGCTGTTCCTTTGTGGCTCTGTGGAACTCTGGTTAAAAGACAGTATGCAACCGCTCACAACGAGATCTTTGGATTATCTTGAGTCACTGGGTCATGATTACTGGCAACACTTTGCTGTAAAACTTTTGAAATTTATTTTTCTATTATTGGAGAGAAGAAAGACATTACTACGGTTGATACAGCAGTAGGCATATCACACCAAAACAATCTAGCTTGATAAATAGAACTACATTATATACGTATTTTTGATTTTTCAACTAAATTATTCATTATTGGACAGAAATCAGGCAAAATAAATCTGTGAATTAGTTCATTTAAATGTTGGGAGGAGCTGCTTATGCAAGAAAACTCACAGGTGTAGAAAAATAAATTGGTATGCACTGAGCTAAGACTTGTTTACAGGTTAGCTGATTAATTCATTCCTCCATGCAGCCTGCTGATACCGTTTCTTTAGTTTTTTTGGAGGAGAAACACCTGGCCTGTTGGCTCGCAGCCCATCGGCACCGGCCCTGTTGGTCCAGTTGGACATCTGCACTGGATCAGAAAGAAAAGCTGCACGACTTGCAGCAAAGAGAGACAAAAGCAGCTGTGACGAAAGCTACTCACAAGCAACAAACTGGCAGATGAATTGTACAAATTATTTTTATACGTGAAAGTTCGATTTGATTTTCTATTTCTTCAAATGTACACATTAATGTTATGTAAAATGTTACTTAAAGATAATCAGTGTTGATAATGGAAGTATGAACGTAATTGAATTATTGCAAAAAATAAGATCTGTGGCAAAAAGCGGTGATCATCAAGATAATCTTCATAAAGAAACTCCACTTTTATGATGTTTTTTTTATGAAGTGTAGCATAAAAAGCTAACGTTAGGCTATAAAGAAAATCCACCACGTTCACATGACTTCAGGTCTCCACCACTAAGCTAAAGGAGGACTATGGTGTTCTAGTAAGGACGTCTAGTTTACACTCTTTTTTAAGACACGCAGAAGCTTCTACATTCACCAGAGGGGTTTTTACTGACCTGTTTTATATCAAAGAACTAGAATCTCTTCATCTTGTGTTAAACACACACTTTATTTTAATCCAAACCATAGTTTTGTTGCCTAAACACTTCAGCTGACATTTGTAGGAAAATGCAAGAAAAAACCCCCAATAACTTTTTGTTGCATGAGGATACGTTGATTATCGTGCTTTGAAGTGAGGTTAGCTAGTTACACTTTTGTTCTTGTTTATTTGGTTTTAGAAAGGAACACAGCATGTTGAGAGACTCCATCCTCTAAAAAACTGCCATGCTCTGGTTATCGTTGCTGATTGGACAATCACTGTTTTGGGTGGAGAGATTTAGTCCATTCCCTGCTGACTATTGCAGTTTTGTGCCACTTTTACTTTCAAATTTTTCATTTGATCTTTTTTGTGATATCTAAAATAGATCCCCATAGAGAGAATGTCGGGACCCTTCGGCTGTTTTAAATGGAAGCAGATCAGTGGAAAAATAATATCTCTAGGATGTCTTTTGATCTGCATGAAAATGTGCAGAGAACCACACGGATACAGGAAGAAGATTCCACACGTTTTCTTAAGGTCAGTGGAGTGTGCTCGTCTGCTGGTATCGAGTACAGACGGAGCTCCCGAGCTGCTCTCCAGGGGCTCTCTGATAGGCTGGCTCTGTGCCAACGCGTTACCACGTGAATTAATGATAACGAAGACAGATCGGCTCAAACGCCACACAACACACGGTGCATCTGAGCGCTGCGTTACTTTGCCAGAATGGTACAAGAACAACGTAGATTAGATAAATACTGCTCAACATGGCTTGGACTGATTGAAGAACTCCGTCTGACAGGAGTAGTTTATTTCATGAGGCTGATTAGGACCAACAAATACAATCCATGTTGTTCATTAAGTAAATTATGGTCCATTTAGAGTCAAATGGACGATAAAGCATGATTGACAGGTGGCTACCAGAGCCATATAAGGCGTCTCTACCGCGGTCTCACTCTGGTTGCAAAAAACATCAACAGCATGGCAACGGCAAAAATCCAAGATAACAACGGCCAAAATGCCAAACTAGAGGTTTCAAAAACGGCAGTCCACAAACCGATGGGTGATGTCACACCGACTACGTCCAGTCTTTGGTTTTAAACTTCAATTTATTGAAACATTTAAACCACTGTTGATGTATTACTCAAACATCCCAGATCATCTTTAATGTTCTCACCCAGAAAAAACACTTGCCCCAACCAGAGCAGCGAGTTGTGCATTAGGGTGCAAGGAAATAAAACCTACAGTTTGGGGAACATCCTGCTCACAGAGGCGTCAACTTTACACCTTTACAAGTTTGTAATTTGGGGTCATATCAAAAATATACTTTGAGGAGAGTAGTGGGATCTCTTTTTTTAATTTCAACCCGTCGCAGAGCACAACTTTAGCTAATATTAAATGAAAATAACCCAAACACAGAGCAGTGAAAAAGAAAAAAGCTTCCCAGGAGACCAGCAATAAATCCCCCGAGCGAAGACTTGGCAAAGACAGATATTGGTTTTCCTGATACTGCAGTAACCCTTGTGGCCCATTGTTGGCCTGTTCGCCTACGTTCTGCTCCATCACACTGATCAGAGCTGACAGGAGCGTCTAAAGCTACTGAGCCCTCAGCTCCTGGTCCAGCAACTATCGACTGGCTGGTCTCTCGGGCACCTGAATTGATCTTTTGCATGTAAATGCACAGACACAAAAGCCACAACTCTTTGCAGTGGAATCCTCATTAAGGACAACTCTAAATCTAAATGTTGCGCCACACCCCGTTCAGGAAATTCAGAGCAGGTTTATTCGATTTCCCCTCAAAATCCCCGCCTCCTCTGCTTCTACATCGTTACAGGATCTATTATTGTCAATCCGAACACAGTTGGGCTTTACGTCGAGGTGGAGACAGTGAGAATAAGTTTGAGTCTGTTTTCTACTTATTTTTTTTCAAATTACTCAAATGTCACTGGAGAGGTTATTGCATTTCTCACATGCTGGCTAAAGCCTCCTTGCATTCTGGTCCCTTTCCTAACCCCCTGTGGAGGTAGAAATTGTTCAGCGTGTGTGTTCTCAGATGGATTTCTCCCCGTGTGATTTAACACAGATAGAAGCTCCTCGCTCTTTGATTCAGACAGACGGACTAAATCCAGATTTTAGATCCCTGAAACATGTCTGATCACTCAACTGCAGCTGTTCTGGAAATATAATAAATCGTTGTCAATGGTGAAAAATATTCAATGAAATCTAAATTCAGTATCTTTTTCCACAGACTGTATATAAGAAGTGGACGTAGTCATTGTGTGGAAGTTTTGAAGCCTAGAGTTCAGCGTTTTGGTCGTGTTCATCTTGTTTTTTTGCAACCAGCGCACGGAAGTGACCATTTGGAAAGCGGGGAGTGACGTAGAAACGCTGTATACGGCTCTGGTAGAGACCTGTCAATCACAAGGTAGTCATCATCAGTAGAGAGACCATCAGAGAGAAGATGGTCTATTTCTATAGAATTATTATTAATGCTCGTCATCGGGGCCACCGGGTCGGATTCTGGTGAAACCAGATGACATCATGCAGGTTCACCAGAAACTCCTTCAGCTCAGACTCCAGCAGAGACCGGTCCACCGTGGACAGACCCAGATCCTCCAGCAGAGACCGGTCCACCGTGGACAGACCCAGATCCTCCAGCAGAGACCGGTCCACCGTGGACAGACCCAGATCCGGCTTCACCTGCAGCCTTGGACCTGCAGTCGGAGCTCCGGAGGCAGCAGCAGCGTCTCCTCCTCCTCCGCATCCTCCTCCAGGAGCAAAGCTTCTCCTCTCTGGGAGCGAACACCGACACCACGCTGCTGGAGACCCAGGACGTATTGCTGGACCCGCTGGAGGGAAGGGAGGCACAGGAGAACCAGGACTGAGAGGGGCAGTCTGTCAGACCCTGCTGCAGTAAAATAAGAGGTTTTCTAAATCGACTCTGGTGCTCAGGAACACTACCACCACAGTGACAGCTAAAATCAATACATTAAAGTTCCTTTCAGTAACTTTAATGCAATAAGTGAAGTAGCTTTCAAATACTTCAGCCCGCCCCGGCCATATAAGGAGAAATACTTTCATTCTGTGAAGCTTTATTGGATTTTGTACCAGTTTTTTCCTGCGTTAGGGATCAGGCATCAGCCCTTTATGTTTTTAATATTTTCACGAGTTGAACTTTAAATCTGCAATGTGTATATATATATATTTTAACAGATTTTTCCCAAGATAAAGCTTTCGTCTGCAGAGCCCATAACCCCCCCTCAACCCCTCCAGGTTTTAAAGAGCTCCGTAGAGGAGAAACTCTGCTCTCATTACCTCCTCTGGAGACTAATGACGGCCCACCTCAGCCACATAATGAGCTCAAATGAATTGCTCTCTCTTCTATGGCAACACTTTGCATCCTATGACAACGAGCGAATACTGAACACATAAAACACACACACACACTGAGACCTCAATTCCCACAAATTAATGGACAACCACATGAGTTGAATTTTAAGTGAAAGGCCGGACGTGATGGAGAGGTAGCGGCTCAGACATCAGACACCTGGTGGCTTCAGATTTGTGTCGTGAGCTGCAGAGCTCGCCGCATGAAGCCTCTCTGACATTAGCATCACGTCGAACGCATTCGACAAGGACACGGAGTCTGATTTGTTCATAATGTATCAGGTGTGTGGAATATAGATAATTATAAGAGACCCTTTGGGTACTTTTGGTTGCGGAATTAAATATTTATAATTTAAATGTTGGTAGAATATCAGATTTTGAACGTAAGCATTCGAAAAAGACGAAGAAATACACCTTATATCTTAATTATGAGTTGCTATATTTTAATTACAAGAAAAGATCTTGTACTTACGAGCTACGGTGCTCACATTTATTTTTCAATCCACACTGTAGATGTGTAGGACTTGGGACTAGAAGAAGATGCAGAATTATAAAAATGATCTAACCGAAGAACCCAGTCTAGTGTTGCCAACTCTTTTCCAATGAAAGTAGCAGCACTAGCTCCAAAACTCTTTATTTATTAATTGCTGCCAGAATGTATAGAGAATCGCAACAAATATAACAGAAATGTTTAAATGAAGTCAGCTAGTTTTGCCCGCTAAATGTGATTGGTAGATTTGTACGGGTCGGTGTGAAAGCTGTCAATCAAACCCTGGTGGGGACCAAAATTTACAAACCAAGACCACCTGAAAAGAGAGACAAAGTCCATGTAGGAGGGCGGGTTTAAAGACACAGGACTTTAAGTTAACCCAGGAGACTTGTGTCCCGAGTGAAACCCGAAGTAAAGGGTACGTTTAAATACGTCACCTCTGTACTTATTTTAACCCTTTTAACCAGAATATTTTTCTAAACCTAACCAAGTATTTACGTATTATATATAATGTTTTTTATGTTTAAATGTTCCCAAGTTCTACATGGGTAACGTATTTTTATAGGCCAAACCAGGAAGTTATCATCGCACTGGTTCCCTGAACAAAAAGATAATGGGATTATTCTATGAGATCATTTTGGGAGGATTATTGCAGAATAGCGTTTATGATATTTACATGTTTTGTTAAGCAACCAAGTATTTCAAACGTAGTTATTTTGAACCCAAAACCACAATCTTTTCCCAAACCTGACCAGGTAGCTCTGTTGCCTAAACAGGAGTTTTTTTCCAGCTGCACTGACTGCTCAAAGGAAAACGCACAAAAACTTAAACAACTTTAGGATATGTTGAGATAGAATATGGAGTTAAAAAAAATAAGGAGCCAAACTGTGTGTCAGTATCAATGTTTCTCAGTCCATTGTCAATGTTGAGTTTACTGTATTTATAAACTGAACGACCTTTGATTGATTTAACTTTTTAGCAACATTGGCACATCTGAGACTCCGTACCCCTCCACATCCGTGCTGATGAGTGTTTCCTAGAATGCTGTTGTTGATTTTGAGCTAACATGATGGGAAAACTAAATCAAATTGCCTGTGATGAATGAGCCTTTTGAATGTGTGTGTGTCCCTGTGATTGTGTGTGTTATGCCCCAGAGGAGCAATCTGTTGTTTGATTTAAAAAAATGTCTCCGAAGATAAAACGCAACAAGCTCGAAGCTGATTCGTGTCAGATTGCCTCCGACTTGACAGTCGGCCCCCGATGCTCTGTTGGGGTTTTTTCGGGGGGCCGACTGCGTTTCTCCTCTCGTCCTTATTTCACTTTGCTGGTGTACTGACAACGGAGCCAGATATGAGATAGGAATGTTAGCAATATATGCCATATATCAGCATAATCCGAAGCCTCCGGGCGGATCTCCTCGCTCCTCTGAGTCCAATTACAGAGTGTGTGTTGTGTGAGCAGACAGACTGCGTTGCAGATCCAGCCATCTCCTCTCATCCTCGCTCTGACACCCACACACACTCACGTATACCCGGAGAAACGCATGGCCACACACACACACACACACACACAGGGAAGATGATTTGTACAAATGTAACGAGGCATGCTGTGCCACTGCATTGTTGTTCACTGTCATTTTCCTTCATATGGTTAGTTAACAAGGCGGAAATGTATTTAATGTTGCGAGCTAAGGGAGGAAAATCCCCTCACACGCTCTTTGTTATGTATTCAAATACATCAACCCTGCCTCTGCTACATGTATTTATATACTTCTAATGTGATTTACCAATTTCTGCAGGGCTTATATTCAGTTTTACAGCCTCAATCATAAATAAATCCTCCAAATTAAATGACAAAATACATCCCGGAACGACCCATTTTCTGATCTGACGCCTTCTGATGTGGTTACAAATATCAGTTTCTAAAACAGAAACTGGAATTATCGCCATGCGGTTGTATCTCTCTGCCAACCGTCATGGTGCAGTTTACATAATAATAATATTATTAATTTTATTTATACAGCACCTTTAAAAACAGAGTTTACGCCCAACAAAGCACGACAAACTAAGATAAGAGTTAAACCCTGATAAAACAGTACAATAGAAGAAACAATCAAACCAATCGATAGTATAAGAACAAACTAAGAAATCAAATAAATAAACAAATAAATGAATACATTTTAGTAACAATAATAAAATAAAGCAGTAACACAGTAAAAATATGACATCACATGAAAGCCAGTCTGTAAAAATGGTTTGACCACCAAAATCGAATTAAACCAAAAACCAAGATGGCGACGACCAAAATGCCCAACTGGATGCTTCCAAAACCTGCTGTCCACAAGCCGCTGGGTGACATCACAGCGATGTCACATTGACTAAATCCAGACTTATATAGAGAGGCGAAGTCCCGCCCCTTCCGGTGTCCCCTGGTGTGACCTTATATCTGAAAAAAATATGTACGGTAGTCAATGGCCAATGACGAATATTTGTATCTGGTCCCGTTTGAATTGTGCCGTGAATTACACATAATGTAAATTTAAAAGAATATTTTGCACGTCAAGAAAGTCTCAGTTTCTCATATTTGTCGTAGTATAATTTGGTTTTCTGTGAATTGGCTCAATGAACTACATCTCGTCTCACACAATGTACAACACCAACATGGCTGTTAGCTTGCCTTGCTAGCTAGCTAACTTAGCAATGTTCCACGCACAAATGTAACGTTATCTTACCTGATGTGTTTTTATTCAGCGACTCTTTTTATCAACCGGGAAGAGAACGAACGATTAAGACCCGTTTGTTGTTGAGAGAACATCCTGGTGTGAAACGCACAGACATCGTAGCTTCAGAGAGAGACGTCAGTGAGGCCACTTTTGGGTGTGTTGTCTCTCTAATTACGTATTTTCACAGTTTTACGACAAAAGGGAGACTTTCTTGACTTGAAAAATGGTCTTTTAAATTGACAAACATCACGTGTTCAAGGCACAATTCAAACGGGATAAAAAAAAAAGGTTCTCATCGTTGACCACCAGTCCATGGTTTTTGCCCGTGACTGATGACATTCCAATCTGCTTCAGCTGTACATTCTGTTTAGTGCTAATTAGCAAATGTTAGCATGCTAAAACTTAAACTACGACATTAGCCACCACTGTGCCTCACAGAGCGGCTAACATGGCTGTTGACTCGTGGTCTCGTTTAAAAAGCGGAGCTAGAAATCATTATTTTACCTTCATTTACCTTTAAAAGCTGCCTATGAAGTCAATCTTTGTTCTACTTCTGTGCCCTCACCGAAAGCATCGACAGACGAACGTGTCAAAGCGGCAAAGCCTGGAGGTCACAGAAATGATGTGTTTTAATACTTAGTGTCACCGTAGTGTGGTCGTGTCCGGCTCAGCGCTGTTTGGCCCTGTGGAGTCCTTAAAGCTGAGGCTCTGAGTCTGTAATGACACCCAGTGGGAGAAGGATATTGCTCAGTGCCAAGGACACTTCTTCCTCTCTGCTTCTCATCCTCACTGTCCCACCTCACTTTGATATATCTTTTACACTAACTGTCACTCTACCCTTCGGTCTCCGTCTCCCTCAGCATCCCTTCCTCCCGAACCAAACCCCTATACGCACATTCCTCAGATATCTTCCAGCAGATTAAGGCCCCTGTCTACAGGTGTACAGATATTTTCGAACAGAGACTGGCCAATCATAGCGTAGCTTCCTCCAGCTCTGACTAAAGTCATACAACCATCCGGCTCTGCTCCATAGACTCTCCTCAAATGGTTTCAGATGTTCTTAACTTTCATTGTATTGTATAAATGCCGGAATATATGATATGAACTAAGTCACTGCATCTAAATAAATAATTTCTCTACAAACTTGTGAAAAGTAGATTCAATGTGCGAAAGATTAATTTCAGATAACTTTAAAATGAACTATATCACAATATGATTTGAATAAGGAAGAGACGTTACCAGCTGTGCATCAGTCGAGAGTTGTTCTTGATCTAGCAGGAAGCTATAATTTGTGCTTAGGTTTTCTTTTTGTTTCGGCGCCTTCTTTCTTGTTCTTCCTCTCTTCTTTTTAGTTTCCGAGTCGTATTCGTGGTACAGATTCAGGTCAGACTCCAGTCTCACAAAACCTATTTTCTCTCTCTCTCTCTCTCTCTCTCTCTCTCTCTCTCTCTCTCTCTCTCTCTCTCTCTCTCTCTCTCTCTCTCTCTCTCTCTCTCTCTCTCTCTCTCTCTCTCTCTCTCTCTCTCTCTCTCTCTCTCTCCCCCCCTTTACCGCCATCTCCATCAATCTCCTCCCTCCGTCATCTTTCAGTTCATCCGCCCATGTATCTTTTCTGGTCCCTCGTGAAGCCAATCCCATTCGCACCCTGGAAGAGAGAAACACCTCTCAGAAGTGTGTGTGAGGGTGTGAGATGGAGAAAGTGAGACAGACAGCGATATATAGGTGAAGAGGCATCATCCAAACGAGACGGGCCAAAAGGCACCGATTTAGATTTCATAGAACTTGAGGGAGACACAAAAACGACGACGACAATGGTGGGAAGCAGTTTAGAGAAGAAAGAACAAAAGATGTCAGACTCTATTTTTAATAGCAGCTGGTTCCCTGTTCTCTGTGATCCAGTGACCAAAGACACTCATCCTA
This sequence comes from Pholis gunnellus, assembly GCF_910591455.1. Classification (NCBI taxonomy): domain Eukaryota; kingdom Metazoa; phylum Chordata; class Actinopteri; order Perciformes; family Pholidae; genus Pholis; species Pholis gunnellus. Next base: position 6,501,049 of record NC_136528.1, read on the forward strand.
CTGATATTCACCAGTTGTTCATCAAAAGCACTAGTTCAACATTTGGTTATGCACATTTGCTTCCTAGAAACCACAGACTGTGTATAAGAAGTGGACGTAGTCGTCATGATGTCTCCCGTCGATTTGTGGTTTGTTTTGAAGGCTCGAGTTTGGCAATTTGGACGTCTCCATCTTGGCTCTTCTGCAACCAGTGAACAGGAAGTGACCGTATTGGGACTGAGGAGGAGTGACGTAGAGACGCTGTATACGGCTCTGGTAGAGACCTGTCAATCACAAGGTGATACAGTTTTAATTGTGTATATGGATCAAACAAATGTGATATAACATGTTAATCAGTGAGCTTTCACCATCTTTCTCCAACTATGTGGAGTCAATGAACAACCATTCAGTCCAATTATATCATATTTTTTATTTTTTTATTTTTTACCTATTCATTATATTTTTACTGTGTGATTTCTTCCTTATTATACTTGTTTTGTTCTTGTTTTATTTAAACGTGCGTGTCTTGTTTGTTTGCACTGTAATCCTGCAAATGTCCCCACTGTGGGAATAATGAAGGGTTATTTTATCTTCTTATCTCAATTTCCACATCTGACCATTCCTGAAGCAGAAGTCATTGCAAAAGAAAGTCCAACGGGTCAAAAGTAAACAGAGAACATACAATATAGTATACAAAGTCAAATGCATCTTTAATGCTTAAACAAGAGTACATACAGGGTTCCTCACTCTCCTTTCAGACACAACTGAACCTACTTCTGTGATTTACATGGCTGTATTGAATATTAATGAATATACTCCTGTGGTGCAGTAATGATGCAGCTTTTAAAGTTGCCATTACATTTCTTTTGATGTTGACTGCATGACCCATTTTTAAAGGTGCAATGTGTAAGATCTGGCAGGAATTTACTTTTAAAACATAAAAAAAAGAACTGCCATTGTGAACAGAATGTGACGACGTTACAGTGTTGTACTTCTGTCAAAGACGTCTACGTGTTGCAGAGGTATCGAGTGAAATGAACGGCCAGTCCTGTCCTTGTAAAACCACTTATACCTCTAGAGGCGATAGTGACGTCACCCATTGGTTTGTGGACTGCTGTTTTGAAGCCTTGAGTTTGGCGACTTCTCCGTCGCCATCTTGGATTACGGCCGTCACCATGTTGTTTTATTTACCATACTGTGTAGCCCCGCCCTAAAGCACACCCTGCTTTATGGTCTGTTTGACTCTAAATGGACCATCATTTAATAAATGAACATCATGCTGTATTGAAGAAGACTTGAAACTAGAGATTGAGACCATAAACTCATGTTTACAATGTTTACTGAGGTAATAAATCAAGAGAGAAGTAGAGTCATTTTCTCATAGACTTCTATACAACCAGAGGAGTCATTAGAGGACATTAGAGAGAATGCAGCTTTAACACATGAAGCATTGGCTTCACTCGGCAGAACCAGAGGTTACCGCTTTGGTGGAATTTTAGCTAATTTCTAATTAAAGGTCTGTGTCGTTTTTATCCACGCACACATTTCTCTACCTCAGCTGAGCGTAAAAACAGTTGTTTTTTTTGTGATATTTGGAATTGGGTTCAGAAGGATTTTGCACTAAATTATTGAAATATTATGGCATAAATAGGAACAGATAGATACATTTTTAAACATTGGTAGCTTTTTGTTCTAAGAGCTCTCAGTATCAGCTTTCAACATTTGTGCAAAAGTCCTGAAAACATGAAACAAGTCTGGCTCAGATCCGAACAACATCAAGAAGCTCAAACAGACGAACCTTTTGTCTGCTGTCCAGGGGCTCCGGCTACAAAATACCCCATTAGTGTTGAGCCTTGACATGAATGAGTGTGTGTGTGTGTGTGTGTGTGTGTGTGTGTGTGTGTGTGTGTGTGTTTGTGCAGAGTATCAGTAGTTTGGTACATCATCCACCTTCACCGACGCATTCTCCCCTCTCCTCCTTTTTTTAACGTGCTGTTGCTAAGATACCAGCCGCTCATCTTTACTCCTCCACACAACCAGCCCTCGTGTGTGTGTGTGAGAAAGATGTTTCTCCCAACCTCCTGACTATCCTTGACACACACAAACACGCCTGTATAAGTCATACCTCCACAGTCACCTTAAAGGTCAGTTCGAAAGGTGTTTTTTTCCCTCCCACTCACCTGCAGACACGTTCCCGCCTCCTGCAACCTGGAGACAAATTAAACAAGAGCGTCACAACTGACCCGAGAGCAGCTGAGACGCTTCAAATAACAACATTTACATCCCACAACTCATTAAACACAATGCCACCGTACACCAGTTCTCCATTAAAAATCGTTTAATGTGTGTGCTCGTCTCCAGACACTCAGCAAGTAGAAATACATGGAGGTAAAAACTCCCATGAGGCTTTGACAGCAAGCGAGCGGCAAAGCCTCATGGGATATAGTATACTAATGTTACTTAGTATGTTTGCTTAAGTACAAATTCGAGGTACTTGCACTTGAGTATTTCCATTTTTTGCCACTTTATACTTCAACGTCACTGCATCTCGGAGGTAAATATTGTACTTTTATAAAATAATAATAAAATAATGCAACTTGCTGGTAATAATATACTGTATAATGGTGTTGATACACCAGGCAGCAACCTCTTGTTCTGAAAAGTGAAGCCAAGGCTTCATGTCTTAAAGCTGCATTCTCTCTAATGTCCATCAGGGGGCGACTCCTCTGGTTGTATAGAAGTCTATGAGAAAATGACTCTACTTCTCTCTTGATTTATTACCTCAGTAAACATTGTAAACATGAGTTTATGGTCTCAATCTCTAGTTTCAAGTCTTCTTCAATACAGCATGATGTTCATTTAGTAAATGATGGTCCATTTAGAGTCAAACAAACCATAAAGCAGGGTATGCTTTAGGGCGGGGCTTACAGTGATTGACAGGTCTCTACCAGAGACGTGTACGGCGGCTGTACGTCACTCCTCCTCAGTCCAAATATGGTCACTTCTGTTTATGATTTGCAAAAAAAAAAAAAAATGGCAACGGTTGTAATCCAAGACGGCGATAGCAAAACGCAAGGCTTCAAACCATCAGTCCACAAACCAATGGGTGACGTCACGGTGACTGCGTCCACATCTTATAGACGGTCTTTGTGACCATTAGCAGACCAAAATATCTAGTTAAAGTGACACATGCACCCTTCAACAAATAATTAACTTTCAAAACAAACTGCTCTTTGTCAATTGATCAGCTTGTTTGCAGAAGACACAGTCTGTTGTACTAAACATTGAAACAGCACTGATATGTCGCCAAAATCCTCCTGGTTTTAATAATCACTGAGTTATTAATGTTGCTTATGAGGAAACACGCCCCAGAAAACCATTGATCACATGGGCTCAGTAGTCATGTAATATTTACCAAGAGACTAAAGGCTGTAGAAAATGTCCACCTCGTGCTCAGACTCTCTCTCTCTCTCACACGCACGCACACACACACACACACACACACACACACACACACACACACACACACACACACACACACACACACACACACACACACATACATACAGAGTCAGACACTGTAGGGAATGGTGTTTGTACACATTAGTACCCATATGTGTGAGTGTGTTTGTGTGTGTGTGTTTGTGTGAGTGTGCAGATGCCTGCAGCACATTAGATTAGAGGGATACCTCTCAAAATAGAGCTGTTCTGTGGAGAGACACTTTCTGCTGGCGCGGAAAAAATTTCGCCTCATTTTAGTATTTTTTTTTTGCCAGGGAAACGAGGAGAGCGTGCTGATCTGGGAGGCGAGTCCCAGCGCTGCGGAGCGATGACTCACTTCAGTCAAATAAACAGCAGAGAAACTATCTGTTTATGTGGACCGTCCGCGCACTTGATGTCAGCTGCCAGTTGGATGTAGAAGTTGGGGAATATTTTACTTTTTTAAGCACCTAAAATGTTTTGGAGGTATCTAGTTTTTACTTGGGACTATTTTAAAGAAAAAATATTGCATTTTTGTTGTTGTTTGTTGTCCAACAGCTATGAGCACATGAGGGGCGTGTACCCCTCTCTGTCACGACTGTTGCCTCACTTGTTTTTATTCTGCCCCCAGCCTCTTATTACCCACCATACATTTCTGAGAAATGTCCCAGACCTGCCGTTCTCCACCTGACGCCCCCCCGACTTTCCCACCCAGTGTTCAAACTACTTTAGGGGGAGACATCACTTTTGGGGGGTGGTAGGTAGGGTGTACTGCACCAGCCCGGACTCATTCCCAAGTCGTCAAATACATTTTTATCTTATAATTTATTTACCTCTGAGGTGTAGTGGAGTAAAAAGTACAATATTTACCTCTGAGATGTAGTACAGTAAAAAGTACAATATTTATTTATTGAAAACCACCTCTATACCCCCACTTAAGGTCTGTGTCAGAGTGATATCCGACCAATCCAAAGACACAGATTGTAACCAATTAAATCTAGACACAATGGTGACTGGCTCCGCCCACTTGCTGTCAAAAATAAAATATTGCGAGCGAGGAGGTGAAAGACTCGCGAGCAGAAGAGCAGTGATGGATTTCGCTCACTAGGGGACTATTTGCACTCTCGGATTTTGACAGCGATTTGCCTTCATAGGCCTTCATAGGCTCTCTCTTCGGTCGCTTGAGGCCGTACAGACGCTGTTGGGCCTTTTTTTTTAAAAAAAACAACCTTTGTGAAGTGGAGAGCCCATGTTAGGTCCTTGTGAACGTCCTGAGCGAAGGAGTTTTGCACCGATAACAATCGCTTATTCAACCTTGAACCAATAACTTTGGTTGTTGTCAAGTTTCTTCCAATAGAACACTTACAAATACAAAATTAGACCCTTGAGCTAAAACTAAATAATAAATTAAATGCAGAATTTAAAAAAGATGTGGTCATTTTTCAAATAAAATAATAATCAGTGAAAGGAGATAATCTTAAATATTAGATATATTATCTAGTTTCCAATGGGTTACAAGGGCAACTGGTGTGTATGATCCACGATGATCAACTTCTTTGCCAGGTTTCTAAATGGGAATGACCACTGCACGCTTCCACTCAGCAGGGATTAGCTCATGTTCACATGGCACCGTTTTCCTCTCTTTCCTGCCGCTCTTCTTACTACACAACTGTGCTTCATCGTCTGATCCTTAGGCCCGAAAAGTTCCAGTTTTGTTTCGTCGCTCCACACAACAGAATCCCAAAACTTCTGTGGCTTATTTATATGGTTTTGAACATATTGGAGCCGACTTTTCTTGTGCTTGTGGGTCAGTAGTGGTGTACGTCTTGGAGTTCGGCCATGGAGACCTTCAGCGTTTAGTATGCAGCTGAAACTGAAACCTCAGTGTCTGCTGCCACCAAGTCTTGCTGCAGGTCTTTTGCAGTCACTCAAGGGTTTTTGGCCACCTGCCGCCTCAGAAATCTGGTGGCAGCCGTCGATAGCTTCCTCTATCGTCCAGGTGGTGTAGCCAGTGTTCCTTTAACTTTGAACTCAAAGTCCACCAAGGCTTGGTTTCAGAAAAGGTCCTGGAAGATTAGACTGTCGCCTGATTTGAACCACATAGAAAATCTTTGGTGTGATTTGAAGAAGGCAGTTGCAGCACGCAAACCCACGAATATTCGAGAGCTGGGGGCCATTGCCCATGAGGAATGAGCTAAGATTCCTCAGGAACGCTGTCAGAACTGGTGGCTATGCATCACGTTTGCATCAGGTCATAACAGCAGAAGGTGCTAAGTGCTAAAGATGCTTGTCATGAAGGGGTTGGATCATTTTGAGACTGTAGTGTCATTAAAAGTGACATTTTGTGTTGAATTGGGAGAAACCACTTGTACCTTAGTTGTGTTGAGCTATTTAAATTGTCCTTGTTTGAGTTGTTTATTGAAAACAGCTGAAAGTTTGTCAATTTTGCCAATAAACCTAATTTGCAATGGGGGTTGAATCATTTTGAGTGCAACTGTATATATATTTGGCCATATTCACAACACCATTAAACCAACTCTAATGTGCTGTTTACTATAAATATATTATAAAATGTCACGTATTAAATGTTCTGTATGATTTGACAGAATAAGACAAACGGTAGGCCCTAAAGCAAACTATGATCCATAGATGTGTCATTAATCTTTTAAAATCAACCTCGATGGTGACGTTTCCTTCCTGAACAGCTGTTGTGATATAACGTTACGTATGGAAGAAGGTCTTTCTAACATCTTATATCTAGATATCATGTCATGGTTCAAGCATCGGACTCCTCTCACTCTAGGCTGCATCTTGAGATTTTCCCAAATCTGCAGAACATTAAAACCAATATCTGGGAAACTCTTCTGTAACAATAAACAGTTATGACGATTCTTTAGCTAACATACATTCGGTGAATCAAGCTTTCGAAATACAAACGTTATTCAGCAGGTTATCTGGAGCTCAAACGATAAGTTGATTAAAAAAACAAACAATTATGATAATCAAGACATTAATAAACATTAATACTCAACAACACATACAACCAATAAGTTGTCACCTTTGACATTTTTCATTATTTAAACAAAAAATGTCATAGACTAAATTGTAAATTAATACATTTTAAAATAAGAATAAGAATAATTATAAGATAAGAATAATCAATGACAAGTAATATTACTGATCCTCATTGAGGAGAATCCTATCATGAAATCACAACAAGAACAACATTCAGGCTCCCTCATGTGGTTCAAAGGTGAACTGCACATATTCATGTTAACTAAAAGACTATTGGAGAAAATGTTGTGGTTCAGTATTTTCTGATTTTTAGAGTGATATCCAACATGTAAACACCTTTGACTCGATATGTCTATGTGGTGGACATATGTCTTGAGACGTATACTTGGTTTTTGGCCTGTATACAGAAGATTAGTTCCCTCTCATCTACTTTCCCTAAATCTAAATGCACTTGTTGAACAAGTTTGTGCTCCTGTGGGTTTAAACTTGGGCTTATCTATATTTGTTTTTCCTCTTAACTCCAAAATCCAAGATGTATCCACGCATACTATTTTCCCCAACATAAACACTATGCAGCATGTTTAACACGTAGATATTTTAAAGGTCTCACGTGCAGCTTGTTTCTGACCTCCAGTACAAGCTGAAGCTGCAGACTCAGTTCTGTTCGGCAGGCAACAGAGAAGCCATTCATGTGTACGAGGAAAGAAAAAACAAACACACGCTGCTTTCAAAACATGTTCTGCTGAGAGGTTTCTGACTAAATTCTTTCAGCGGGTGGAGAGCCGATTTCCTGTCTGCAGGGAAGCTTCTCAGGTATGAGAAAAAAGGTTCAAATGCTAGTTACGAGAAGTCCATCAGCTTGGAAACGCCCTGTCCATACAAACCCAACAGAACAATTAACACTGACACACCTCCAGGTGAAAGGTTCATTATGAGTTACTGGAAACCAAACTGCTCGATGAATCAATTGGTAGTTATTAATCTATAAATATCTGTGAATCGACATACTGACCACTTTCCTCATGAGTCATTGCTGGTTATCAATCAGCCACTGAACGGCATTTCTGTCTCCTGTCATCTGACTTTTGATTGTGTCTCTAGTCTGCAGATGGGATTTCTTTTCCATTGAATTTTGGATTATTGCAGAAAATAATCTCTGTGTCAAACAAACGTTTATGATATTTACACATTTTGTTCATCAAGATAATCTTAACTCATGAACTCCACATTTATGATGTTTGAAGTGTAGCATAAAAAGCTAACGTTAGGCTATAAAGGAACTCCACTACTAAGCTGAAGGAGGACGAGTGTTCTATTGAGGACGTTGTCTCATTTATAATAAAAATAATAATAACTTTATTTATATAGCACCTTTAAAAACAGAGTTTACAAAGTGCTTTGACAGACAAAGCAGCAAAAGCAAGACAATAACAATAAACGGAAAGCTCAGTGAGACAGTCCATACCATAAAAATAAACTGAGAAATAAAAAGAATAAAGTCAATTTAGTAAAATCAACAAATAAAAATGAAACAAAAAAGCGACGAGATCACATGAAAGCCAGTCTGTAAAAATGTGTTTTAAGAAGTGATTTAAAAGAGATTTAGACTATTTTCATATCGTAGAACAAAACGTTAAAATCTCTTTAATAACACATTGATTTGAGACGATGGAACCGGACGTACACAAATGCTGACTCATTTCCGTGTTTTAGGAATCATACCTGCTTCTTTTGTGGAGCTTACTGCGGAGAACACAACCCCAAAACGGTTTCTCTCCCTTCAATACACTATTGTTTCACAACCCCTTTTCCCTTAACCATATTTGAAGTAATTTTTCAAAACAAAATTGTATTTCGTCCCCTTAAAGGTTTGCCTCGGTCAATCTCTGCCATGCAAACTTCATCAAACAACAACCGTCATTGTTCAGACTGCAGCACCTTTCCTGAACAGAAAGTGACCTTTTTCTTTTTGTGAAGGGAGTTTATGAAAGAGGAAATGTCTGCTGATCCCCGAGGATTTAACTGAAACTCTGTCTCCATCGCTGTAGGTGGCTTTAGTTCAACACTGATGAAGACAGAAGACCACAGACACAAATATAACCTGCCTCAAAACAGCCTCTGACACAGGAACAACTTACACTTCACCATTATTCTTATGTCATAGCAAAACAGGTTGCTGAGGTGGAGCTTGAGTGAAACTTTGTTGAACAATTTAGTCATTTCCCTTGAACCCTGCGTCCAGTATAAATAGCCCAGTTTGTAGCCACACCTTGACTCAAACTCTAAACATCTCAGAGTACATGTGGGACAGGCCCGAGTGTCTCTGAGGCCCGGTCCGGGTGGTTCAGTTACTGCACACTATTCAGATTATAATCCAGAGAGAACAAGTCCAACACTCTGGAGCGATGCATTCCCCCCACTCCTGGCTAGGAAACTGAAGCAGAATATATGTATATATATATATATATATATATATATGTATATATATATATATATATATATATATGTATATATATATATATATATGTATATGTGCTGCTGTTGGAAATGGAGCGTTACTGTCATTATGTCTCACTCAACCTGGACTCCCTTTGTAAGTTAAGTGGGGGGTCATTTGTAGGCGTCTGTAGTTGCACATGTTGCTGTTTCCTGTTCTCAGTGGTACCTCAGTGAAAGAGCAGCTTTGTCTTCAGTTTTTCTCTTTTTAAGGAGTGAAAGTGAGCGGGCGGAGAGGAGTTAAAGGAGGCGAGGAGTGAGATGTTTTAGAGGCACATTAATTAACGTGGTGACAGCAGGACGCAGTTATATATACTGTTTTTGTTTATTTAATGTTTTTATCCTAAATCTGTCACTTTTAAACAGACAGGGATCACTTAGGAGGTGATGATGGATAGAAATAAATACTACACAGAGCAATGAAGTTATTATAAGCTCAGTACTACATCATGGCAGTGCATTCAAATGGACCCCTGTAGAAACACAGAAGTACAGTCTTGTGTTTCATCCGATTCAAAAGCTCAAGTCTGATTATTCAAAGAACATCATTACCTCATTTCTACCCAGCGGGTGGAACGGCCCACGCCCTCCGGCATCACATGAGTCAGGTATGCCAAACAGCCCCAGTTACGTTTCCTTCAAAATAAAAGCAGAACATTTGCCCAATTTGAATATATGTACTAAAAATGACAGGCCATGCTGAAAGGTGACAACAGCAATGATCTGTCTACTACTACTGCTGCTATTAATAACATTTACATAATCAAATGCGGTAAAAATAGGCAGCTTAACAGATAGGAGTGTATGATTTGGTACCAACTCCAGTAATATACCATAAATGAAATAAAGTGACAATTAAAGTAAAAGCAAAAACTCACGTAAAAAAAGTATTTTTTTGAATGAAGAGACTTAGATGATGATCGTCTGGCCTTTTTTCCTCGAGGACCTCAGGCTGAGAACACAAAACAAAACTTGATCAAACAAGTGCAGCAGTAATCCTGTCATAATTAGATGAATGGTCATCACTTAATGCTACAGGATACTCTTTTATTGCTGTACTAGTGATGTGTTTAAAATGCCGCTTTATGAGATATTACACTTTCCAAACTATATTTGGATGGTGTATTTTTGTTTTCTTTTGCATTCCTGCATAGCCCTATTAATTATATTTATTTTACAGACACCAATATGAAAAGTGTCATCGACACTGACCCACCGTCAGTGTTGGATGAGTTGGGAGTGAGACGGGTTAGAGAGAGAAAGTTGAGACAAGAATGTTCTCACACTGTAATAAGTTCTTGCAGGAGGTCCAGTGTTTCTAAGGATGTGTTATTTAGGCCAAAGACTCGCCAGGGTCCCAAATAAAGTTGCAGAATTCCTTCCATAGTCTTTTATTTAACATTTATATCTTCAGTGCACCTGTGAGCCACATTAGGGAGCCTGAATGTTCGTATTGCTCCGATAATTGTAGCCTACTTCTAATATTGATCTCATATAAAAGGCTAGATTACTACTAGGTTACATTCTGTTTGTTTAACTGATGAGAGAGAAAACGAGCCTAATTTAATTTCAGTTAAATGTATTTATTTGGTCTCATTTATAAAGTATTTAACATGTTTATGTTTTCAATAACACGTGCATAAAACAAAGGTGTGATTTATCGAACGTATATCTCTTCTAAATGGCTGTTTTAAATAAGTAAGTAATATGAGGTGATGCAGAAATGACAATAAAATTAACGTTTATTCAGCCAAAAATTCCCTCTTCTCATTATTTATAGATATGGCCTGTTGAGACTTAAATAAACGTTTGTGAAAACACGTGTCTAGGATAGGTGTTAAGGTTTTTACATTTACAGTGGCTTGGATGCATTTGAATGCTTGGTTTTACATTCACAGACATTGAATTCCATCATGTGAACATCTTTAACCCAGAAGCACACTTTGAGAAATCTTTGAAGCAGCAGTAGTCTGCTTTTATTTTGAAAGCAGTCCACCTCATGGCTCACGGTGAGCAGCTTGACGGTGTTTCCCTCAGAGGTGCCAGACCTGGTCCCAGTCTCTTTCCTCTGCACACAGCCGAGCATCCTCAGCTGCTGCTCACTGGGACTTTTACAAAACTCACAACCCCGGAGCTCAGCCGACCACCAACAATACACCACTGAAGAAGAGTGTGAAGGTACTTCTACAACAGGTGGGCGAAATACTTTGTTTTATTGTTTTGTTTTGGCATATTTTATGAGGAAATGCAGAAGTTATGAAAAGGTTATTTACGTCACTGTGTGCTTTATTGTTGTAACAACATATTATTTTCTTTTTAATCTTATTAATATATGCTAATTCATATCCTTGTGATGTTATTTTAATACCCTTTATATTGTATAAATGTATCTTATTGTAAAAAGCTCAGTTTATCTTATTCCATCGTCTCTATTTGTGCTTTGTGTGAAAGACGAACAATATTTAAAAAAGAAATGTAAATTATTTGTGTTTAGCAGTTTTTATCAACTGGACAATCCGTAGCTCAGTATCCTATCTGTGCAATTTATAGAATGCAAATATTAGAATAAAAATACATTTCACAATAGCTGAAGAAAATACAAACTATAACCAAATCTGAAACCAAAATGACTTGATACGAGACAAACAACATGACATCAAAGCATGTTGTTTGGTAAAGTATCAGAAAGGCAGTACAACTCACTATGAAGTACCACAGACGTATATTTAAGTTAATTATATAATGAAGCAGATTCAAAAACAGATAAAAGAACATCATTAACATATTATACATCCCTGTTACAGGATTATTATTATTATTATTAGGGAGTTGTGTCTAATTATTTAAATGGACGGTTTACTTCTGTCTGTAAATAATTCAACGTGATGAAACCTAACTTGAGAAATGTGCCTCATGTAGAGCTTTAAAGCTCCGTCACGACCACACACCTTCGGCCCTCGACTCCTCCCATCATGTTTCACACTTCTCCGAGTCTCCGGCCTGAATGTCAGCAGTGTTGAGACGTGATGGAAAGGCTGCTGTTTACACAGGCCCTGGTGTCGTCAGAGCTGCCATAATAGGGGCTTCAGGGGGAACAGATCTGGTCTTATGGGCCCCCGGTCTCTCTGGGAGTGGACCTCGCCAGAGGCTGAATGAGCTCAGTGTGGAGTCGGCTCACTCACACAACTCAGCTGCTAATGAACTGTCACTGAAGTCCAGACACCGCAGCTCAGTCCTGGAGAGACACTCCCTCCAGGGTTTCAAACACTTTTCACAGTGTTAGAAAAAAAAAAGTGCGTTGAAGAAGCTGGAAACATGAAAGTTGGATGAATGAGAAGATGACTCTACTTCTCTCTTGATTTATTACCTCAGTAAACATTGTAATCATGAGTTTATGGTCTCAATCTCTAGTTTCAAGTCTTCTTCAATAGAGCATGATGTTCATTTAGTAAATTATGGTCCATATAGTCAAACAGACCATAAAGCAGGGGATGCTTTAGGGGCGGGGCTACACAGTGATTTGTACCTGGCAAACTCTGTCTGCCAGGTACAAATCTGAGCCCAGGTAATGGGAGGGACGTCCTCCCGTCTCTAAATCTCTGTGAGCAATTTGTTCACGATGTAGAAAGTTGTGTTATGTTTCTGCAGCCCAGAAAACTTTGTGAGTTTTCAATTCTTCAGTCTGCTCAGAGGTGAAGGAAAGTACTCCATCCTGGAAACATATTGTCGCAGCCACTATCTCACTTAGTGAGAATGTTCTGCCGAAGTTGGAGCAGCTTTGGTTGTTTCCATAGACTCTATTTAAGAAGTGGACGTAGTAAAGCATAACCCAGAAACTATCATCAGATTCTAATTCTAATCTTAAACATGAAGATTTGAAACCAAGTTTTCAGGGTCTTTAAAAGAATCAAGTAAAGGCAACACATGACAGAAAGTAAATGTGATAATAAAATCAATTTCTAACTTAAATTTCCACTTTAAGTCAGTGAAAAAATGCACTTGTCACACAGGCAGTTAGTATAAGATAGTATATTTTTCAGGTTGCTCACATCTTTAACAAGCAATTATTTTGTTGTTATTGTGCTGAGACTGAAATAAGACGTGTCAAGATCAAGTCTGTGTCCTTCAGTGCATGATTTGGTCAATGATGTGATCTGAACAAATACACAAACCGAGTTTGGGAAAAGTCTCTGACTTTCAGTGTGGAAGGAGGGAGGAGCAGGAAGTGTTACTCAGATGGAGTAACAGCAAACATTTACTCTTGAAAGCACTGGAGCGCCTTGTTTTCCTGTGACGAAATAAGAGCGCTGGCTGTTGGAGAGAGTTGTAGTCACTCGACCGGCACGTCGACGTCACAGAGATGTTTTATTTCGGGAAATGTCGTTGCTGTGTATCTTTTGCTTCGGAAAACTGGAATCATGTCTGTTTGAGACTCTATAGGTGGAGTTTTGGACTTCAAACAACTTAGAATTTAAGCAACATAAATCATTTGGATTGGACTGTTATGATTTAAAAGATGTGACCCTCCCTCTACAAGGCAAGAGAGGAAGAATGTTGTCAGAACCAGAAGCATATTTATAAAGACAGAGCAGGCATTCAGGCCGGCGTTCAAACTGCTCATAATGTGTTTCAAATGACTGGATGTAACTTTATGGAGGACTTCCATGTGTTTAGTGTGTATTTGTAGCAGGTGGCAATCTCCAGAAAAGCCAATGCTGAAGTGTCTTAAAAGCTGCACTCTCTCTAGTGTCCACCAGGGGGCGACTCCTCTGGTTGTATAGAAGTCTATGAGAAAATGACTCTACTTCTCTCTTGATTTATTACCTCAGTAAACATTGTAAACATGAGTTTATGGTCTCAATCTCTAGTTTCAAGTCTTCTTCAATACAGCATGATGTTCATTTGGTGGATGATGGTCCATTTAGAGTCAAACAGACCATAAAGCAGGGTATGATTTAGGGTGGGCTACACAGTGATTGACAGGCTGTAATACAGGCTGTAATCCAAGATGGCAACAGCAAAATCGCCAAACTCAAGGCTTCAAAACATCAGACCACAAACCAATGGGTGATGTCACGGTGACTGCGTCCACTTCTTATAGACAGTCTTTGTGACCATTCGCAGACCAAAATATCTAGTTAAAATGACACATGCACCCTTCAACAAATAATTAATTTTCAAAACAAACTGCTCTTTGTCAATTGATCAGCTGGCATATCACTCCAGGGACAGGTACCTACCGCAGAACAACAATAGCATACCACTCCAGGGACAGGTACCTACCACAGAACAACAGTAGCATACCATCGGGCACGTAACGTTACTGTTAGCGTTACCTCAACTGTTCATCGTCTTGAACACACATCTCCATTTTGATAATCGTCCCGTTTGCGGTCCTACAGTCGGTTCAATAAGAGCACAAGTAAACACAGGTTAGGTTACTAACATTACATCTTAACTCTGTAATTGGTGATTCACTTTATTTACATTAACTTAACTTGCTATACTGTTAGCTAGCTCACCTTTCTAAGGCTAATTTAGCTCAAGCTAGCTAACATTACAAAGCTAGCTCCGCTAATATTAGCAACATGATGTAATGAAACAGACCAAGTGAAACATTATCTGAGATGTTAACAGTTCAATAACCATGAAGACAAAACAATACTGGAGACTTTGAATTTCGGGTTTGTAACAGTTTGAATAATAAAAAATATTCTATCATCATTACAGATACAATAACCAACAATAGACAGTACGATGTAGATGGATCGTGATTCACTGAACTTGTATAGAGAACTGTATTTCCACCACTTCACAAAAAATACTTCTACAAAAATGTAACTGTATGTTACAGTTATTATGAAATACTGTAAGATACCGTTTTAAATTCACCGTAAATTTACAGCAATTCATTACAGTGTACTTGTACTTTAAATTACAAAGATGTATTGGTATATTGTGTATTTTATTGTTTTTCCATATTTGTAGTCTATTGTGGTTTTATAATAATAAAAGTTTTATTTTTTAACTACACTGTACATGTAACGGAGTCGGAAATTAGCAATAGCTACAACTGGCTGGGCACCACATCAGTTTCATGCTCTGTATTTGAACTGTATATGTTAAATTGCGTCGTCCCCATCAAAGAAAATCAATCAAATTCAAACCTTTATTTATTATTATTTTAAAACCATTATTGTTTCATGCACTACTACACTTAAAAGAGAAAATATATTTAGTTTTTTACTGAATCAGTGAAAACAGAAACAGCATTAAATGCATATTATATGATTTTACATCATCATAATAAAAAGGTTGAATATAAGGCATGCAGGAAAATAACATTTATCAGATGACATCTTTACGACTTATTAAATTCTTAATGTCCTGTGTTCTGATGTTACAAAGAGTTTTTACTGACTTGGATCTTTGCTAATGTTCCTTTTTTTAATTTCAGGTAAAACATGATAAGGAGGATTGTGTTGCTCTCTGTGTGTTTACATGCCATCTCAGCAGCATTTGATTATGAAGAGCCCTCCTCTATGGGTAAGAAATAATATATCATATTTTAATTAGATGTCATTGCCATAACCAGCAGTCTAGTCTTCGGAGTGTATTCACCAGAAAACTCTTGCTGGTCTCTTCCACAGACCCGGAGGATGCGCTGATAAGTGTAGTCATCCCTCTGGAGCCACAGCGTCCTCTACTGGGAGCCACGTTGGTACTACCCTGTCACTTTGAGGTGAGTAATCATGTGCTTTTACTTTATGTCGGTTTATTTTAAAAAGCAGTATGTTTTCCCACTGTATATATATATATATATATATATATATATATATATATATATATATATATGTACTTTAAAGGGACAGTGCACCCCAAAATCTAAAAAACATTTGTATTTCTCCTCTTGTGTTTCCTCTATGGTGTTGTTGTTTCCCAAGTAGGATCACAAGGCCCCAGACCCTGCTTTATGGTCTATTTGACTCTAAATGGACCATCATTTACTAAATGAACGTCATGCTGTATTGAAGAAGACTTGAAACTAGAGATTGAGACCATAAACTCATGTTTACAATGTTTACTGAGGTAATAAATCAAGAGAGTAGTAGAGTCATTTTCTCATAGACTTCTATACAACCAGAGGAGTCGCCCCCTGATGGACATTAGTGAGAATGCAGCTTTAAGGCACTTCAACATTGGCTTTACTTTTCAGAAGAGGAGGTTGTAACAGATTGTTTTGAAATTTGGTGAGAAGTTAGTTAGAAGTTTTTGCCGCAGATCCGAGAATTATTTTAAAATATTCTTAACATTACCAGATAGGACATTTCCCAATTATACATTTTCATATTGTATGACATTGCGGGCTCAAGCTTCACCGTCTACAATCAAACATCTCACATCCCAATGTATCCTCATACAATCAAGCACCGAAAGTAATCAACAAAAGCATGTCCGGTTGCATCACTGTCACATACTGAAAAAAACAATTTGTTTTCAGATGTGAAAAATGAAACTGGTGGTGAACTGTGTTGTTGTTTCCTACGTAGGACCACACCGGCCCAGACCCTGGAGCTCCCACCATCGCTCCCCTCGCTTATCGCATCAAATGGAGCCTCGTCACCAAAGAAAACGTCACGACTATCTTAGTGGCCTTGCAGGGAAAGGTGCGCATCAGCGAGAGCTACCTGGACAGAGTTCATCTGGTGAACTACCCCTTGACTTCCACGGACGCTAGCATCAAGATATCCGAGCTGCGGTCCAGTGACACAGGATTCTACCGCTGTGAGGTTCAGCACGGCATCGAGGACAGCCACGACATTATCCATGTGCAGGTTCAAGGTGAAAAAATGGCCTACTTGACATGAACTGCCATAACTCTTCAAGTCATGGTGCAAATGCAACTAAATTTAGAAGACAAGTGCATGAATCGGCTCCAAGCGATCCAGCAACATGTGTTGTTATTCTGCCTATAAGTGGCAGGTAGTTATGTCTATATGTTTAGTCTTATTGGTCATCAAAAGATGATACTTAATTCATTCTCAGTAGAACTAAAGTCCTTGTTTAACTCTGTAGGTATGGTGTTCCACTACCGGGCAATCATGGGCCGCTACACTTTGACCTTTGAAAAGGCGAAGGCAGCATGCACCCAGAACAGTGCCGTCGTAGCTTCAGCCGCACAGCTTCAAGCAGCCTACGACGATGGATTCCACCAGTGCGACGCCGGCTGGCTCTCTGACCACACAGTCAGGTCAGTTTGTCATATGATGGGCAACAACAACTCTTTACTATATCTATTTATAACGAAGGGGTAGAGAGACATGACACACTCGGGGTGTTAACTCACAAACATGAAACTCACATGCTAAGGATAGCGAAAAACACACTATACTGTATAAAAGTGTCCAACAAACACCTAAAATACTGGCCACCCAAATGGCAATTGTAATGTTTATTCATTTACTAAATACTTTGACACTGTTTAAAAACTCTGAGAGACCCACATAGACCAGTTTTGTCTCTTTTGGGGGGACAGGGGGTCTTTAGGGGAGACAGCAGACAACAGTAGATGCCACATAGAAGATGCAGCTCAGCACCGTGTGTCAAACTGTTCTAGTCATAAATCAGAATTCTTTTTCCATTTCTAAAGTTGCGGTGCAGAGGCAGTTTAATACTTGCCGTGTTCCCATTCATGTATTCTATGTGCATTTTGAAGTATCGTATTAGAAAAGCTTTATGGAAACGGAAAGGTTTGCTAGAACTTCCTCAATTGTGCAAAATTGTTTGCATAACATTTGATATTTGAATTGCAACACGGCTAGTTTGTGCTTGATAGTTTTTGTTATTTAAGACATACCGTATTTCGTATTGAAGACACCGAAGCTCATTTCCATTTAACCGAAGGTACCCGATCCGTGATCCTCGTGCGAACTGCCTTGGCGACAAAGAGAAGCTGCCTGGGGTCAGAACATACGGAGTGAGGGACCTCAAAGAGACTTATGACGTCTACTGCTTCACTGAGGAGATGACAGGTACACTGAGATCAACGCCGCAATGTTTCTGTTTGTGATTGTTGTGGGAATCCTCTTACATTTTCAGGTTTGGGGATGTTTTTAAGCTCAATCCTTATTTTACTCATTGACTTTAATGAACCTCTCTTATTTGATACAGGCAGAGTTTTCTACACCGCTTCTGCAGAAAAGTTCACCTACTCTGAGGCGGTGGAGGCGTGCACCAATCAGGTAGCTCAGTTGGCCACTACTGGTCAGCTCTACCTGGCCTGGCAGGGTGGGATGGATGTCTGCAACGCCGGCTGGCTGGGAGACAGGAGCGTCCGCTACCCCATCAACACCCGTCGGCCACAATGTGGAGGGGGTCTGCTGGGGGTGCGAACTGTTTACCGCCACACAAACCAGACAGGATACCCACTTCCTGAGTCCCGCTACGGCGCCTTCTGCTACACAGGTGGGCCATCCTTTAGAACAATTCCCCCTTAACCAACAAATACATGACACTGAGTGTTAGTAAAGACAGCAATACTTAACGTTTAGGGTGGCGGAGGGAGCTGTGAGAGTATCTTTGAGCTCAATATTTTGTTTTTTTGGTTTACTGGTTTGGTTTAGTCTCACCACTCTCATCAACGTTGTTTCAGTGAAAAGCTTTATTAAACACACTGTACGCTACCTGTCCAGCACCAAGCATTAACCAGATAACATTAACGACAACTAGCTGATGAACATAGTGGAACACTTGGCAGTTAAAGAGACAGATATTTTCCTCAAACTCAAAAACAAATGGCGACGTATGCAGGCACGTATGCAGACACATTCACCATATCACCTGTAAAACGTATGTCAACTTTGTGTTTAAAGTTTGCACTGTCCTGAGTGGCAACATTTTTTTAAATTTGTGCAGGTTTACACGTTTTACATGACAAGTGGACCTGTTATAAACTCAATATTATTGGATGGGACTTCAACATACTCCTGTTAAGATACCCTGTAGTGAAGATAAAATGGCTGTTTTCCAAGAAGGAATGTGATCGGATTTAGCCATATTTTGCAAATATACTTGATAATTGTATGAAAGTAAAATTCTTAATTTCATCTGTTGTAAATCCCGTTAGTGCAGTTTGACTCTGTGAAACAGATAATTAGATAACAAGAGAAGAAAGCCCAACGGATGAACCAACATAACCAGAGCTACAGCAGAGATTCATCACTAATCTCTCTCTCCTCAATCACCTCCAGAGTCCCCCGATGAGGAAGGTTTGGGCATCATAGACGAGGGAAGCGGTGTGCTGAGTGTTACCGCGGTGACACACAGCCCAGAGGTGTACTTCAGGCGGACGACCACAGAGAGCGAGGCGGTCGGAGAGGTGGAGACTCAGCAGCCTACTGTTGTGGACTTTGCCTTCACAGAGAGCCCTACCGGGCTGCCGCTGCCTCAGCCGCCAAACGTCACAGAGTTCGCCATTGACCTGATAGAACCAGCCACCGCCCGGCCCGATGTCGGAGGAGAGCCCAACAACGGCTCTGTGACGTCTCCAACTGGTCAGTAATACTGAACTGCTGATGCATGTTAGGATAACTGCATAGTGTCCAGTTGCATGTTGAAGTGAGAGGGATGGACTTTGGGAGTGGAAGGAGAATTGAGGAAGGAAGGGATGAGAGTTGTAGGATGAAGGGGTGTGGGATGAAGGGGTGTGGGATGAAGGGACGAGGAGGGTAAAAAGCAGGGGATGCTAAGCTAAGCAAATGTTCACGTTATTTTTAAATTCTTTGCAATGGGAGCGCTGCGTATTTACCATGCGGCAACCTCCGGTCCTGCCGAGTGAAGCCAATGCTTCATAATAATAATAATTATACCTAATAATAGCCTCACAATAAAGCTTATAGCACAAAATTAAGGATAAATTAAGACATTTGCACAAAAACTAAAAAATGGCAATAATACAACAACAAAATCAAGCTCTATACAGCCTGGAAAAAAGGTTTTGACAAGTGCTGAGCTGGCTGTCTCGTGGATCGTAGCGTCCGCTATCCCATCAACAAACCCCGCACTGAGTGTGGAGCTGGGAGATCAGGAGTGAACACTGTGTACACTGTCGTAGAATATTTTTATGTTAATCGGGAGAAGAGAGTGTTATTCGCAAATCAAAATAATCCAAGTCTCCAAATCATTCAAAGTTGTCCAGTTCCATTTAATCTCTTGCAAGAGGGAGAATACCCCAACACAGCTCTTCACACAGAGACTGCTGGGAGCATTCTTCAACATCAGTTCAAATCCTCACACACTATATACTAAAGCAGGAACAGTCTCCTCCTTTAGACAGGTCAAAGGTGTCTTACGCTGGTTGATCTGATCTCCCATTTTCCATTGATCTCATTGTCAGATTCATTTACATTAACCTAAACATCCCCAGGACAGGAACAAACCCCCAGTGTGACCCTTTGATCATCTTCCTGTGTCTGTCTTTACGGTCCTCTAAAGTAAACAGTAACTCTCAGTTCCTGATCTGATCATAAATCATGTTTACACAGAGCTATCTGTTCTTACCCCATGTTTGGACAAGCCTAAATGTGTCTACCTCTGTTCTTCTAATGTTTCTAACCATTTCATGATACTGATATATATTTTTTACCATTACAACACTCACCCCAACCAAACTAACTTCCCTGAACTTGATACCAGATTTCATGCATACTGTTTCAGAGGTACATGCTTGGCTGTTGTCTACTGGGCTGATTTATAAAAACATTTATCATCATTCATTCATCATTTTCTCTTATTGTTCAATTCTTACAGCGGATTTTCTACTTATTGCAAATGAAACTGGACTGAACATCACAAACATCCAGGAGGCCCTCCTTAACCTAACATCAACCATTGATTTGTTGAGGCCTGGTAAGCTATATTTAAATTATGAACAAATTAATAGTATTACTTACTAGTGCAAATGTCATTTTATTTCCAATGTGCCTCACTCTTTTCTTCTATATGTCTCTTTAGCTGTTCCTTCCATCGTCTCTCCTACACCTGTGGAGACTTCGGGCTCTGGCTCAGCAGACTTTGGCTCAGGGTCTGCGGTTGATGGCGCCTCTGGGGGTCACTCTGGAGACCAGTCTGGCTCTGGAAACTTGTCTGGCTCAGGAGACTTGTCTGGCTCTGGAGACTCGTCTGGCTCTGGAGACTCGTCTGGCTCTGGAGACTTGTCTGGCTCTGGGGACTTGTCTGGCTCAGGAGACTTGTCTGGCTCTGGAGACTCGTCTGGCTCTGGAGACTCGTCTGGCTCTGGAGACTTGTCTGGCTCTGGGGACTTGTCTGGCTCAGGAGACTTGTCTGGCTCTGGAGACTCGTCTGGCTCTGGAGACTCGTCTGGCTCTGGAGACTTGGCTGGCTCTGGGGACTTGTCTGGCTCTGGAGACTTGGCTGGCAGTGCCATTGCTGAGCTGCCCAGTGGAGAATCAGGTCTCAGCAGTACAGATTCTTCTGGCTCAGCTGTCAGTGGAAACGGATCCGGCATCAATGTTGTATTTTCGGGCATCAACAGCACTTTTTCTGGAGAGGGCTCGGCTTCAGGTGGACTCCAAGAAGCTGGAGAGGGAAGCACGGGGACCTTTATCTTCCCTTCATCTGAAGTAGGCTCTGGAGAGCTCAGTGGTAGCGGGGACATGTCTGGATCTGGATCTGGTTTCAGCTCTGGGGAGAGTGGCTCTTCCATAGACGGCTCTGGGGAAAGTGGACAGTTCTCTGGCATGTCGTCCGGTTTCATCACCAGCCAAAACCTGGGTTCTGGGTTAAGTGGGTTCCCATCAGGATTCTCCTCTGGAAGTGCTAGTGGAGACTCAGGAGAGCTTTCTGGAAGTGGCGACGCACAGATCTTACTGATCGATCATGAACTCATCAATGCATTCACCCCTGTTACCCACAAGGAGAATGAGCTTGGTGGAGGCCGTCTGGCGTTCAGTGGCTCTGGTGACATTTCAGGATCTGGGATTCTCAGCGGCTCTGGAAGTGGCTCTGGGATCTTCTCGGGTGTGACCCTTGTTGGGTCAGGGTTTACTGACCTGACAGTATCACCCTCTGGAGAGCAGGAGGCCTCTGGACAGGGAAGTGGTGGAAATTTGTCTAGATCGGAAATGTCTGGATCAGGAATGTCTGGTTCTGAGTCCTCAACGAGCGGAGAAGAAGGAAGTGTTACGTTTGTCTCTGGGGATTTTTTGACAGAGGTATCTGGAAACACCACACTGTCTATGGAGCTTGGACAGGGGTCAGTGGAGTATAGTGGAGCAGGAAGCAGTAGCACCAGTGGCTCAGGAGCTCCTTCTGGAGATCTGTCACAGATGGTGCTGCCCTCTCCATCCAGTGAGTGGGCATCAACAGAAAGCACCACAGGACCAGAGGAGGCCCTTAGTGGGGGTAAACTGTCACAGAGCCCTGGTGACGTCTATGGAACTCCCCACCCAGTGCTTGCCCCTGCAGGACTGAATGCTCCTCCCACTGCAACTACACCAGCCTCTGTGCAGACACCAGGCGTCGTTGAAGAAACTTCAACTACCATGGAGGGTAGGTCAAACTATTCTTAATTATTTTAGTCATCAGCAGGCGGCAATTTCCGATGTCTGCCGAGTGAAGCCAATGCGGAAGTGTCTTAAAACGTGCACTCTCTCTACTGACCAGTTTCCGGTTGCAAAAAGAAGTCAGATTGTATAGAAGTCTATGAGAAAATGACTCTACTTCTCTCTTGATTTATTACCTCAGTAAACATTGTAAACATGAGTTTATGGTCTCAATCTCTAGTTTCAAGTCTTCTTCAATACAGCATGATGTTCATTTAGTAAATTATGGTCCATTTAGAGTCAAATAGACCATAAAGCTGAGTATGCTTTAGGGCGGGGCTACACAGTGATTGACAGGTTGCTTCCGCAACCAGAGACTTGTACGGCATCTCTACGTCTCTCCTCCGCATTCCAAATATGGTAACCTCTGTTCATTGTTTGCGAAAAAAACAACATGGCGTCAGCCATAATTCAAGATAATGATAAACTAAAGAAAAAACAAACAAATCGTAGCAAAACGCATGAAAATATAAATAATTGGTCTTCATTTTTGACCATGGTATAAACGGGATATTGCCCTTTTGAGGTGTCCATTTATCAGAAATGAATGGACTTTACGGGGGGCAGTCATTCCGGCCTCTACGTCGTCCAATAATTCATGATAATGGACACCTCGGTGGCCATTATCCCTTACATATAATAGGTCTGAACAGTATTCTTACAGACTTGTAAGAATCTCTCTTTTGAAAGCAGTTTTTCTAGGTGGTTTAAACCCATGTGAACCCAACCCCTGCGGTGCGGCTTTATGCACAGTAGAGAAAGGGGTTGCTCTCTGCAATGGTAAGTCCCAAAAACGGTTGCAAGTAATTTTGTTTTTCTTCTTTCTTTCTCTGAAAACTACTGAATTCAATACTGTGTGATGATGTTTTGGTTCAACAGACTTCACCAGTCGCGTTTCTCTGAATGTCTTTGTTGTTGAGCAGTTTGCATGTTTTGTATTGTTGGTCTGCATTCTGTTTATTAATCAGCTTGTCAGTTATATTTTCAGATACGTATTTAACTGGTTGTGATTGTATTTCATGAATCAGTATTACAAGACTGACCACAGATCTGTTTTCTCTCCCTGCTGTTCTGTCCTGATGTGTTTTGCCTCATCATTTTTGCTCTGTTTCGTGTTCCCTTGATTTCCTTGTCATCATTTTGTCCCTCTGGCAATGGGTCTCTGTGTTCCTGTGGCAGACTGAATGTTTGCTTGTCAAATATGCATCAGCTCTGCTCTGAGGTTGCACAGCTTCTGTGTCACACGTCTTATCACAATTGTCTTCAAGCCTATATGTTGTTTTTGGTTTGCTGTGCCAGTACGTCGCCTCCGCTCTGCTGTATGCATGCCTAACCTGGGGCAACATATGTGCTTTCTGGCACCATATGGGTGCTCTCATCCTGCTGCAAAATAAATACTGATCTTCTGCTGCAACCACAGATTCAAACATAAACTTACTGCAGATATTACGATTATTAGTTGTCCTCTTTGCAGAAATTTGGTATATTTCAATGAATAGCTTTATCATTTGGCAACTTCAAAGACCTCAAGTAATAAGATTTATCAAAAGTGTGCAGTAAGTCTTAGTTTGCATCAGAGGGTTGCAGCAGCTACAGTATTGTTCACTTACTTGTCAGTCCCGAGGTGTGATAGTCCATCTATCACAGCTTTATCTCCCTCACCTTGCTGGCCAACCTCCCATCCCACCCCCCGCTGAAACACTAGTGTCACCCGCCCCCCTTTCTTGCAGAGGTAGATGTGTGCCACCCCAACCCTTGTACCAATGGAGCCACCTGTGTGGAGAGCGCAGACTCTTACAAATGCTTATGCCTGCCCAGCTATGGAGGGGAACGCTGTGAGATCGGTATGGGATGAGCTTCAGCTAATAAATACTAACAATGGCCTCTCAAAAACAACCGAAGAGAGAGAGAGAGAGAGAGAGAGAGAGAGAGAGAGAGAGAGAGAGAGAGAGAGAGAGAGAGAGAGATGCTAAACATCACGACTCCTCCGACACTCTACTTCCCTGTTGATTCATTACCTCAGTAAATATTGTGAACATGGGTTTATGTCATGTCACAGCTTAGGAAAGCACATTACAAGCGCCAAATAAATGACAAATTTGTTCCGATCGTTTTCTGTGACCAGTGTTGTGTGGAAGCATATGGGGGAATTAGCACGCTAGCTAAGTAGCCAGCCGCCTGCTGCTTGGTTTGCTGGTTCCACCATGCTTTGGTGCTGCACTGGTTACAGATGATGAGTCCAACAGCGGCCATCTTTCGATATCTCTAATAGTTTAGCCTTCTGCGTGAGTGTGCATTCAGCCGTGGCCGCTGAGGAGGTTAGCAGAAAGCTAAGCTAAACTATTAGGAACATTTCCTCTCCATCTCTGAAACACCTCGCCGATATCGTTGCTCGCTAGAGCCTTGAATCCCAGTTTATCATCTCACTTGTATGCAATATCAATTGTGGCACCCAACAACACAGCAAGATGACATTTTTAATGTGTACCTTTACCCACTTTACTCTGAGGGGATTCCTGTTGGCCTCCAGCTAACACTGTGACACAATCATGATGTCGGCTGTAAAAGGGTCTATATGGGTCCATAAAAGCAACTAAAGGGCCAGTTCACCCCAATCACAAAATACATATATATATATTTTGCTCATCAAGTAATGCAGTAGGCTAATTGCGTTTTGATGTAGTTTTGCTGGCTTTTAAACGCCACCACAATCTACTTCAATCCATCAAGACTTTTCTCCATTTTTTGATTCTTCATATACTGTGGAGGCATGATAGAAAAAGTTCAGTTTTATTCGAGAATTCAAAGTGACAGGGTGAGCAATTGATATACTAATGGTCATTTTTGGGGGGTGAATTATTACTTTAAGGTGTGTTGAGACAAAAATTGGATAAATGTGAACATCTCTTTTTATGTAATCTGGGTGAACTGATCCTTTAAAATAAACAAAGTTATTAAGGTGGAGCAAGAGAATGAATGAATGAAGCCTTTGAATGTTACAGTAAAAGGAAAAAAAGGGAAATTCACAATTGCATTACTGTTGGGCTGGGCTCTCTCTGCTGAAGTGAAGCATTATATATCATTTTCCATTCTGCATTGGGACGTTTGTTTTGTCCATCAGGGTGGAAACACTGTCTGTCGTCAGACTGACTGAGAGCATCGCAATGGAAAAATATGATCATCACTGACTCACAAAGAAAGTACTGAATATTTAGCTGAAACTGAAAAACTACATGGGTTGTGAACAATATCAAGCACTTTATCCGCTGCTCAAACACAGAAAGAATAACAATACAGAAGAGCCTCTCATACTAAACTATACTGAATATACACAAGTATATTCAGGTGAAAGTGCGTTCAGAGTGCCGCTGATTGAATGAACGTTGACTCTTTGGTGTTGCGGCTGCAGATGAGCAGCGGTGTGAGGACGGTTGGACTAAGTTTCAGGGGAACTGCTACCTGCACTTCTCTGACAGAGAGATGTGGCTGGACGCAGAGCAGCACTGCCGGGACGTGAACGCCCACCTGGTCAGCATCATCACGCCAGAGGAGCAAGACTTTGTCAACTGTGAGTGTATAATGTGTGTGTGTGTGTGTGTGTTTTCATAGAGATGGAGATGGTGAAAAATACAGTCTCAACACTTTTTTTCTCCCATAGCAAACGCAAAGGACTACCAGTGGATCGGGTTGAATGACAAGACAGTAGAGAATGATTTCCGCTGGACAGATGGCACTCCACTGGTGAGTGAGGGCTTTATACTGGTGTGTTGCTCCCATTATAGGAAGGGGAAAGTATAGTATAGTATAGTTTAGTATGGTGTAGTGCGGTGGTTTCCAAGCTGTTTGGTTTGTAAACCCTTAAAACAAAGTCTACTTGTGACACTTTGGGTACAGTATGACTACAGGTGGTTGTTCTCTCCCAGAAGGTTTTGTTTTGATACTATTCTCTTCAAAACAACCACAAAGTGGTAATATACGACTATAAAGAGACGCAAAACAACCATAAAGTGATATAGTACGACTACAAAGCAGTGGTGGGCCGTCAGGGCCTGCAAAGCCTTCTCTGCTGGCCTAAACAGAATCACAAAGTTATAGCTATTTTATAATTTAATATTTTTTCTTAACTACATTACATGTATTATAATTTATAAAAATATTTAGTTTTTGTTCCGGGTTCAGAGGTCACAGCCCAAAATGTCCACAGAGAGACACAAAATGACTCCAAAGACGAAAAACAACCACAAAGAGACACAAAACGATTGATGAATGATGACTGAAAAATGAATAAGTGTCTCTATTTCTTTGGTCTAATTCTTTGCCAACTAAAGCAATGAAAATTGCTGTTTGCACTTGTTTGTTGTCTGAGCAGGTGAATTCCAAAATAGCACTGCACCATAAACACAAGCTCAGCTGCACCACTCAACCCACCTCAACACAGGCAGCTTTATACAAAGGCACAAAAAAACCCCGGTGCAAGCAGAAAAATGAATTGACTTCATTACTGGGAGTTGGTATGAGAAACAGCACTGTGTTTGAAATAACATGGCTGCGTAGGTGGACGCTTGTTGCTTCAGGTACCAGTTTGACTACTAGAATGATGAGTCGGAGGCCAAAACACTGATTTAACACTCACAGTATAATACTAGACAGGATTTCTTTAACTCTGGAAAGTTTCTGCAAAAAGTTGATCCAGGTTTACCTTTGTTGCTGGAGCAATCTGGAGGAAACCGTTGAAGAGAAGGGGCTGTACTTGAAGTGCAGAGTGATGAAAAGCAAAAGAGATTCAAATGAACCGTTGTGTGTTGTGGTCCTGTTTACCTGTTTTGTAGTGTCTGCGTTTACCTTGTAGTAAAAGCATCTGTACACTTCCTCCTCTTCTTCAGCAATACGAGAACTGGAGGCCGAACCAGCCGGATAATTACGTCAGCTCTGGAGAAGACTGTGTGGTGATGATCTGGCATGAGAAAGGCCAGTGGAACGATGTGCCCTGCATCTACCGCCTGCCGTTTACCTGCAAGAAAGGCCCAGGTATGTTGGTCCAGACGGAGGTTTTAAAGCTGTGTTGATCCACTTACATGACACTAGGGTTAAAAAAAACAACGAAAAACCCACCGAGATAAGGTGACAGGCTATGAATATTATCGAAGTGCATGATAACTCTCCATCATTTCAGCAGAAGTAACTTTTTCACACAGAGCGATTAGATTTAAATGTTCAAATCAAAAATACTGATGAAGGGGAAACACTACAGGTGACAGTTACATTTTAAACTAATAGACCATGAAACTTCCCTACTTGAATACTTACATGAAGACTTACATGTTTCTGAAAAGTTGTGTTTGAATATGCAAATTAGGTATTATTTCATTAATTATGTGGTGATTGTCAAACATTTCCAGAACTGAAATCTGAACAGTGGATGAAGTCAGGTTCCAAGTTCTTGTTTCATCTTGTTGACATTAGAGTCAAAGGTTTTTCAGAGAGGAGATTATGAATATCTATTTGTATCACTCCATAAATCAGAAAATACAGTTTTCTCTGTTTTTATTAATAAAATGTTGTATAAATCATCTTCTGAATAATATGTGAACAAAATGAGGCATTATCTAATCTACAGACACAAACAGACAAAGTGAAATAAACACGTAAATGTGTATTTTGGATGTTTCCTTTCCACTAGTCTGAAAAAAGACCAAAATCACTGATCAGTGCATTAAAACAACATCCTCTGGTTCTGTCCTCAGTGTCCTGTGGCGCCCCGCCAGAGGTGAAGAATGCCCACATGTTTGGTAAGAAGAGGGAGGAATACCGCGTCAACTCCATCATCCGGTATCAGTGCAGCCCCGGGTTTGTACAGCGCCACCCGCCGACGGTTCGCTGTAAAGCAGACGGACAGTGGGAGAAACCCCAAGTGCAATGTACTGACGGTGAGTGCTCGTTATTCACCAAGTCTGGTAGAAAAAGCTTTGTGACAGGTAAGGACAGTTTTTTAACTCACTGTTGTGTTTTTCCCCCGTCGCAGTGAAAGCCAGATAAAGAATACAGCGGAAGAGCAGCAAGCGTCTGGCAGCCGGCAGCAAGCTTCACTAAAAAGGAAAAAAAAAAAGAGAAGAGGAATGAATGAATCAAGAACTTTTGCAGCGCAGAGATTTTTGCTTGAGAAGGTGTCAAATCATTGGAGTCCTGTTTTGGTCCCTGGTCCCTCATAATATATTTTAATTATACATGATCATTTTATTGCTCTGAGTTGATTTGCGTGGTGTGTTTTGTAATATAATTTTTGTGTTGTTGAAGTTTTAGCTGGGATATTTTGGTTCACATGAGTTTTATAGAAGGCAGCATCTGTCTGGTTCAATGTACTTTAGATCTGCAGCGCAGCGCGAGACAATCCATTACAGGAAAAAACGTGTAGCTCAGAGGTCAAGAGTTTTAGGATTATTGGATGTGTTCTGGGTTATTACACACATCTAAAGTGGTTTTATTGGACGTGATGTCTGGTTAAAGTAGCCTCCCTACTGTAGATGAGTGGAAACAGGAGAAGAAGATTGAGTAGATGATATTCAGACTGAGCTTAGAGAAGAAAACTGCTTTAGTTTAAAGCAGAGACTTTTGCTCAATGTGAATAGACATCCTATTATTTATTAATTTCACACAGCGACAGAGTCTCTGCTGGTTGTTATAGAAAGTCAAAGTCCCGCCCCTTCCTGTTGACCGCCATGGGACCTTTTTTTCAGAAAACAAATTGTACTATAGTCAACGGCAAAAGACAAATATATCTTTGGATCCTGTTTGAACTGTGCCATGAAATTATGTTTTATAAAATCAAGCCAAGAAAGACAGTTTGTCATAGATTTGTTGTTGTGAGAACGTCCTGGTACGAAACACTCAGGCATCGTAGCTTCAGCTTTTCAGTGTGTAGTCTAATTCTTACTTCGTATTTTCACAGTCTTATATGTTGAACAGTTTCAAGACAAAATGCGACTTCCTTGACGTGCAAAATTATCTTTTAAATTGACAAACGTTTTTGATTTATGGCACAATTCAAAGGAGATCAAGTCATTATTTCTCTCTTGCCATTGAGATGAAGGTCGCATGGTGGTCCACCGCCTCTTAATAACAGCATCAGTAACACAGTCAGGCTGAATAACTTCTACTAGCTCCAGTTTCTTATATTTAATCTGCAGAGGACGAAGGGAAACTAACTGTGACATGTTGGCTGGTTTGAGTCTTTTGTCTTCTGTGCGTTTTAGTTGTCATTATCTTCCACGACGACGCTGTGCAGTGCATAGTGTATCTGTATCTGTGTGTATCTATTTCATGTTTGTAACCTCAGAGGAAAACATTACAGTGTGAAATGCCTGCTGTTGATGTCTTTGACTGCTTTCATTTGTGCACTTGTTTTGTGTCGTTTCTGTATTTGGGGGCTGTGCCCGCTTCATAATATACTGTCACCAGCTGCATGATAAACCAAAGACGTGTGTGTCTGCTGTACACAACTCATGGTAACCTTGTGAATTCAAACAAAAACACTTGCTTGGGTTTAGGCAAAATAACTTAGTTCGATTTAGGACAAATATCATGGTTGGGCTTAAAATGAGTACGTAAACTTCGGTTTAGGCAACAAAACCCTTAGATATACAGCACGACAGTTCATGCAATCTATTGGTTTCGTGTACAGCGACACGAATTGTCGCAAATTTTCATGTCGCTTGGAACGGACTTTTTATCCCGCGACGACATGACGTTACACAACGAAAGATAGGTTAAGTTTACACCACAAACCAAAAGTTAGGTTTAGGCAACAGAGCAAATGTTAAGTTGAGGCAACACAATAAACGTTAGTTTAAGGAATCAAAATGAACGTTTGTGGAACCCTGGTCTTGTGTTTTTTGGACCTATCCACTTCCCCTTCCAGGAACCACAAGTGGACTTTTTCAATATTTAATTCTACATCACTAGCTCTGACAGTTGCATAGTCACGTTAATGTGTGTGTCCACCAAGAATGTCCATGTACAAGAAACCAATAGTTTGCGTCTAGTGACCTGCCATTAAACCTGATATAAAATAGAGAAATAATATATGAACTAAGAGAAACACATATTTTCCTCATCCTCACATGATGTCAGAATGAACTCACACCTCTGAGTGTCTGTACTCAGTCAATGCCACATTAAAACTCTTCTGTTGATACCTTCAGGTTTTTTGTATGAGTCCGTTCCTTCAGCACAACAACCTGAGGATGTTTATGGGTGTGAAACTTCTATAATTAACAGACTGAAGACATCACCACCCAGGTGTTCCAGACAAACGGGTCTTTCACCTCTCAGTGTTCTCAGTGGCATGCGGTCGAGGTAAACAGCACACGGCGCTGACTCATAGGAATAATACAAATTACAGCCAATTTGTATTTGCCCAACAGGGTGGCTCCCTCATGACTGAATAGGGTTCTTTTAAGGATCCTCCGCACCTCCACCCTTCACACACCGGTTCACCTCTCTGCCCCGGGCCTCCGGATGAATCGTCTCTCTCTCTCTCTCTCTGCTCTCGCCATGTTTTGCACTCGTTAATGAGTAGAAAACTGAAAAATGTTTGTACCCTAAAACATACTGCTAAGTGCTTCCTGCTGTGAGAAAACAATGTCACATTACAGCATATTAGAAACACTGACGTTGTGTCAGAGGCCCCTGAATCTCAACATTGACCTTAAAAATATATATCAGAACAAAAAAAGGTTACACAAATAACTGCATAAAAGGATAGCACTGTATCATGTAATAACATGTACATGGGAAGGCTGGTCAATTTTAATCTAAAATAATTAAAAAATAAGGTGCCTAAAGGTATAGAACAATATTGTGTGAAATGCACTTATTTGCTTTCTTGCAAAGAGTTTATTGAGAACATTTATACCACTTTCATATCTGCACATATGAAGAGAGAAGCTTTGCACAAAGACCGGAGAAATGGGGAACAAGCTCGTCTGGTTCTGTCTGAATGTAACAAAATCCACCAACCAGCATCTCTAAAACTCACAAATGAACATGGTAATTGTTTCTTTGTTCAGTCCTTAAAGTGTAACAACGACAAGTTGCTGTTTTAAGAGTAGTTGTGTGTCTAATTCTTCTGATCTAATCTGAATGTTTTACTCCCCAAGGAAAATCCTTTTTGACCTTGAAACAAAACTCGTACCAAACAAAGAGATGTGGTGGGGCTACCTAGTAAGCTGTTGGGTTGTGAAAGAGCTACGGAGTAAGTGCAAAGGAGGGGGGAATTTACATCTCATGCTGTGATAGTTTCATGTAGGCTACGGTGAGTGAGGGAGCGAATAATCCATTTTCTGTTAATCACATGATCAGTTGTGCAGCGGTCTGTATCAACGCGATCAGCCCCTAATACTGCATGTCATTATGGGTGCTAACGTTAGCAATGTTGCTACTTCCTGCTACCCGCACATACGATATGTCATTATGAAAGCTGGGCCTCCACTGATTTCAACTCCATCACTCTTCGACCAAAAAGTCACTGAACCAGCACCCGAACAATAAACTTAACAACCATAATGTCTTTAGGTTTGCTGTTTTGTGATAAAAAGTCACTCCAATAACGGTTACTCCAATACCTCTGGATCTTTTTTGAGTCGATTCCAACCGTCTCTCTTTATTTGCATGGCGTGGAGGAGCGTCTGCATACTTCACTCCAGCATTGAACAGCCTATCATCAGCGTTACATGTGAAAACATGATCTATGTGTAACTGCGGTACTGCACCCATCAATACAGGCATGAGTCATCACATAGACCAACGGTTTATGTTTTTATTTGAATAGCAACATGTATAGTGGTCTGGTTGATTGGTTTTTCAAAACAAAAGCAAAACAAATGTTGTATTTACATATAATTAGTACCTATAGTGGCATGTAAATTAAATTAAATGAGTTTCACAGTTACCTGAGAAGTTTTAAATGGCACAGATGGAGCCCAAATCTACACAAATGGCCAATTTGATGATTCCACCGTAAAACATGCTTTTAAACTAAAACCTCTCCAACTTTGCTCTGCTTCACTTCATCATGATGTTGTGAAGTGCTTTACTTCAGATTTTGGGCTGCAAATGCATCATTCTAAAGAGAAACTCAACAAGTTTACAGTTTTGTTTGGTGGGAATGAAATCTTTCATCTATATTGTCTTCATTTACTCTGGCCCAGTAACATATATATATATATAGTAACGCTTACATCTTCACCTTTATTATGATTCCAAGATTATTCAAATAAATCTTGTAGTTGCAAAGATACTCTATTCATTTTGGGAATGTCATTTTCAGGCAGGGGCCAAGGCAAGTGTGTTCACCCAAAAGCTTATTCATGAACTTTAACATCCATTTCATATTATTTTATATTAATAGTAAATGCATTGTTTCCAAAAAGCCCCTAAAACAATTTCTAGAAGTAAAAAGTTATCCATTAACTCCTCACAAAGTGAGTTAATGGATGATGAGTGACTGTGAGAATAAATCATTTACTTTTTTTATCGTAAGGAATGTGCTGCTCGAAAAAACCCACATGAGCAAACACACAGATGATGTTTTTACATATTTGTAAACGGACAGGTTACAAAACATTTTATTTTAGCTCAGGAGTCACTTATTTATACACCACTTATTTCATAAGTAGAATAGCTACAAACATCTGTGAGCTTTCTTTTATATGTGTGGTGTTTGTTTGAGGTTTTCCTGAAACAAAAATAACAGCTCCACTTCCCATCTTTACTGCACACACAAATAATAACCCGCATGACCTTCCTTCACAGAAACAACGCTGGACAGGTCAAAAGAGTCCACATCTTCTTCTTTGGTCAGTGGTAGTACTTGTTTGTTGGTGTGTTTGAGCTTCATTTAGCCAAATGGAAATCACTCAATGGACCTTTAAGAGAAAACCAAGCACATTTCTGGTATGGGAGATTTTCAGATTGTTGCTGTACTACACCCCCCCCCCCCCCCCCCCCCCCCCCTTTTTATAAATGTTATTTGAATATTCTGTCTAGTCTAAATGCCCCTCAGGAACTAGATGGCTCGCGAGGTTTATCCTTTAATGTCGAAATTAAATAAAGATAATAATACTGCAGGTACGTTTCATGTATGTAGTCAATATCAACACATGTATAAATAAATAAACATTCATATCAGGTATTATCATGACTAAAAACTCAAACAATTGAATTATATTTGTGGCTTTTATTATCCGCTGTGCCCCTTTTGTTTGCGGAACCAAAGACAACACAACTATGTTTCTGGTTGGACCACTAAACACGGGGGACTTCCGTCGGTGCCACTTCTCGCTGGATAACGATGCCTTTCCCTGAGTTTACGTGGGAATAATTAAAGTTGTACGACAACAAACAATCAATGCAAAAACACCCAGCACGCCGGAAGTATGTAACACAGTTACTGTGATTATCAACGTGATTCATTAAAAACAAAAGCTAGTTAGCTAACCGATGCTAACTTAACGCTCCGTAAAAGTTGCTGGAAGTTGTCGACACAACACTGTTACCGTTAAGCTTCGGTAAGTCTTCCAACACACGTGGTGTTCTGTTGTGAGTAACTGAGAAGAGGCTCAACATCATGAGATGTTGGCCACTAATGCGTGAGCGAGGAGGACGCCTTCATAAAGATTAACGTTCTGTGTTCATATAGTTCAGTATCAGACAGCTGTAACACACCGATTAATATTAATAAGAAGTGTTACTTGACTTGACTATTATTTTAAATTGTTGTGAAATAACCCGGCTAGTTTAAATTTAAATGTATTTATTAAAAAAGCACGTTTTACATATCTGTCGCTATCAATATACATCTTACATGCTGTATATATAGTAAATAGTTAAATATGTATTTGTACAGCCTAAAGAGCACTTTGCTTGTATATAGATGTTTTATTTTAGTTTTATATAGATTTTTATAATATGTACATGTGCACCTATTTCTTCACACATTTGTGTTCATAACAGTTTAATATTTACCTTTATTTGTCCAGCTTTGTTGTCCTTGTCTCCTTCATACATTCACTTAGAAAGCATTCACGTGATAATAGAAGTGCTTTACTGCACATGATTCTCTTCTTTAAGGAAGATTGATGTGTGTGTGTGATGATATGTGTCGGCTACCTCTGACTCACTAAAGAACAATAGAAAACAGCAGCAGTTTAATCAGTCATAGTGGTGAAAAGCTCAGGTGTGATTAATAACATGAGCAGAGCCGCTGGAGCTGGAGAACCTAAATGGAATGCAGCCGTCATTAATGTTATTAATACACCGGGGCAGTTCCTGCTGTTTAGATGACAGAATACTTCACTTTACCTGTCGTGATTGGAGACATGATAGTGAAGGAAATATTAATAATAATAACTTTGTTTCATTGCTTTTATATTGCCAACTATACAACTTTATAAATAATGCAGCTGATACACACTGGGTAATAAAAGGGCTCATTGAGACTCTGGCAAAAGAAGAAGAAAGACAAGGATATAAAAGAGAATATTGCATAAATTTGACATTGTAGATTTAAAAGCAGCTCAAAGTTCAGCAATAAAGAGATGATGTATCTAAAAGGCGTTGAGGTAAGTGTCAGACCTTCTGTAGAAAGTGTGTTCAGGATGTCAGTTGGTTGTAGCGTCACCATGTTGAGTCTTCATTCTGCCTCTAACGGGCTTTCTATTTGTCTGTACAGGTTGATGGCCGGTGTCGCTCCCCCCGTCCCGTCCGCTCTGGCCTCATTTCTCTCCACGTTGCTTCCCCGGGGCTTCGCCGTGGGGCCCTCGCGGCTCTGCGGGGGCACGGTGGGGCTGTGGTGGGTCGGCCGCTCGCTGGAGGCCGGATCCCTGCTGGGGAGGGACGGGGACACGGAGTGGGCCTACGAGTGTCACCCCGACCCGATGACTCGCAGCCGAGACGGTCAACCCACGACGGACCCTGAATCCGAAACACGTCAGACCAACAGCACAGACGCAGAGAAGGTGAATTAAATGCACAGATTTGTTTCTCTCGTCTCCCGACTGGCTTCGGTTTGATTGACAGACGTTTCATCCGATCACCTGCCGCGTATTCTGTGGAGGCGCTAGAAGTCAAAGTCAGGGGATCACTAGAGTCTGGACGATTCATCCCCTGGGGACCACGAATGTCTGTACTAAATGTCCTGGCACTCTACAGATTGTTGTTTCAGTCTGGACCAAAGTGGTGGACCGGCGAAAACCGGCATCAATTTCTTGTCAACTTGCAACATAATTGTGTTTTGGTGCTATCTTAGGTGCTGTCGTCACGAATGTACGTAGTTTCTCTTCCAGCTGAACTGAAGACTCCTGATTTGCTTTCAGGGGTCTGAGAAAGAACAATGTAGTTAAATGTAATCTGTACAGGAACGTACAGTTATCACCTGATGGACCAGCAAGTTATCGTTAATCAGTACTGCAGTACAAAAACACACAGTGATGAGCAACAGAACAGGTAAACGTGTGAAATCAGCTTTATTCACGTTTATCTAGTTCTGTGCTGTTTGTGGTCCCATTTAGATTCAACGTGCCTCATGATTTAACATTCAGCGAGCAGCAACGTCTTTACTCTGAAACCGTTTTATCGACCCGTGTGCGAATCAATGCTTGTCAAAACACGAGGAGAGTCCAGAAGGTAACCTCCGGTTCTGAAGAGTGAAGCCGACACTGAAGTGTCTTAAAGCTGCATTCTCTCTAATGTCCACCAGGGGGCGACTCCTCTGGTTGTATAGAAGTCTATGAGAAAATGACTCTACTTCTCTCTTGATTTAAAGAAAAGTACTAATCTCAATGTGCAAAGTCACTTAAATCACTACATATTCAAAGCACAACCTACCTATCAGATCATTTATAGTTTACACTAAGTGGGACTGAGACAGACATGGACGGTAATAATCACTACTATGAATATAAAGGTAGCTGTCATCCATAGCAAGTTAGTGCAGGAGTTTGTTTTAGTTCCTCAGTAAAAGTTGCTCTCAGCAGCCTCGTAACAACTTATTTCTTATTTTGTGAGCACACCTGGTAGAAAATAAGATGATGCGTGTAAATACATTTGTAAACTTCTATGTTGTGTTTTGCAGGCACTGATGGAAAAAGCAGCAAATACAGAAGAAGCTTTAATACAAAGAGCCGTCTGGATCAAGTAAGTTGAATCACTGCTTCACACAAAAGGAACCGAAGCTCTTTGTCCTCTGAGTTCTTTTTTTTAAATAGCACATCAGCACATGGATTGGTTTGATGTATTTATTTTAAAGTGACTGTGAGGAACTTTTAACTGGTTCTGAACCAGTCTCAGTGTAGACCTGATCCTCTATAAGACCTCCATCAGTAAACAGACCACCAGAGAGAAGATGGTCTATTTCTATAGAGTTATTCTTGAGTTATTCCAGCAGAGACCGGTCCACCGTGGACAGACCCAGATCCATGTGTACTACATTTACATTCAGTTTAACATCTCTCCTTTTGCGTCCCTTTTGCGTTAATTTCCCCCTCAGATTTGCCTGCCGGGCGCGAAGCAGAGCCCAGCAGAACGTGTCGGAGCAGTGTGCCTGTGGAGAGGTGTGTGCGGCCGGGTGTGTGGAGGCGTGTCTGCGCGTGTGTCGGGACATCCAGCCGGGAACAGAGCTGCTTCTGTACGGAGGAGGAGACTCGGTGGGAAAAAGTCAGACAGCAGACGAGCACGACTCCACTGGACACACAGGTGACGTTTACAGGCAGACGGACGGGTGGTCATAGATCCATCAGCTGAAAAGATCCATTATGTTTGAGGTCTCACTGAAGTCTGAGAGGATTCATTAAGTTATTAATAACCAGGTTCATCCCACAGTGAGACGATGGGGTTGGTTTCATTTTGTCACCTTTGGGTGTCAAAATCTGTCACATTTAATGTATATAATACATTTTTAAGCATCTTTGTGCTCCTGTCTGTGGCCTCAATTTTCACATCAATATAAAAGTCCTGCAGCTCTGTGGAAACAGAACAATCAACGATACCTTCTGTTCAGTACAACACAGTCATAATGCCATAAATCATAAAACAGGAGAGAAAAAATGCAAATTTCATTTGTTTGATCATTTATTTTAACACCGGAATCTATTTATCCAACATTGTTCCTAAAGCCTGGTGTTACCAAATCAAAGGACCAGGCCTGAGGACATTTACATGGAGAAATGCGTCAATCACGGACAAAACGATACGTAATTCAGCATCATTGAACTAAATCGGCCCTTATAATGACATGATAAAGCTCTCATCCCATGAAGTAATGGAGCTTTCTCATGTCACAAGGAATACTGAAGATTTTTATTTTTTAATTTTTTTTCAGTTTGAGAGTGTAAACACTTCTATTATTTTAATTGATGTAAAGCTGCATTAGTCAGTTTTTTGGCCTCTTGGCGGCAGAAATTTACAACAAGCCATAAATCCCACATGTTTGATATTTTAAAGCCTCCTAAAGTCTTTGTGTTTGTGTCCACCAGCTCACCACGTGAGTCCAGTATTCTGAGGGAAATATCCGTCTGTTTAGCTGCTAAAATGCCCAACAGTACAAAACCACCAACAGAAAGTTAAGATAAGAATACTTTCATGAGGTCCGATGAGCTGAAAGATGCTTTTCATTTAATTTAATGCAGAGTTGTCCTCCCGTTCTCACAGTCTGGCATCCTAAATGTGTGATTACTGATTCTCTAGCATCATCTGTAAACCCTTCATATAGTCATCAGTGTGTGGCTCAGATTAACTTCAGTCCACTTCATGTTTACTCACACTCTCCACTTGGAGGAGCTAGAGGGACGTTAACTGTTCAGTGGAAACATTGACCCCAAAAAAACCCTCATTCACCATCCAGTGTTATAATTACAGTGAAGTGAAATGACCTGCATGTTAACACAAAGATCAGAGCAGATGAATGAGCGTCCACTGCACCTCCTCGTTATCTAGCATCACGAACGTCCGTCTCATTCAGCTCTGTGAAGAAGAACCTCTCCGATCAGCTGGAGGGGATTAATACGAGGACGAACCGTCTCTGAACAAAGAAAACCAAATCATTGAAGCACGTTTGTCATGTAGGAATAATGTGCTCCGCTGATCCTTGAGCAGCATTTATGTGCTGTGATTGATGGGACATTAAGGAGGACCTTCATGCAGAAAAGAACCCCACCGAGCAGCAGCAGCAGCAGCAGACTGTGTCTCCGTCTTATTAAACTCTTGCTCTTCTGCAGTGCTGACTTCAACGAGCTTCAGCCTATAAATCATGAAAGCATTTCTAAAACAATAACGAATGCTAACTGAGAGATAATAAGATAAGAAGCAATTGATCCCTGCAGGGACATTACATCGTTGTGCTTGCAAATATTAATTATATTCAGAGGGAGAAAAGAAAGTTGTAGTAGAGGCCAGAAGTACAATAACGAGGAGATAAAAGGAGAGTTAAAGTTAATTCAAAGTAATGAAAGAAGGAAACTAAAACTAGCAGGTCAATGGAACGTAAACAAGTGGAAATTCACACGGCTTCTCTCATTTTTCTTTCTTTTGTTGGACAGATTTCGCGGTGGAGACTTTAGCCGCCGACGTTTCTGTCATTCAAGAGACGGAGGAACCACGGGAGGAGGAGGAGGAGGAGGAGGAGGAGGAGGAGGAGGAGGAGGAGGAGGAGGAAGAACGGCGCAGGTGCATCAAGAGGAGTCATCGGATCACACACCTGAGGAACAGGAGAGTCAAGGAAACCCCGGACAATATCACAGCATCAGGTGGACAGACAGACGGCACATGTGGTGTCCCGGCTGCTGTGGACAGACAGACGCACCGTGAACCCACAGAGCGTCCCGTCCGCTGCAGCTCCCGCCTGGCTGCGAAACCGCGACGCGTTCACTGTGTGAGCGGCCGCGGGAAGCAACCGCCCGAACAGACGGAGGGACGATGCCGGAGCTCCGCCGAGGACGCCACCGCCGCGTCTCCTCCGGACGAGGCGGTTCCCGAGAGGAGGACCTCGGGGCCCGACGAGGTCCTTGCCAAGGAGGCGGTTCTCTCGTGGGATCCGGAGATCAGAGAGAGGCGGTACAGGTGCTCCAGCTGTGGGAAGAAGTTCTACCAGATCGGTCACCTGAAGAAGCACCAGTTCAGCCACACGGAGGAGAAACCCTTCAGCTGCCAAGAGTGTGGGAAGAACTACACCTCAGCAGAAAGCTTCAGAGCCCATCAGGTACAGTACAGGATGTGAGAAAACTTCTTTCTTTCCTTTCTTTCCTCAGTCCAAAAGGAGATTTTATTGATATCTGCCAGTTTAATATAATATTTATTGCTGCGTTGTTGTATTTTAATGTGGGCCGTTATCAAACAGCCTCTAAAGATTGGATCATGAAAGCTGTATTCTCTCTAATGTCCATCAGGGGGCGACTCCTCTGGTTGTATAGAAGTCTATGAGAAAATGACTACTTCTCTCTTGATTTATTACCTCAGTAAACATTGTAAACATGAGTTTATGGTCTCAATCTCTAGTTTCAAGTCTTCTTCAATACAGCATGATGCTCATTTAGTAAATGATGGTCCATTTAGAGTCAAACAGACCATAAAGCAGTGGATGCTTTAGGGCGGGGCTACACAGTGATTGACAGGTCTCTACCAGAGACGTAATCGAACCGCGCTTTAGGTTTCGATTGTGGAGTACAATCTCTGCGTTCACCGCCGGCCAAACGAATTGCACCAGAGTTCGATTGAGCACTAAATACTAAATGTTGTTAAAGAAAGTCATCAAAACACTCCAAAGTAATGAGCGTCAGTTGACACATTTTAAAATCTAACATCTAACATTTTCATTGTGAAACGAACTGCTGTTTGACTTTAAACGTTTCACTTTAATTTCAGGAATCACCACACTGGTGCCGTTACGAGAGCCTTGTAAAGGCCTTTCTCTTCTTTTATTTTTATTTATTTATTTGTTATATTTTTTACGTAAACACATATTGTTTATGTGGATCCCTTAACTTTGTTACCAAGATTATACTGAGCAGGAGAGTCTACAATTGAAAACATTAACTTGTCAATGCTCTCTGGTGGAACAACTGTAATGAAGACATTTCTTTTCTAAATGACCACAAACATACTTACCATCTGTGTGCTGACATTCCTTGTTATTAATGTGGTAACACTCACACCGATATTGTCAGATGATATTTGTTTTCCTCCCTCTTTCTCGGCTGCTCTTTATCTTCCTTTTCAAAAGATGATTTTATCCTCTCTGCTCACGGACTTGACAGCTAAATGGCCTCAGACAAACGGCAGCACGTCACCGGTGGCTTTTTTTAAACAGTGGGTGTTTTTCCTTCCTTTTTACTCAATGCTCCCTTGATGACCACGAGCTTAGTCATCATGCAGGGTAGCAATCTACTCGTCCCAGTGAGCAGCGACAGTAGTGATAGCACGTCTCACTCGTGATGATAATAACGGTGTTATCTGCAGATGAGTCACCGCGGCGAGCGGCCGTTCTCCTGCCCTCACTGTGAGAAGACCTACGGGCTGAAGCGGGACCTGAAGGAGCACCTGGTCCTTCACACCGGGGAGAAACCCTACGTCTGCGAGCACTGCGGCAAGGCCTTCGCCCGCCGGCCCTCGCTGCGCATCCACCGCCTGCTTCACTGCAGCAGGAGGATTTACACCCAGCCTCCGAAGGTAGGGAGGTGTGATACTAGTTCACCGCGCTGGTGAAGGTTCCCCGTGAGGGGTTTAGACCTCCGATGGAGCTGCTGTTTCTATCAGTGGATCCTCGTCACACTGATCTACAGGAGGAGGGAACATCGGCTAGATTAGATCAAATAAACCTTTAGTGATCCCCAGCAGGGAAATGTGTTTCCTTTGACAGACATAGAACATCAAAATAGAGAAATTAAAAGATATATAAATAATAAAAGTTATATAAAAATATAGAATACAAACTTAAGCGGTCGCTGAAGTTGCGCGTTTTCATTTTTATGTGTCAAAAACATGCTGGAGTCGGTCGTTGTTTTATTACAAATGGGTAAGAATATAGGCAGGATATGTGAATAGTTTTGTGCCGCATTAAACAATAACAGAGCGGTTTGTCAAAAATCAATCGACTAAAATTAAATGTTTGATTTGTGTTTGTGCAGGAAAATGAATATATGATAATAAATATTAGTAATAAATTAATTAATAGTATTTAGTTGTTATTGACCGCCCTAAAATCTGTAACATAATAACATAATATAGTATAATATGTTAAATGATGATGTATTATGGAATATAAGATATTGTAAGGTGAAAGATAGTAATATCTATAATATATAACAAGTAAATACTTTAGTATTAGTATTTAATGCAGTATTGTATGGGTGTTAGTAAGTATAATAAAGTAAAGTGTAGAATAACTATAGTATGATATATAATATAATAAA
Source organism: Pholis gunnellus (assembly GCF_910591455.1). Classification (NCBI taxonomy): domain Eukaryota; kingdom Metazoa; phylum Chordata; class Actinopteri; order Perciformes; family Pholidae; genus Pholis; species Pholis gunnellus. Next base: position 6,543,098 of record NC_136528.1, read on the forward strand.
TTTCAGCTAAAGGCGGCAACAAAAATCATCTCCATAAATGTTTTATGAGGAAGGAAATATGTTCAACTCACTTGTTCGAACTCACGGAAACACACAATGAGTTCTGGAGATTTACAGGGAATAAAAATACAACCTTTGCTTGTTTGCAATAAAAACCCAGCGGTTCACTTTAAGTGCTTGTTCACTTGTGTGTGGTGACATTTTCAAGTTATTTGCTGTTTTATTATTTGCTGAGGACAGTGGGCAGCCTCATTAATTCATTTTTCATTCATGTGCAGATTTCTCCTGAAATATTTTTTTTTGTAAATGGCTGCTGCCTCTTCACCTTCCCGGCAGCTATTTCACAATTTGAAACACAGTTTCTCAAAAAGATAGTGTTTCTGTCTCTGCACCGCTCAGCTCGATTTAAAAATCTGTCACTTAACATCTATGAATTAGCATGCAGGTCTGTTTTTTCCTCCCAGAACAGCAGTTTGAACTTGGCAGCATTCAAAAAGAAAGAAAAAGACATGCTGCCTTTTGATTTAGCTTTTTCTCTCTCCTCCCTCAGGTGCAGTGTACAGTCTGCCCGAAGCTGCTGGCTAACTCCGGCTCTCTGAGGAACCACATGAAGCTCCACACGGGAGAGAAACCTCACGTCTGTCAGCACTGTGGGAAGTGCTTCAGTCAGAAAGGTAATGTCAGAGGCCCCGAGACTGATGCTGGAGCTGCAGCGAGCTGTTTAACAGCTCAGTTTGATGACGCTGCTGCGGTCAGTGTTTGTTGAAGCGGTCCTTTCCCACACAGCCACCACATCAACACACAAATAACAGAATTAATAAACAAAACCGCAGAAAGTTAAAAACAACATAAAGAGTCTTAAAGCTGCATTCTCTCTAATGTCCATCAGGGGGCGACTCCTCTGGTTGTATAGAAGTTCTAAGAGGATCCGGTCTCCTGCTGTGATCAATTCCCACAGTTTATGTTTTCATTTGTCAAAGTGACGACACCAATTTTGTGAGAGAACCAAGTCTTTTCACACGTTATCGGACGAATGGATATTCACTGCGCCTCGCTCCCTCTGACTGTCCGTCTCTCAGGGAACCTGGAGTCTCACTTGAGAACTCACAACGGGGAGAAGCCGTATCCCTGCGGCGAGTGTGACCAGAGCTTCTCCCAGAAACCAGACCTCCGTCGGCACATGTTTTCCCACACGGGAGGAGGGTTCCTCTGCAGCTACTGCGGGAAATCACTGAGGGACCCGCACAGCCTGAAGTCACACGAGAGGCTGCACACCGGAGAGAGACCCCATCGCTGCCCCGTCTGTGGAAAAGGTTAGAACACGATAGCATAGTTTAAAAGTCATTAAGATTATGAGAAGAAGAATCAAGGGAAATTGGCTGCGGGGGACAAGTGCTTTAATCTCTCTTTCCTCATTTGGGATGCCAAATCCCCTCAGCACCAGTCCTCATTACTGGGATTGTGGCAGCGTGACACTTTTTTTTGATGGCAAAGATGGAAAGTTTTAAAATTCTACTCAAAGTGTCTTTAAAGCTGCACACAACAAGCTGGAACATTTCTATCTTGTCACCTATTAAAGTTGGCGAACGTGTTCCATCCTGCAGACAGAACAAGTTGTGTTTCTGGCCATTTGGCAAACGTAAATATTCACTCTCTTTTGTCCATCAACAATCAAAAATAGCAGTTTTCAAGACACGACTGAGAGCAGCGAGAGCTCCGTAGAGCTGCGCTGTCTACTGATAACTGCAGCTCTATCATTCATTATCACAATTAGATAAATCTTCATGTGTTCTTTTGTGCTTTCACAATAAAATGCAGAATTTCTACAGATTTACGGATATAAAACAATGTCCAGTCGCTCTTGTTCTGAATACCAGTAGAGAGCAGTCACAACTCACCAGACAGCACTACCTTAACAGTCACAGACTCCCAGTGGACACTTTATGAAAAAATAAATCAAAAGCGATGCGGCAGAACCAGAAACATCATATATATCGATATCTCAGCAACACTTTGAGGGAATTTCCTCAAATTTGGCGCAAACGTCCACTTTGACTTCAGGATGATGTGATTAGAATCTGGCGGTCAAAGGTCCCTGTGACCTCACAAAACAAGTTTTTGGCCCGAACTCAAGAATTCATATGCCAATTATGACAATTTCACACAAATAAAATGATGAAGGGATGACATTTTGGACAGACAGGGATGTAAACTGTTACATGACTGTTTGGCGGAGGCAAACAACCTCGAGACAGTAATTGTAGTTTTATTTTAAACTTGTCTTCAGCCCCAACCTGCACACGTCTCTCTCTGGAGACACTGAAGGTTTTATACTACCTTTTATTGCCGTACTGAGTAGTTCGAAGCTTCATTCACAACATTGACATCTGAACTCTAAATCAACATTCAAATGCTGCACAGTTTGTTTGTTTCTTGCATGTCTACTCGTTCTGTTGAAACCAGGTATTTCGGCACAGTTGCAGATAAAGATCAGGCTCCACTAACATTAATAGTGTTCCACTCTTTGTAGAATTAGATTTCACTGGTGGCTGCCTTGTTTCCGACTCGTGTGATCAAAACATTTCCAATAACTCCAGAGTGTTGTAAAGTATAAATGTATTGAACAAAAATATATTTAATGATTTCACCACGTTCTTATCCACCGAAACATTCTGCTTCCATCCATATTTGTTGGCCTTTCAAAAACAACATGTTCATAAAAATGTTTGCTCTCCCTTTGGCTGCACACAGAGGGAGGCACGCTTTTAACGTAGTCTAGCAGCAATCTAACAGCACCACAAATGACATTATTTAACCACAAACAAAGAATCTATATTTTATATGATGACGTAATGAAACATGACATTCTGTTCCGCCCTACTGGCTTTAAAATATATGCAGCATGCAGAAAAAGCCCCTCTGGGATGTGGTTTGTCTCAGACGTTCTCTGTTCTGCAGATGTTCTCTGTTCTGCAGACGTTCTGTTCTGCAGATGTTCTGTTCTGCAGACGTTCTGTTCTGCAGACGTTCTCTGTTCTGCAGACGACAAACGGCTGATTACGAGGTTGAAAACTTTGTAGAAAGCTTGTGTGCCTGAACTCAGAACAAAAGTGCATTATTGATGAACTCGTTTTAGACCGGGAGGCATTTCATCACAGATGGCATCTTATTTTTTTATTTTTGTTAAATATGATGACAGAATTTTAATCGTGAACAATTAAAGGCACCTTAGTTTTTATACCACAATTCATGCACAAACAATTTAACTGAAAGGATATTCTATAGTTTTCTTATTGTCATCCAATCCCATGAAAGGACCCAAACCAACAATGAATTTACTAACAAGTATTGTGTATCAAAGCACGAAGTATCTTCTCCCTCTGAGCCGAAGAGCTTCATTGTTGTCCAGAAACTATTAGAAACACACCGATGAGCCTCACTGTTGGTGACACGTTCCTCCATCACCATGAACACACACACTGTAGTTTATTTTGACTCAAGCCCTCACTAGTCAATAGTCCCCGACAACTGCGCTATTTCCACCTGTTTGAATAATGTAAATTTAGAACTATAGTGAACAGCTGTTTTAAGAAAGCACAGAGCCTTTTAAAAACAAAAAAATAAACTCTATATTTGTGTTTTTAAAGATTATGTCACAGACAGGAATTAAGAAAGTGTTAATAGTCTGATTAACATTCTTAGTTTATTTCGAACGTGTGACAAATAAGTGAAAACAAATCAAATAGAATAAACACATTGCAAACTCTTGACATCCAAACTCTAGAACAAAAAAATAATAAACAAATGAAACAATTTACAGAGAGATGTTTAAAAAAATCTTTAACCTAAAGTTCCCAGAGCACGAATAAACATAAATAAATAAAAATGGAAACTTCACTGCAAAGAGGTCTTTAACATTTTTTTCTAAAATATTTCTTTCAACAGAATAATGTTTTATAGATTGTTGATTTTTTGATGTTTTCTCTCAGGCTACACGTTGGCCACGAAGCTGCGGAGACACATAAAGTCGTCCCACCTGATGGAGAAGCCGTACAGCTGCCACTGCGGTGCTTCATACACGGTGAGACAGAGTCTGCTGAGGCACCAAGCTCAGCACAGGACCGAGGGAGGAACTCAGGAGGAGTTGAAGGCGGCGGAGTCGGAGGAAGGACACGGAGAGGAGACGGAAAGCAGCAGAGCGACGGAGGAGGAGGTGCAGGAGTCGGCTTCTTCTGGCTCCGGTCACCCGAAGCCGATCAGAGGTCGACCTAAGAAGAGCTCGCTTCCTCGGGGGGAAGGAGAGAAGGACGAGGGTCAAGTGAGGCGGAAAAGGGGACGAGGAAAAGTGGAGGAAAAGGAGGCAAGGAAAGAAACTGAGACCTCGGGGATGGGAGTAGACGAGGAGGCTTCAGGCAACATCCAACATGTCGTCTACGTCCACGCAGACGGCCTGTCCATGGACAGCTCGCTGTCCTCAGGGACGGGACACGAGCTGGTGGAGGTGGTGATATCGGAGGGCGCAGAGCAGTGCATTGTGGTCCACGGGCAGCAGACAGTAGGGGAGCTGCTGATCCTACAGGAGGAGGGGGACGGACTCTGCTCTGTGGCGCAGACAGTTGAGATAAACACAGGGTAGTCTGGTGGCTTCTACAGGACAGATGTTTCAGAGGGATCAGGCCGTGTTACACAGATGTTACAGCAGATTTCATCAATTCATGTTCACAACATCTCGGTTAACTTAAGTCGTGGTTTACAATTGTCTTTTTGTCCAATCATGCCAGGACGCATTAACTGTCAAGTCTGTCTCCGAGATGGTGTTTTGCTCGTATTGGGATTCAATCAGCCGGACCACATGTTGTGTTGGCTCCTTTGGAGTCCTTTTCAGTTACTACTGACTAAAAAAACAATATTTCTTGATTTTGTAGCTTCAAAATAAAAACCTTTCAAATACTTCTATTGTGAAGAATTTGTAGGAAAATGTTTTCATCACCGAATGAGCGGAGCTTTGTTAGCAGTTATTCTTCAATAAAAACAAGTCTGCTAACACTGCAGGGAGGAAGAGTACGAAGAAAAAGTAACAGTGGACTTTTATTTTGAAAGAAATTACAAGAAATGAAATGTGTTGATCCACCAAATTAGCAGTTTTGTTAGCTGCTATTCAATAAAGTCTAGTACAACTGCAGGAATAAAGACTGAGCAGCAAAAATAATGGGACTTTTATTTTGAAAAACAGGAAATTTAACATGTTATTCACAGAATAAACAAAGCTTTGTTGGCGGCTATTCGTCAATAAAACAAGTCTACTAAAACTGCAGGGAGGAAGAGTAAGTAACAGTGGACTTTTATTTTGAAAGAAATTACAAGAAATTAAATTTATCATCCAATTAGCGCCGCTTTGTTAGCGGCCATTCTTCAATAAAACAAGTATACTGACACTGTAAGGAGGAAGAGTAAGCCGCAAAAATAACGGGAGACTTTTATTGTGTAGACTTTACAGGAAATGAAATGTGTTCAGCTGGCGCATCGCATCACAAAAGACGCATTAAAAAAAGAAAAGTGTAACTTCGGCCTCAGAGACCTACCTCGTCTGCATTTCTTTATTATTCTCTGCGTACCCCCGGATCGCCTTTGAAACCACCTCCACAGAACTCATTAGATGTAATGAGCCGCTTGTTATGATTACAATAACTTATATATTCCTACATGACAGCTAGAGGAGAACAAGTCCCGCCCCTCACTTAGATGACAACATGTTTCAGTAACTGCTGACGCAAACTGTTGGTGATGCTCAAGATAAAAACAAACAGTTAAGCTGTCAGAGTTTGGAAGATCTTCTGCATTAAGCCAGTTTATCCTCTGGAGTTTAACAAAATAAAATTACACCCAGAAATAAAAACCTACTTTTGTGACACCGACGAAGTATTCACAGCTTCCTGCACACCGTCAACACTTTATGTATTTCCTCTAAAGCAATGAAAACGTCTTCAGAGGAAGATGAATAACAGCTACAGGCCGTACGTGTTGATGGTAAGTTTCATTTGCCCTCAGTTTTATCTGTGAAGTTTGCTGAGAGTGATGTAATATAGCCCCGGTGTGTTTGGATGTGGAGTGAGCGCTGCGCCGAACTACATTTAACAAAAAATTGCCTTTTAATTGCTACATTGTTCGTCAGCAGCCGGTCATGTGGTAACTTAAGAGCCATTTTGGCCTCGTGTGCTCTGATTAATTTGGCTTGCTGTTAACACAACGGTCATAATTATGTTTTAATGAAAACTCGACTGCTGGCATTCGCTCCTGGTGTTCTTTTGGAAGAAGTAAAAGGCGAACCAGCTTTTGAAATTACCTTTTTTAAGTGCCGTGTGGTGAATCTAATTTATGCCGATAGAGAGGTTTCTGTGGATTTTGAAGTATTAGATGCATATTTAAAGAAACTGAACATCATTTTGTGTTTTTTTGGTATATTTCTTTTAAACAAGAGAAATTAGTTTGGTTGTTTTGTTCAGTTACTTAAAACATGAAAAAAAATCACGATATGATATTTTACACAACACTGAGATATACTTAGTCACCTTATAAAGGTAATATGGTTGATATATTATAGGGAGCAACATTAGCTTTCATTTAGATTGATGTACAATATTCATCCTCCTCTTAGCTCTGGTTTGGTCTCCACCAAGTCCCCCGAATCTCGCAGTAAATACTGAAAAGAAATTACCAAAATCCATCACAGCTCGAGATCGTATTATATTGTTTTTATTTATAGGATTTTGTTTCATATAAACCCTGAAGAATATTGACTTAATGCTGCAAAAAGACCTTTACACACCGGGGACGTGACTATAGACTGTTTATAAGAAGTGGACGTAGTCGACTTGACGTCACCTACTGTATTTGGTTGTGGACTGATGTTTTAAAGCCTCGAGCTCGGTATTTTGGACGTCGCCATCTTGGTTTTTGCAACTATTGAACAGAAGTGACCATATCTGGACTGAGGAGGAGTGACGTAGAGACGCCATATACGTCTCAGGTAGAGACCTGTCAATCACCGTGTAGTCCCGCCCTAAAGCATACCCTGCTTTATGGTCTATTTGACTCTAAATGAACCATCATTTACTAAATGAACATCATGCTGTATTGAAGAAGACTTGAAACTAGAGATTGAGACCATAAACTCATGTTTACAATGTTTACTGAGGTAATAAATCAAGAGAGAAGTAGAGTCATTTTCTCATAGACTTCTATACAACCAGAGGAGTCGCCCCCTGATGGACACTAGAGAGAATGCAGCTTTAACATTGGCTTCACCTTTCAGAAACGGAGGTTGCCACCTGGACGGGATGAATACACAACTCGAAAATGCGACATATTTAGCATTTGTTACTTCCCAAACGATAAATGTTAGTAACTTCAGACAGAGGCTCAAGCCCAGCGGCCCCCTAACCTGTTTGGCCCCTGGTAGGCCTCTTCTTTAATCCCATTACAGGCGGTATTGATAAGAAATGTATTGATACAATCCTCACGGTGCCCGTCTCTTTATGTCTCATTCAATTCCTGTTTGGTGAAATTGGCTTATTGAAAGGTTAGAAAGATTTCAGCGAGCGCTGACGGTGTGATCGTCTTAGGTTGTAAGGGACCTTTGTTGCATGACATCGTTCATCGTCTAATTAAAAAAAAAGACTTTAAAAAACATGTTTTATAGCAGTATTGGCACCATTTAGTTTCTTTTTTGTACTTGAGGTAAAACGTTGATGTTTACATGTTCTGCCTCCCTAACATCACCAAATAGTCATGAAACTCTACAAAGGAACTACAGGAGCAGCATAACTATCACAGAAAGTTCAACAGGCCGTTTCTCTGCTTATTGAGACTCGTGTCTCTGGAGAGCCACAGCATAATAGAGATCTGACTCCACACAACTAGATTCATAAAAAAGCCACTGGACGTCTGAAGCAAAAAATCTATTCTTATTACTTTGCACCCCTGAGTGCCACTCATCCGAATCGAGCAGGAGGTGTTCGTGGTTTCCCTTTTCTGTCTTTCTCTCTAAAGTCAATGCGCATATTAATTAGAAAGTTTGGTATTAAAAGGTTATGTTGGACGTTGTCGATGCAACTTTCACATGTCAGATTTCGAAGCTTTGGCCACCAAAAATACATTTTCAATATATGTTTTGTTCTTCTGTTAGATTAGAGGATTGTTTCTGTCTTTTATGTAAACAAGCCTTTCCACTTACTTTTGGGTTGTTTGGGCGCCACCACTTTTAAAGTGGAAAGGGGGAATCTTAATATTGCAGAAAACAGTGATATTTTAGACAAAAGTGTGCTTCCAGTTTGTCCTTTTCCTGTTTCAACATGAAAACGCCCCCGTGCACGAAGCCAGCTCCATAAAGAAATGGTTTTCCCAGTTTGGGGTGAAGGAACCTGACCTCAACCCCCGTACAACACCAACGGGAGCAAATCCCTGCAGTCAGGATCAAACAGCTGAATTAAATCCTGAAACCAGAAGAGTGGAGGCTGTTACAGCAGCAGGTTAAAGGGGTCAGCACGCGTCTGGAACCTCCGCATTCATGCCGAGTTTAAACTTTTCTCAAGCTCTCCTTTTTCATCCTTCATTGAACTACGTTCATCACAAACGAATGCAACACCATTAATGTTCTATGCTGTGTTCACACCAAGTTTGCGCAAATTGTGACGTCGCACCATCAGACATCCATGCGGCAGCTTTTTTTAAATGACTGCTAGAAAAGAGCGGGAAGCCCGATAATAGGGGCTTAATTTGTGTGATTGGCTTCACCCGGCGAGTGCGTAGATGAAGCATTATGTTTTAAGCTGGCATGTTAGCTAGCTAACGTTAGCTTTCTACCATGTTCTACCAGCCTTTCGTTCTAGCCTTCACAATAAAAGCCCTGGACTAATACATTCAAACCATAAACCGTATATAAGAAGTGGACGTAGTCATCGTGACATCACCCATTGCTTTGTAAACTGATGTTTTGAAGCCTCGAGTTTGGTGATTTCGGTGTCACCATCTTGGATTTCGGCCTTCGCCATGTTTTTTTCCGCAACTAATGCGCGGTAGTGCCCATATTTGGAATGTGGAGGAGTGGCGTTGTATACGTCTCTGGGTTAGGGTTACCAGTGGGACCATGATTTACTAAATGAACATCATGCTGTATTGAAGAAGACTTGAAACTAGAGATTGAAACCATAAACTCATGTTTACAATGTTTACTGAGGTAATAAATCAAGAGAGAAGTAGAGTCATTTTCTCATAGACTTCTATACAACCAGAGGAGTCGCCCCCTGGTGGACACTAGAGAGAATGCAGGTTTAAGAAACTTCAGCATTTTCTTTACTCAGCAGAACCGGAGGTTGCCGCCAGATTCAAACACTTCTTCCCGGGAACTTAAAGTAAGTCTTTGCTAAGCAACTCATCAAAATAGCTCACACTAGTTAAGCATCTAGCATCTCTCATTAAGGAGTAACCCATGTTTATTAGGAGTCTGTTCACACAGACAAAAAACAACATCCATATTGTAAGAAAGTAAAAATATAATATATGCTTAAATAAATAATTTCATTTTACATCACAGTCTCCGGCCCTCGGAGAAAAGATGATAACGCCGTCTGTAGACCGAGCCGTAGCCGATCAAACGTCTAACGTTGTTTACACGTTCATCTCTGACCCACCAGGTACAACCTCGTCTGTTAAACAACTTGAATTCAAAAGACGTCCTACACAAAGGTGACCTGTGCCGCCTCCTCTTCGTAGTTTATATTCTATTACTGAGCTTCTGTATTAGTTGATATTCAAAGACGGAAGATCCCATTCTGTTATTTTGAACTTGAAGAGTTATCGTATTGGCCTCTCTCTTTCTGTTTGACTCCCTGGTGTTTATCTCCTCTCTATGTTGTCTGCATCTCTCTCTCTCCCTCTCTCCCCCTCTCCCTCCCTCCCTCCATCAGAGTCGGAGATATGACTCATTCTGAGGGTCCTCAGACGTCACCTCTCGCTTCACTCTCCAGGCTATTAAGTGAAAAAAGAAAATGGAGAGTGTTTTTTCTTCTTCCTGTTGGGTTCTTAGCTCTGTTTTTTTAAGTAGTTGCCGCAGAGCTGTCAAACAGGATTCGGGCTGTTTTCCCAAAACCTCTGCTGCAGCAGCTCAGTGAAACTTGAGAGTGGCTACGGGCTGTAATGCATCTACACAGTTTCTTCATTTGAAACAGTTTCCACTTGCAGAGCTGCACAGGGCCGACAATAAATCAGAAGAACCGGCATTCTTTCCTTGAAACAAATTTTGGCATTTTTCTGATTAATAATATTTTTTTTATCCAATTATTCAAACTGAATAATCTGCTATCACCGCCCTTCGACCTTTTATGTATATATTTTTTTCATTTTTCTTAATTTTATTCAACACGACACACATTCCCACATTTCACTCTGCATATATTATCAGGTAATGTTAGTAGGATAATACTCGTGCATCATGCTGTTTCTTTCTACACTGAATACCAAATCAGAGAACATGAAAAATAACTTAATATATTCAGTTGTATTTGTCACTTTTAGGTTTGAAGGCTACTGCAGAGAACCGAAGCTAAACCAGGAGACACTTCAACTGTCAAGGTGCAAAATGATTTATTGAGTTTAGGTTCAGTGCAGACTCAGACTCCATGGCTCTTGTAGTCCAGCGATGGATCTTATCATACGAGCACTGCAGGATGGCGTCTCAGCCTGACTAAAACCACCTGTTGAGTGATGGCACTTATCGATTGAAGGGGAATCTTACTGCTCATGTCATTTGTGTAAAAGACATGGACTTGGACACTGTGCACATTATTTTAATATAATGAATACAAATCGCAGAAAGTTTACTTCGAGGCTTGGCAGAGACTTTTAAGCAGGCTGTTGTTGGATACGTCCTCGGGGTCTGAGTCTGCAGAGATAAGGGGGATCAGTCTTTCTCTCTTCCCACAAAATCTAAGACTCATGTGCCCTTGAGCAAGGCCCTTTTCTCATCCACTGAAACCTCTCAGGGGTAAATCCTAACACACTTTCTTCCAACTCCTCCACAGTTTATGTCGAGCTGCGCAGTTTTTTGGAGGTATCAGCAACCCAAAAAGGTGCAGGTTTTGTATTCCAACCCCGACTAAACGCATCTCAACACTGGTACAGTATGTCGGTACCGTCGGGGAGCTGCTGGGTCCAGAACAGCCTCTGGCATCACCCACACACAAGCTAAAGTTAGCTGACGTAGGACTCCTCGTCCAAACTAAATCCTTATAAATAAATGAATCGGGAGCGTTCTCACAGTGTCTCCTTTTAGCCTCGTTTAGCTCGGATAAACCCCCCGTACACAACCTGCCCAGCATCAAATGGCAGACAGACGTAGTGAGCAGCTGAAGAGATATTTCCTTTTATTTGATTATGATTGATCAGGTAGCCAGACATGCCTCTAAATGCTTATGTTGTCTGCTATCTGTGTAGGTAGGTAATTGTTTGTTTTACCATAATAAGGCGATAATAAATCTTGAACATCAACACGTACCACACTTATATAATATATGATGAAGTCTGGTGATGTATTTTTCTTACTGTCAATGAAAACAATGAATTGATCCCACTGACAAGTTGTTTGTATGTCGAAGCCTCCATCAAATACACATTGGTGAGCCACACAGTTGCCCTGTGCAACGTATCCTCACAACGGTTCATATGTGAGACCTTCGAAAAAGTAATTTTATTATGTTTTGAGGGATAAGTGTGTTGGTGCGAGCCCCTGCATCACAGAACCATGCTGGCAACAACTACCAGGTTTAAGGAAAAGATCGTCACCCGTTAGTCTGTGGACTGTAGGAGCATTTCCTCATAGACTTCTATACAATCAGACTTCTTTTTGCAACTAGAGGAGTCGCCCCCTGCTGGTCAGTAGAGAGAGTGCAAGTGCTAAAAAGATGCTCGGTGCTCAAACACAGTCAAAGCTGATGGATGAAGTTTTCCTGATGTTGAATTTGTTAATGCCAGAGAATTAGTTTTGTTGCTGCTGTTAATGCATTTATTTTTGAATGCGCTTCTGTTTTTGTTTTGTTGTTTGTCATGTTTTTACTCTGGTAGTAAATGGGCTACAACTGCATTTGGTGTGTTGCATTAAGACAGTGAATTATCCGTGAATCCTTGAATCCATCTGGTCATCAGCTCTCACCTGTCAGCAACTCCACAGTTACATCAACCCCGGCTTTCCTCCCGGTGCTCACCAGATCATTATCTCATCCACTCAGGCTAAACTTAGTAAGGTAACTTCCTTGTATCCTTGTAACTACTAATTTGTGTCTGTTTCCTGTTGGATTCCTATCTGCTACAACCTTGGCCGCCTCCCCATCTCTGCACTCTTTACTTACTTACTCTTTACAATTTACTTGATTTTTTTCCTTTTTCCAATACTTAATTCTTCTACTCCTAGGCCTACTACATTTATTTAGTAACTTCCTAATTACTTTGAAGATTCAGATCAAAATAAAAATAATAATTCTCAATAAATTATGTGATCTGTTACTTCAGTTATTAAGTAATTAAATTGAGCTCCACATTTTCCAGCTGCACCATTAAAGTGACAAACACATGAATGCATCACTAATTATAATCCAATAACATAACTTCTATTATTCTGAATTAGGCCATGTTGCATAATGAAAGAATGATTTTACTTTACTGTACTCTACTTTCTGTATATGTTGATACTAATTCATTTGCAGAATACTTGTAACAGAGTAATTCTTCACAAGCCGAGCGACATCTGGTCCCATTATGTTGGAGAGAAGAAAGACGACTCTACGGCTGAAATCTCCAACACTCGGAAACTCACACCAAAACAATGTCGATCGATAAATAGCACTACAGGTACGAGGAGAAATATGTGTTTTTGATTTTGGAGTTAACTGTCAGTAAAAGTAAAATGTCTGAGTACTTCTTCTTCCTCTGCTTTTCATGGGAAATATTGACACAAACATATGTTTTGCCAGCCTTATTCTTTGAGTTCATTTAAGGTTTTCTAAACTTCTAAAGCAAACAGACTGACAGTTGTTGTGATTGTCTTACTTTGCTTGTTAGCAAATGTTAGCATGTTTACAGCTACACCAGGATGGTGAACATTACCTGGAACCAGGTTCTGCTGAGTGAAGCCAATGCTTCATGCCTTAAAGCTGCATTCTCTCTAGTGTCCACCAGGGGGCGACTCCTCTGGTTGTATAGAAGTCTATGAGAAAATGACTCTACTTCTCTCTTGATTTATTACCTCAGTAAACATTGTAAACATGAGTTTATGGTCTCAATCTCTAGTTTCAAGTCTTCAATACAGCATGATGTTCATTTAGAAAAGTATGGTCCATTTAGAGTCAAACAGACCATAAAGCAGGGGATGCTTTAGGGCGGGGCTTACTGTGATTGACCAGAGCCGTATATGCCGTCACAACGTCACTCCTTCGCATTCCAACTATGGTAACTTGTTTTCACAGTTTGCAAAGAGTCAAGATGGCGACGGCCAAATCACCGCTGAGATTTGTCCGTGTTTTTGTCTCACAGTGTGTTTATCAGTTCATGGAAGTTAATTGTAAAATGTTTGGTTGCCTTAAAATCCTGTTGTATTTAGCGTCCGGTTGTACTCAGCTCAACCCTCTCGTGTCACTTCTGGTTACAAAAAAACCCAAAACATGGCGATGGACAAAAAAGAAGATGGCTACAGCCAAAACGCCTAACTAACTTGAGGCTTCACAACGGCAGTCCACAAACCAACCAGTCTATTTCTGGAACACATCAGTTGGATTTTAACACTTAACCTGAGCTCTTAGTAAACTATTATCAGTTACAAGAATACTGGTTGTTTCCATGCTGTTTAGCATAAATATACAGCACAATTATTTTTATTTCATTTCTTTCTTAGACTTAGACGATGCTTTTTGTTTCCGCACAGAGACTTCGAGGATCATTAATGTCATCTGGTTTTTATCCCGTCGGTGAGTCAAACCCCGAACTCACTCGGTGGTGACGTGTGAATTTTCATTATTCCCGCCGACCCACAGCCTCGAATGCTCTTTAGTTTGGATAACTAAACCCCCGGGTGCAGCTTGTTGATGTTTATCTAGCTCGGCAGCGAGTACAGTGGGAAGAAATTACTGTATAAATATAAATAAATATATCAGCAGTGTGCCTACGGGCTGTGGCATCATGGGATTACTTCCCCAGCCTGGATTCATGTCACGTGGGCTTTTTGTGATGTGTGGGTTCCAGAGGTCTCCAGCCTGTGAAGCTGTCATAAAAGGCGTGTGAGCATCACAGCGCGTGTGTTGTGTTCACTGTAAGACGCCGTGCTGCAGGCGAACCTCCGGTTCTTCTGCCTACATGACATCGCTCAGAGCCAGGCGGCTAAATTAAGAGCATCAGTGAGCCTGATGAAATAAAAAAGATAAAAGGTTTGTCAGTCTCTCTCCACTCATCTCAGGTTAAATGGGAATCGATTGACAATCACTGAAAAGTTGATTCTGTCTCTTTTAGCAGCTTTCTTTCATTTGCTCTCGATATAATCCTCCCCTCTAGTCTCCTCTTTTTGTTTCCTTCTCTCCTCTTTTTTTCCTCTTTTGTATCCTCTCTTATTCTCTCTCCATTTTTCTTTCTTCTCCTCTCCTGTTCCTTGTTTCCTCTCTTGTCTTGTTCTCTTTTTCCTGTCCTATCCCCACTGTCTCCTCTCCTCTCTTCCTTTCCTTTCTTTTTCTTTTCATTTTTATCTATTGTTGTTTCCTCTCCTGTCTTTCTTATCCTTTCCGCACAACCTTTCGTTTCCTCTCCTCTATCATTGTTTCCTTTCCTCTTTCGTCTCCTCGCATCTCTTTCGTTTCCTCTCCTCTATCATCGTTTCCTCTCTTCTACTGTCCTCTTTTTCCTTTCCTTTCCTCTTTTGTCTCCTCTCTACTTTGTCTTTCCTCTAGCATTGTTTCCTCTCCTGTCTTTCCTAACCTCTCCTCGTGTCTTGCATTTCTTTTCCTCTCCTTTCCTCTCCTCTACACTTGTTTCCTCCCCTATCCTCTTCTTTCCATGTCTTGTCATGTTTTCTTTCTTTTCTCTCGCCTTTCCTGTCCTCTTTCATTCTCTTCTCCTCTCTTCATCCCCCCGCTCTCTCTCCTCATGTCCTGTTATCTCCTTTTCCTCCCCTCGATCCCTCTTTGCTTGTTTCATCTCCTCTTTTTCTTCTCCTTTCCTCATCCTTGTTCCTTCCCCTCTTCCACCATCCTCGTAGACTCTCCTCTCTGTCCTCCTTTCCTCCCTCCTCTTCACCCTGTCTTCTCCAATCTTCTCCTGTCTCATTTTCCCCTTTTCTCTATCTTCACCTCTCTTTTTAATCTCCTCTTGTCTTCTTTGTATTTACCTCTCTCTCCCCCCCCTGCTTATCTCCTCTTACTCCCTATCCTCTCCTCTTTTTCTTTTCATTTACTTTCCTCTTGTTGTCCCTGTATCTCTCCTCCCACTCTCTCACGTTGTGCCCTCCTCTTCTTCATTTCTCATTGCATTCATCCTCTTGTTTTTCTGTCCTCCTCTCCTCTTCTCACCCCTACGTCTCCTTGTTTTCTTTTTCCTTCCTTCCTCTCATTCTCTTCCTCCCACTCTTTCTCGTAGTGCCCTCCTCTCCTGTCTAATACCTTTCTCTCATCTCTCCCTTCATCCACCTCTCCTCCCTTCTCTCCCGCTCTCTCTCTCTTTCCTTCCTTATTTTCTTGGCCTTTTTCTTTCCTCTTTCAAATCCTCTTCTTCTCCTTTCAAGCATCAATTCTTCTCTTCCTCTCTCCTCTTCGTGCATCTCCTACTCTTTCCTTTCATCTCTCCTCTCTAGCCCCTCTCCCTCTCTCTCTCTCTCTCCCTCCTCCTCCTCCTCCTCCTCCTCCTCTCTTTTCCAGCAGTGGAGGATCAGTGAACAGCAGCGGCGGCAGCAGCAGTGTCACTCAGCACGGCAACACCACGCATGAAAGTGAGGACGTCTTGTTTTTTTTTTGGTTTTATGTTCTGGTCTCCTCTTCGTCCTCCTCTTCTTCCCATTCAGTCTTTTTTCTTTTCGGCTGTTTCTTCGCTACTTTTCAATCATTTCTTTCTGCCACATTGATCTCTTTCGGAGTGCAGCAGTATGAGGCTACCATGCATTTCAAATAGGGTTTCTGTCCTTGCTCCAACTTGCACATGCATATGCTTCTATATATTTTTCTCGTGTTATTTCCTTGAATCTCATCAGGAATAAGTAGGCCAGTCTTGTAGCTTCAGTGTGTCAACCTCTGGGCTCAGATGGACATTTTCAAAGGTATGACTTTTTTACATTTTTTTATCCTAACTTAAATCCTGCTTTTGTTGCAGCAGGAACGCTGAGATGAAGCGATATGTTTTTAGATAAAATATGATGAAATACTGACCACAGCTCTGATGCTGAAAGGATTTTAAGCCATGCATGTGTGTTTTTCTTATTTGAGAGATTTAAAATCTTATATTTTGAAGCTGGTGAAGGATATTGTTTGATGTTTTTTTTCTGTAACCAAAGAGACATCTTTTTTTTGGCAGATTCTTTCACTGGCTTTTTTCTCTCATTCCTCTTTTCATTTTTGTACTTTCTGTCATTTTCTCACTGGCTGGCATGAAGACAATCTGTCTGCAGTGAACGCACTGGAGTCCAAACACAAAATGGGGATATCATAACGCCAGACATTTAACCAGGATGGACCTATCGGATGTATTCACTGCCACAACGCCGGCCACTTCACCACCAAACTCTTCTTTGGAGAGCGTCAACCAGACCTCTTCCTCGCCAAGATCTCCTCCTCTACCTCCTCACTCGCAGGTGGCGTCGGTGCTCATCGTGCTGGTGGTCACGGTCATCATACTGGGGACCGTGGTGGGTAACGTGCTGGTCGTGGTGGCGGTTTTCACCAGCCGAGCCCTGAGGCCCCCTCAAAACCTCTTCCTGGTGTCTCTGGCTTCAGCGGACATACTGGTGGCGACGCTGGTCATCCCCTTCTCATTGGCCAACGAGGTGAGGAAACAGACTCTTTGCTCTATGACTCCATTTTGCAGCTGATATTCACAAAGCAATCTGCAATGACAATTCGTGACATAGTTACACGGACACAAATTGTCTGTTTTATGTGTCGCTCAGAAAACGATTTCTTTTTCGGCACGACGTTGCGTTACGTTGCAAAAGTTAGATTTAGACAACAAAACCACACAGACCATCACGGTCACGCTTAAAATAACTACGTACAGTTGGGTTTAGGCAACAAAGCCGCTTAGTAAGGTCTTGAACGTTGATAGTGGTTCTTGTGGTTGATAGTTCTGGATACCATGAGTAGTCTTTGTCTTTGTCACTAGCTCCGACCGTTCCATCGATGCATTTAATTTGTGTGTCCATCACGAAAAAAGGATCCTAATTGACTTTACATTGACATTTAGTCCTGAGCGACACACACAAAAAATATGTGTTCCGGTACAAAAATGCAACCGTAGATTGCATTTCATGACTATTTCATGACTTGACATAATATTGTGCTGATCCATCAGTCATGAGACAAAAAAACATAACCCTGCTGGTGGTGCTACAGGAACAGTCAGAGGATCCCCAAAGTTTTTAGGATTCATCCTCTGGGGCCCATGAATATCAGTGCTAAATTTCAATCCATCCAAGAAAATGTCAGCCTAATGGTAAAAAGTCAGTAGGCTTCATTTCATGACCGTTCATCCAATAGTTCACATATTACAAAATGGTGGACCGACTAATCCACACAGCTAGCATCGCTAAACAATCCATCTAACAAGTTAAAACGTCACCCAACTCCACCTCTTCCTGCTCTTCTTCTGCAAAGAAAAAATAAGAAGGATCCATTTAGGACCTGTAATCTACATATTTTTAATACAATCACAATGGCAAAAAACAAGAATGCTTATTAATGGCATGTTTAAATGCAAACCTAATTAGATTATCATCATACAACATTAGCAGATACAGTTCATAAGTTAACACAAGGTGCTGTTGAAGTGATGCATGGGCTTCTGGTGTTGGTTTGAGTTTGTTAGATGATTCTAATGTTAGCAAGTAAAAATTGTGCTTTTGGATCAATGAAATCCACCGACGACTAAACTTCATACACACTGACATTTTTGTACTTTGGCTGCAGGTGATGAAATGTATACATTTTAGAAAGTTTAGACAGGACTACACCACCCTCAAACCCAGGCGAGAACCTCTTAAAAGTGAAGCCAATGCTTCATGTATTAAAGCTGCATTCTCTCTAGTGTCCACCAGGGGGCGACTCCTCTGGTTGTATAGAAGTCTATGAGAAAATGACTCTACTTCTCTCTTGATTTATTAACTCAGTAAACATTGTAAACATGAGTTTATGGTCTCAATCTCTAGTTTCAAGTCTTCTTCAATACAGCATGGTGTTCATTTAGTAAATGATGGTCCATTTAGAGTCAAACAGACTATAAAGCAGGTTATGCTTTAGGGCGGGGCTTACTATGATTGACAGGTTGCTGCTATGGCGTTGTTCGGTCTGGGAGTTGCCCGTGTTTTCTTCTTACGACTTTGACCCTTTCACAGTAATGTTTAGCAGTTCATGGAAGTTAATTGAAGAATTTATGTTCACCTAAAAATGTCTTATTTCATCATTCGGTTGTACTTAGCTACAAAAAAAACCAAGATAGCGACGGACAAAATGCCTACCTCGAGGCTTCAAAATGTCCACAAACCAATCAGTGACGTCATGGTGACTACGTCCGTTTCATGTTCGGTCACATGTAAAGGAAACCAAATGTTCATCCAACTCATGCATCTACTGTGTTCTTCAGCAGCACCTGTAAGAAACATAGTTCTTGTATACCTTTGGTTTCCCCATGAGGGGTTAGGGTTTCTTGTGTTCATCCATATTTGTTTACACTGTAAATTCAATGATCAATAGCGTTGGCAGGGAACACTTGGGATATGCTGTTCGCAGAAATGTTCATATAGTACTTTGATTTGTTTGTTGCATATTAAATTTATGCTCTACTCTGTTGAATTCTATATGATTTAATTCTACGTTTTCCTTCCTTCACATTGGCGCTCGTCGACGATGTTTCCTCTCTGACTTTCTCATCGGCTCCCAGTAATAACAGCTCCCTGCTTTTCATCAGCTGTTAACACTTGAAATCTACACGGAGCCTCTTCTGTGTTGCATTAGACATCAGACACTTCTCCTGTCTGAAACTGTTTCCTGTCTGCTGTAGACGGGTTCATCCAGGTTGTTCTTCCTCTCTTTTTTTATTAATACGCTTTTTTAAAATGTGTTCACAACGCAGACAGTCTTGATGACTTCTGGTCATCCTGGTCCTTCTGGTTCATTGTCCTCTCCGTTTCCTCTGTATTACAGCTAATGGACTGTTGGTTTTTATAATTCCACCTAAATGATGGGAGCCATTATATAAATAGCTTCTACAAAGCAAATTAAAAACACAAAAGACATTTCCACTGCAGTAACATTCAGAGCCAGAGCAGCTACATTCCTCTACTGCTGCATGCCACAGCAAATCTCCATCTGCAGCAGCAGTTGTGACTAAAAGGGCTGCAACTAATAACCTGATTATTTCCCTAAATGATTAGTCAGATTTGTTGGTCCTGCTGGTGGCTCGGCTGTTGGAAGGTCAGTGTCGGCCTGTCGGCCCGGCTGAGATATCGGGACAACTCTTACATGAGTTGCAATGATATTTTCATAAGGACATTCGTTTTCCTCTCAGGATGAATTCCTGTTGAATCTCAGACTTTTCATCTAACAAATGTGTTCGTCCAACACTTTGGTTAATGAACAAATACCTGAGAAAAACTAATTCCATTCCCATCAGCCTCAGCTGAGGTTTGTGTTTAGTGCTAATTAGAAAATGTCAGCGTGCTAACTAAGATGGTGAACATTATGTGAGCACGTTTCTGTGAGCATTTAAGTTCAACTGCTTCTTTTTGCTTTTGAATGGACAGTGAACAGACGGAGCGTAATGACGACACAGAGATAAAGAGAAACACACAATAGCAGAGTGAGAGGTATAAATCAATAAAACGAATATTCAAAACAATAAAAAACATAACGGCAGCAACAACGCAGAAAAATTGGGGATATAAAATGGTATGTAGATGTATGTGTATATATTATATATAATGTACAAATAATAACACATATCAAGAAATATGTATGAATAAATAATAAGAAAAGAAAAGAAAAAAATAATTAATTAGTTAAATATAGTGAGACAGGAAAGGGAACGTTACTGTGAGCATGTTAGCATGTAAATGTTAGCATTGCAATTTATATGAAACCCGCAAAATCGGTTTGTATGTAATCGTGAGGAGAGGAGAGGTGGCGTCGTGTAAAAAGTCTGTGTCGGCAGAAGGTCGGGGCGTATGCACGGCTCAAACAAACTTCAGACTTTCACCAAGGAGACCGCTGCTCGTGTCCTGAATACACTTCGGTAGTTACTTAAAAACCACGATCTTTCTCCAAACCTCACCAAGTCCTTTTGTTGCCTAAACACTGCAGGGGCTCGTTGGAAAACACACAAAAGACAATAAAATAACTCGTCTTCGGATAAGATGTATGCACTGTTACATGATAATATGTTGAAGTAAGTCTCACGGAGCTGCGAGCATGCTGTTTTTTTCCTGATTAATTATTTACTACTGCATCCTTCACAAGTTCAAGCCAAGGTTACTTCTTCCAGATTGCTTGTCTGGACTGACCAACAGTCAAAAACACCATCAATGTACAGCTGGAGCTAGACGGGGAAATCTTCAATATTAGCTTATTACAGATGAATTGAAGGTAAAATCTATTTCAGCCGATGAAATTAAAGAAATGTCAGACGGTTATGTCAAAGAGATGATGTTAGAGAAACAGTGTCTTCAGTACTGTAGTTTGTTCAGCAGAACTCAGTACATATATTTAATCGTCAAATTTAAAGGATCCGTGTGAAAAAATGATTGTTTATGTTATGTGTTGATGTAAAAATGTAATTTTTTTCCTAACTGTCAAAAATGGATCAGAAACGGCCTTACAAATGTATATTCAGTCAATGATTTAAGTATATCAAAGAGAGAATATAAGACGGTGAAAACAGAGAATGCTTTTCTTTGTGAATGATAACGATTCATTGAGGATCAGAATTGTTGTCGTTAAATGTTTTGTTAATTAATCAATTAATGGTGATCAAAACTCCATCTGAACGTCGGCAGATCCTCATTTAACGTCTCCGAAACCATAAACTGGGAATTAAATTCCCCAGAGAAGCGAATGCAGCAGCATCGTCCAAATGTTGCACAGCAGCTGAGAAAGTCCAATATTTACTTCTACATCTCCTGCAAGAGGAAAAAAACCCCACAAATATTCACGGTGACTGCAGAGCACGCTGTGCAGGAATGTGATGGATATTTCACAGTTTCTGCCAGCTGTAAAAAGATTGTCGGCCCAGATAATCTTCGAGGGGGGGGGGCAGATGTCAAACCACGAGGGCAAACAAAATAAATACAGTTGCAGTCCACATGGCGGAAATGAGATATTGACTGCTTTGTTATTTTGAGGCAAAATGAACTTTCGGCGCCTCGCTCAAAGCCACTTTCTAATTCTCTCCTCTGGTGATTTATTTAACATGTTTTGATTGGTTTCTCCCTTCTTCCAGGTCATGGGCTACTGGTACTTTGGGTCCACCTGGTGCTCCTTCTACCTGGCTCTGGACGTCCTCTTCTGCACCTCCTCCATCGTCCACCTGTGCGCCATCAGCCTTGACCGCTACTGGTCCGTCACCAAAGCCGTCAGCTACAACCGCAAACGGACGCCCAAGCGGATCAAATCGATGATCAGTGTCGTGTGGCTCATATCGATCGTCATATCCTCCCCGCCGCTCCTCATGACGCAGAAGGAGGAGGATCCGGGGACGGAGGCCGAGGGCGACGACGGCCGGCGGCAGGTGTGTCTCCTCAACAACCAGACGTGGTACATCCTCTCCTCCTGCCTCGTGTCCTTCTTTGCCCCGGGCGTCATCATGATACTCGTGTACTGCAAGATCTACCGCGTCGCCAAGCAGCGGGCCTCCACCGTGTTCGTGGCGAAGAACATGGTGGAGCGCCAGCCGTCACAGTCCGAGACCTGTTTCGAGGGCAACGACAGGACTTGCCAAAGAAAAGGAGCTGGCTCCGGCAGCGAATCCCGGTACGAGCTGGACAGCCCGCGGCCCGCAAACCGACACAGCTCCTCCAACGTGGACAGCAGCAGCAGCAGCCGCAGGAGAGGAGAGCTGGACGACATCGACTTGGAGGAGAGGAGCTGCGAACCCAACATAAAAGCATCCGCCTCGTTTTCTTCGGCGCTCCGCTTCCCCAGGAGAGCCGGGGGAGGCGTGAAAACAGAGGATGCAGAGGGAGCATCGGACAGGTTGAAGCCTCCTCCCCCGTCCTGCGCCTCCATATCGTGGGCGTCGTCCGAGAACTGCTCCCACCACTTCCTCCTCCCGTCCCCGCTGCCTCTCCGCAGCCGGCGGACGACTCTGTCCAAGAACAAAGTGGCGCAAATGAGGGAGAAGCGCTTCACATTTGTTCTGGCGGTGGTGATGGGGGTTTTTGTCCTCTGCTGGTTCCCGTTCTTCTTCACCTACAGTCTCCACGCGGTCTGCAGAGAGAACTGCACGATCCCCGACACACTCTTCAACCTGTTCTTCTGGATCGGGTACTGCAACAGCTGCCTGAACCCAATCATATACACCATCTTCAACCGAGACTTCAGGAAGGCCTTCAAGAAGATTTTATTCCAGACTCATAAGGGAACATAAGATGTCAATGTGTGTGTGCGTGTGTGTGAGAGAGTGTGTGTGAGTGGCATCACACAGAAACAGACAAACAGTCAAACACAAATGTGTGCACACACTTTTAATCCTGTTTTCCACTGTGTTGTCATACCGACATTAAAGGGCTTGCCACGCAGCCTGCGTATTGATTTATTATTCAACTGCTCATTCATTTATGAAATAATCACTTTCTATTCTAGTGCAAACGAGCCAGAGGAAGACGATTATGAAACATGGGTGCTGTGTGTGCAGGTTTCTCCGACTCTGCTTGCGTGATGCAATAAAATGTCAAAGTTGTAAGGGCGTCTTTTTACCGGAGTTTGAATGTTAATTAGAGGAAAACCGCTGCAGGGCTGTGAACTGTGTCCCCGCGGAGCGCCGAGATGTGAGCTACAGCGAGCCGGCTGACTGACTGACTGACTGAGCAAACCTTTGTACTGACAGAAGAGCAGATTTATAAGGAACTAAGGGAGAAAGAAAAACAGCTGTGCTTTAAAAATAATATGCAATGACTTTTTAAAGGTAGTAGTGTGTCTGATTTAGGGGCATCTAGTGGTGATGTTGCGGATTGCATCCAACTGACTCACTCCTCCCTTCCCAACAGCGTCGGAGAACTACGGTGGCCTTCAGGTAACGTAAAAAAAATGTGAAAGACTTTCTTTAGAGTCTGTGTTTGGTTTGTAAGACCCGCCCTGCGAAGCTGGTTGAGGCATAGGCGATTGGTTAAGGTTAGGCATTGATCTTAAATAGTTATGGTGAGGATAGCCAGGACAAATCAGGTTACAAGTACCTCAGCGAGCATGGACGCCTATTGCACAGGCCGGGTCTTGCCAAGAAAAGCAGTGGTATTGATAAAAACGCTACCAAAAACACAATAATTGTTAGTTCTAGGTGATTATATACTAATGAAAACATAGTTATGAATATCATATATTTATATCCAATAAATTACCTTTAAAGCTACACGCTGTTCCTTTAAAGGTGCAAGATACGAGATTGGGAGAGTTTCGATAGCCTCTAAACGGCTCTCAACATGGCCGGCGCCTCACAGCTAACAGTGCAAACAACGGCGACAGTGCTGACAGAGCTAACAGTGTTTGTCTGAGGGGGAACCGGAGGGTGGGTGCTACCCTTCCACGTCGACGATGCCGGTTTGGGACGATGTTAGCGTCTCTAACCAGCGTATGAGAGCAGTGCAGAGCGGCCGCCGCTAGCTAACCAGTGGGGCACGCTAACATGCCCCAAAGGCCGACCCAACTATATCAACAAAGCAAGGAGAAGCTCTGATTAAAACACACACAAAGGGCTCAGATAGGCATTACTTCACTATATCTTTACATAGGTAATAGTTGTTTGCTGCCAGTAACGCTCTGAATGTCAATTACTTGCTCTTTTAATGGCTTGCTGTGCCTCAGAGTATATAAACACCGGCAGCACCCAAAGTTTAAACTTTCACTTGGAGTAGACACGGAGAACGGAAAGCCCAATGAAAGTTACCAGTTTTCCACGCAGCAGCAGTGTTCTGTTGACACTGCACAGCTCGGAGGCAAAGACATTAAAAATTCATGTGCAGCGTGCAGACGGGCTGATCTTCGCTTTACAAAGAGGACAAAAGAGAAGGAATAGAAAAGAGAGAGCCTCTGAATTAATATAATGAACCTCAGGCTCATACAACAAAAGATAATTATTCTCTGAAGCTCAGGATGAAACAACTGGACCGGCTGCTTCAGGGCTCACGTACCGCTGGAGAAAACCTGATCCGACCTGAACCCAACACTTCGATACGACGAAGAATAAATCATTATTCATTCAATTGCTTCATGCAGATTGGGGAAACAAAATGTATTCTGTTGCTTTTAATTTGGCACGATAATCCGCGACGTTTTTTATCTTCCATCTCTACAAACACGAAGCACAGATACGAGTGTCGGCGGCCGCAGAAGGAGCCGCAAAGTCCAAGGCCACAAGGGACGTTACATCACTCTGGTTACCATGCAACACGGAGTTTGACAACAACTCGGGAGTTGCGTAATTAACTATTTCACCTGAAGTATAATGCTGTTGATAAAATATGATGAAGTGCGTTCTAAAGTGGCCCAAAGGGCAAGAAACGGTAATATAATGCCTTCTGGGGCGACCTTCCATAATTTCCTGCCTGCAAGTTAGAAACTCTGCATACTGATGTCTCACTGCATTCTGTTTATTGCTTTCGCCCCCGTCTCTCATGGCAGGTTTCTCAGCTTTTATACTGGACTCAGATCCAACACAGAAGTGAAAATAGTTAACATGAGTTAGAGGACAAAATGAAAAGCGGCAGGTGATCCTACAAAGAGGCGTGTAAGAAGTGGATGTAATCACCGTCAAGGCGCCCATTGGTTTGCGGAATGCTGTTTTGAAGCCTTGTGTTTAGCATTTGGGCTGAGCTAGCTAACGTTACAGCTCAGTCGAGATGGGCGCCTCTTATGTTCACGTCTTTCTGTCGCGAGCCTCTCGCCCGTGAGTAGATGCATCCTTCCTTCTGCATCGCGATACGGTTGCCCGGTGTAGTTCGGTTGAAAGACTATAGTTCCGAAATGAATCTGCTCAAAAAAGGGTCAGTAGATTATAAGGAGTAAACAGGTCATGATTTCTCAAAAGAGACGTTGCTGTCAACTTTTTCAAATGTATTTTTTTGGGGGCCTTTGAACACCACAAGCTGAACGACATCTAGTCCCGATATCTCCAAAACCAGGCAACTCACACCAAAACAGAATCTAGATTCTAATAGATAGTTAAGAGGAAAATTGTTCATTTTTGATTTATGGGGTGAACTGCCCCTTTAAGAGTGACCTCTTCTTTTCTTGACCTGGCTGTGTTCTTAGTATGTTAACGGATGTTATTGTTATTTCACAGCTTGTTCTTCTCTTCTGCTGCTTTACTCCAAACTTTTTCCTGATTTGCTAAATAGGAACTTGAAGATCTACAGCGTCTCTCTGTCGAGCTTCTTTTTATAACCTCCACATTTCCCTTCAGACCTACTGTACTTGTGCAGAAACCCACATCACTAGAATTGACATACTTACGAAAGTATTTGTAACACTTGGAATAGAAAATCTCTTAATCGAAGCAGAGTAAAGCGTTCCTGGTTTATAGTCTTCTACTCAAAGCTGTTGCGTTCTGCCAGCATCTCCACGGACTCTCAGATCATTTGGAGTACTCAATTGATTAGTATTATTATTCCAGAATAAATTACAACTTCTGTTGTCTCTGGAATTCAAAAGAAGCGGCCCCAATTTGGCAAATTGGCATCAGCTGTTGTCAATATCCTTCACAATGATTGGCTCATCCACCGCTAAGTGGTCTGGGAACATCCAATCATATCCATGGCTGTCAATCTGCCGCCGGTTCAGATGCTGCAGGACAGAAACACAAGCTGAGCTTATTAAGTATTTTTCGGTAGCCTGCAGTATGCATTGAATTGGGAGTTACTACTTCCTCATAACACGACACCTTTAACTTTGATCCCTCTTCGTTTATGTGCTGCGCAAAGGATTGTGGGTCAGAATTACCCCCAAAAAGCATGCCGGCTTGCATACTGCTAAATACTACCGGATGTTGTAGAACATACTGGTATTTTTGTCATACTGCGTTTGACATACAATGTATTGGGTCATACTCTTTCTCGCTTATCAAATAGTTTGGTAATCTGGATATTGGAACACACAGGCGGTTTTCCTGTGTTAGCTCTCAGCCTGCGATCACCACTAACAGGGGTGAAAGAAGTAGATCTTTTGATTAAAGGGACAGTTCACCAAATTAAAAACCTAGTGCTATTTATTAATCTACATTGTGAGTTGTCTCGTTTTGGACGTATCGGCCGTAGAGATGTCTTCCTTCTCTCCAATATAATGGGACTAGATGTCGTTTAGCTTGTGGTGCTCAAAGCGCCAAATTCCACACACTCCTGTCCCAGCGTAGGAATGCACGTTTCTGTCGCCAGATAATCAGTCATTAACACCGCTTCCCCCGATTTGTAATGTGCTGATGAGCCAGCGACAACGGATAAATGGATTTGTTAATTTCCAGGGTAGAGGCACTTCAGCCAAAACTTGGTGGGTTTTGGTAACTCGTTTGAAACCAAACCATCATGAAATAGTTTTGGCTGCAGACAGCTTTATCATCCTGTCTCGTTAGTGTCTCTGCATTCACATCTGTGAGCCCAAAATAAAGACAGTGAGCGCCCAGAGAAGCTCTGCCGTGCACACTGTTTAGAAGCAGCCGTGTGATGTTTCCTAACCTTGAAACTGTCATTGTTGAGCTCTCGTTAGAATGCATTCAGGAGTTGCTGGTTATTTTTAAAATCTGGCAGTTGCTTGGCTTGTTGGTTTCGGCAGCTCACAGAGGCCATACTGAGGAACACAATGGTTCTCCTCCTGCCAGATTGGAACGAATACACAAAGTCCTGGAGTCATCACATTTCACTACCAGCTGTCTCTGACTGTGTGGTGAGAAGCTACACGCCAAGATTAGAATATGTTAATTCATTGTTTGTATAAAAAACAGAGTAATTACAGTTTTACATGCATAGTCAAATGTGCAGTGGGTGTAAGAATTGTTTCAAGAAGTACATTTCAGATCAAATGGCAATACAATCACACCTGTGTGCCTGACATTCAAAGCATTAATATAGCATCAAACAGCAGCTATGTAAACATGAGTTTATGGTCTCAATCTCTAGTTTCAAGTCTTCTTCAATACAGCATGATGTTCATTTAGTAAATTATGGTCCATTTAGAGTCAAACAGACCATAAAGCAGGGGATGCTTTAGGGCGGGGCTACACAGTGATTGACAGGTCTCTACGTCACTCCTCCTCAGTCCAGATATGGTCATTTCTGTTCATTGGTTGCAAAAAAAACAACGGCCGTAATCCAAGATGGCGACGGCAAAATCGGCGAACTGGAAGCTTCAAAATGTCAGTCTACAAACCGATGGGTGACATCACGATGACTCCGTCATCAAGCAACCAACCTTGACCTTCTGAAAAGTTGAGGGATCAACAAACTTATTACAATGAAACTTGTAGGAACCACGAAGGTCTGTACAAAATGTTGTGCCGATCCTTCGTGTAGAAGCAGAGATATTTCACTGGATAATTGAAAACTGTGAGGCGGCGCTGGATAAAAAAATCTGGGGATCACCAAACTCATTAGGGTTTATCCTCTGAGGAAGTAGGCTGCATGTATTAGTTGATGGTGCATATTTAAGTATTTACAATGCATTTTATTCTATTTACTTTTAAATTGAAGTCTTCACAGTTTCCTCATAAGAGTTAATCCATTCATGTTCCTGTTTACATGCAAAGGAGGAGAGTCCAAAAAATGACTGAAATGCTGTTATAATGCCAGACTTACCCTGCTGATGCCATCGTGTTCCTGCTCTGAGCTGTTCTTTTTACAGCGCTTAAACAGATGATAATCTCTTGTCAAGCTGTTTGATCAATGGCACAAGAAATATTTTTTAATTAAAATGTATTCATGAACACTCCATTTGGTGATCAAACTGCCTTTTAGCAGCTAGTAACATCTGGACATTCATGTAGTTATCCATAAAACCAGACTCCTGAACATGTGATTGGATGTTTGTTCTTTTAATTGTGCTCAACAGGGAGAGGAAGAAGCTGAAGAAGTTGCAAGAGTATGCAGAACAGAAGGACGAAGCTTGCAGCTTTATATGAATACAAATGTGTGACACGTGGTGCACCACGGAGCTTTAAGCAAAGAATATATCGACTCCCAGCAGTCTGACCAGCTCTCTCTGTCCCCGAGCAGCTCTCGTGGAGTAAAATAAAAGACGAGGGAAAACGTTTGCAAAAAGAGAGAGAGAATATTGTGATTTTAAAAACAGCATAAATACAGTGACCAGGGGAGCGCAGGCGGCTCAGAGAATATTAATAAATCATGTTTTGTATGTGATAATGTGTTGTGATGTAACATGATTCCTGCACTAGAGACAGACACAGACAAGTACAATGTGTCCCTAAAACTGATCAACCTTAGCTCTGGTGAATTAATGAGACTGGAAAGTTAAAGGACTGAGTGCTGAATAACTGCTTTCTTTAACATGGCTCTTATCCCTAATGGAGAAATCCTAAATGTGATTACAGTCACAATATTTTAAAGCATATCACTCCTATGATTGTAAGTCTTACTTTTAATTTTGGGGAATATCGTCATTTAACTTTGTCCCATAATGCTTTGGGGGAAGTGCCATGTTGTATGGGTCTCGGTGTGTTCAGATTTCACTGAGGTGTGACTCTGACAAGTGCTCGGGTCGCTGAGAGCTTTAAGTACCATAATTGCCTCCTTGGCTAGTTGGTTAAGCAATTAGCCTTTAAATGATATGAAGAAGTCTACTTCAATTTGAATTGAACGTATCAATTAGAGGTGCTCTTAATGCTGATTTAATTACCTATTTATGTACAAGCAGGCCTACTTTTGTATTAGTTTTGGTTATCATAAAATAATACCAGGTATCAGTATCATTATGAGTGGGCCTGCTGTGTAAGTTTGAACAACTAATGCTTTTATTCTGTTAAGAAAGGAAGTCAAATAAAATGTATGGAGGAACATTTTGAAAAGTGACACATTGCATCAGTCAACTCTTGTTTGACCTTTTTGGTAATAATACGTGCACAAGCCTTAGTTTTTTCATTCTACAGATGATGAATACTCTGCTGCCACTGACATCTGTGCAATTTCCTTTGACACTCAAACTCAGCGGTCACAGAACTCATTCCAGCCCGCTGAGCTCGACACATCAGAAGAAGCCTGGCGTTGAAAGTAGAGTAGCTGTGGGACCAGAGGAATGAAAAGACTCTGAGTCTCTGTCGGTCAGTTCCTCACTCCGTCTGGAAAACACTTCACATGTTCGCACCAATTATGTTGGAAAAAAAACCCATTTGAATGCAGCATGAACCATAGTCGATATGTGCATTCAGTGAAAATAACTGCTCCCTAATTCCACACACCACATCAACGTTGTGTTTGAAAAACACACGTTATATTCACAAACTTTCACAGAAGCAGTGGTGGAAGAAGTATTCATATCTTTTACTGAAGTAAAATGAATATTACAGTGTAGAAATACTAAAAAAAGTAAATGTTACTTAAGTAAAAGTACAAGTGTTGACATCAAAATATACTTAAAGTACTAAAAGTGAAATTACACATTACACACTTGCAGCTAACGGTTGTAACGGCGCTAACAGCGCAAACAACTGCAACAGTGCTGACAGAGCTAACAGTGTTAGCTAACAGTGTTAGCTAACAGTGTTTACCTGTGGGGAGCTAGAGGATGCTAAGCTTCTACGACAACCTTGTCTGTCTGGACGGCTTCGTCGGTGTTAACCGTTTTTGTCATATTAGTTTGACGTCATTTGTTTCTTCCTCTTGTTGTGATTTTTTATGTTTGTTGGTGTGTGTGTTTTTGCCCTTTGACAACTGTTTTTGTTTCCATTTATGCCGTAAAGATTAGATTTTATGTGCAATTGAGACAATATGTGACTTTTGGTCCGTGCTGTCTGCAGCGACTCTCTGCCTCTCACTTTGCTGCCGACAGCTTTTTGTGGTTATTATAGATGATCTGCACCTTTTGTTCCAGCTTTGGTGGTGCTTCAGCCTTCGGTTTCATCACTCATGTAATTACATAACATTTTGTGTTAACATGTATAACTTCAATAGAAATTGAAGGGTTTCGCCTACTTTATCCATTAAATACACAGCGACAGACCCTTCGCTAAAGCGGACCCAAGGTTTTTCTTTAAATTGATTGATTGACTTTCAGGAAGAGACTCCACGAGCGCAGAAAAATCATTTCAGTACAACATGTAATCGATCACAGTTAGATGCAAGCAGGGAGTTTTCTGAAAACTCTTTTTGCTGTGTACAGTAGTTTAAAAGTAGTTTTGTAACTGTAAAACAGTCCGAGCCATAAAGAGAATACTATATTTAATTACTATATTTTATGTTTAATAAGCTCCTTTTTCTCATCATCATCATCACTTTATCACGTAATATCAGATGTTTTTATGGCTCTTTCACAGCATTTAAAACGATGACATTTTCCAGGGAAATCAATATTGGCCCAACGGATTGTACCTGCAATCAATGGAAGTAAATCTGTAGTAATTCAGCTTTGGTGAACACACACATATTAGCCATCGATCAACTGCAGAACGTCTTAATAGTGCTGACTTTTAAGGGAACAAGAGAGCTGGAGAGTCTATTCACTATTATTTAACCTCCTCCATCTGAATACTGCTCCTTTGTAAAGAGGAATGTTTTGCAGACATCGATGGTGCAGATACGTCTTTCAATAGACTGTGTGATCTTATTGTCCCGTTAGAAACCGAGTCCAAAGAGCTTTTTTTATCCTTCAATGACTCACAATCTATCTATTTTAGACAGAAAAAGGTCAAGAAGCAGCTGCTCATTTGTAAATAACAATAATGATTAAAAGCCAGTACTCTATTCATTTATGGAGCCGTGCAAGTCAGTGTATTTGACACAACACTGTCCTGCAAGTATTTCAGAATAAAAGCCTTGTGTCCACCAGACTGTATATAAGAAGTGGACGCAGTCGTTGTGACGTCACCCGTTGGTTTGTGGACCGACATTTTGAAGCCTCGAGTTCGGCAAATTAGCCGTCGCCATCTTGACTTTTTGAAACTAGTGCGCGCAAGTTACAATATTTGGAATGTGGAGGAGTGATGTAGAGACACCGTATATGTCTCTGGTAGAGACCTGTCAATCACAATAAGCCCCGCCCTAAAGCATACCCTGCTTTATGGTCTGTTTGACTCTAAATGGACCATCATTTACTAAATGAACATCATGCTGTATTGAAGAAGACTTGAAACTAGAGATTGAGACCATAAACTCATGTTTACAATGTTTACTGAGGTAATAAATCAAGAGAGAAGTAGAGTCATTTTCTCATAGACTTCTATACAACCAGAGGAGGTTGCCGCCTGGTGTCCACAGAAAGACGCTAGAGGGCTTTTATTGAGAAACATAAACAGGAAGTGTTGCGTAAATGTTATCAGAATCAGAACCGTTTATTGCCACGGTATGTTGAACATACAAGGAATTTGACATGATGGGAGATGCATAACATTTAACAATCAAGTAAAATCAACATAGGGCAAAGTAGAAACATATTAAAATGTACAGAAAGATATAAAATAAAGTGAAATATAAAATAAAGTGCACAAACGAACAGATAACAGGACTATAAACAAGTGAGATGTAAGTGTAGTGTAAACGTGTCGAGCATAATTAAATAAGAACCTAATGACGTCAATAGGCTTCAAAACCTCATTTCCACCGTCCTTTTTCTTTTTGCCGTGAATGCAGGAAAAATAAGCAAGGTGTTGGGTTGGCTTCAGAAGTCAGCAGCAGATATCATTAAACCTGTTGAATAAAATGTGTATGGCTAGATAAACCTAGACCTGATTGCTTGATTTTGATTTTCATATCACACTGAAGTCCCTTTAACCTGAAAGCTTCATCGAGACGGTACGAACTCGCTGAAAGTGAGTCCAGTAGAGATTTTACTTTACACAAAAACCTGGAGTATAAGACACGTTCTAACTCCAGTCCTTCTCTGTTTTATCAGGAGACGTCAGATCTCAAGCGGCTTCCGGCGTGTACGACCGCCTGGAGTTGACATAGGTGAGAAGTTGAGTGGTTGGTATTTGTGTCGAGATAAAAAAGATAGAAGACATGCAGACACACAAAGGGAGACGATATCTAATACCAAACAGAAATCAACAAACTCTCTAGTCGATGGCATTTCTGCCTGTTTTTGTCTGTCAGCTCTTGTTCTCTGTCTTATTTCTTCTTCTCCACCTCTTTATCCTTGTGCTCTCTGTCTTCTTCATGCCTTTCTTTTGTTATTTCCTTCCTTCTTTTATTCCATATTCAATTCTTTTTAGATGGACACGGAGCATTTTCTCATATCGTCGGATGGTGACAGGTGGCGGTTTGCCGCTTAAATTGAGGAGACAAGTAAGACGCCGAGCACTTTGAAAATCATGGAACCAAGAATATCAAAGAAGTCGTCCCAGTTTTTTTTCCTGCCGGAGACTTCGTGTGAACTGAAACGACGCTGAGCGCTGAAAGGGGAAATGTTCATAAATGGGGTTTGTGGAGGAATTGGAAGACTTCATACACGTATTATTGATGTTGCTAAGTGGCAACACAAAAAAACACAAAAAAAGCTTTATCAAATAATTAGTAAAGTAGGACTTCCTCCGTTTAGTGGCAGGTTTCTTCCAGTCTGAGCTGATTCATAGTGACTCGACTTAGAAGACCAAAAACCACAGCGAATAATCCTTTCTACATGCACTTAGAGGAAACAGAAATGTGAGGAGAGAACTTATTTTGTAAAGTTGATGTACGGATTCTCGAACACAGACCTGCCACCGCCGTCGAACCCCCTCAAAATGTGTTATTTTAACTAAAGGAAATGTTTAAGTCTGATGTTTGTAGAGCAAATGTGTAAAGTTTGATATGAAAATTTGTGATTAAGAAATTTGTTTAATGCCAAGTATGTTTTCACATACATGGAATTTACCTTTTCTTTTTTTGATGATGAAATAAGTAGCTGCAAAGTAGTAGTACTGTAAAAGTCAATAATCATGAATATAAGATATACATTTGCAATACAAAAACACATGAAACATATCTGTTTGTTCGTTAAAAGCTGTACAGTGTTAAAAAGATGAATAACTGTAGACTGAGTTATGATGCTTCATGTGTTAAAGCTGCATTCTCTCTAGTGTCCACCAGGGGGCGACTCCTCTGGTTGTATAGAAGTCTATGAGAAAATGACTCTACTTCTCTCTTGATTTATTACCTCAGTAAACATTGTAAACATGAGTTTATGGTCTCAATCTCTAGTTTCAAGTCTTCTTCAATACAGCATGATGTTCATTTAGTACATTATGGTCCATTTAGAGTCAAACAGACCATAAAGCAGGGGATGATTTAGGGGCGGGTCTACTGTGATTGACAGGTCTCTATCACGACGTCTACCTCTACGTCACTCATCTCAAAACATTTTGCATTTTCAGTGTGTACAGTTGGTGTAATCACTCTTATAGAATCAGTCCTGGCACAAACTACAGGTGTTCTGTGTGGATTCTACTAAAAGATCATGTTTCTTTTTTTGTTACTGCTGCTGTTTCATCAAAAGCCTCGTGGA
Organism: Pholis gunnellus; assembly: GCF_910591455.1. NCBI lineage: Eukaryota > Metazoa > Chordata > Actinopteri > Perciformes > Pholidae > Pholis > Pholis gunnellus. The sequence continues at coordinate 6,577,228 of NC_136528.1, forward strand.
GCACTTATTCAAAATGTTCATCTTCCATTTGCAATAAAAATAAAAAGGAATAAATATACTCAACTATCCATTCATTATTGAGTGACTTACTTTGATGTACAGTAGAACATACAGATAAAGTCTTATCGTCTATATTTTCCGGTTGTCTGTACTTACGTTTATCGTGAATGTGATAGCTAAGGAAGCCTGGAGGGAATTTCTTCAAATGTGGCACAAATGTTCACTAAAGGAAGAGCAGTACTGATGACGTTAGCTTTACATTTATGTCAGTTAATCCTCATCATGGTCACTTCATAATGACATGTTAAATCGTGCATTTCATAGTATTAAATACAGAAATCCTTTTCTTCACTCTTTTCTTCAATACTTTTATATTACTTCTGTGCCAATTATGAATTTGAGTTCTTTATAATAGCCATAGCAATAGTCATTTAAATTTAAATTCTCTCTCAGCAGCGGTAATAAAGAGCTCATAATGAAGCTCGTCTCCTGCACAGTATGTTGGGTGGCAACACTGCAGAGAAAATCACCATACTTAAAAACTCACTTAGGTTAAAACGTCGTATTTTGCTCGTGTTGGGGTTTGAAGAATAAAGAAACTCTATAGAACGTAATAACAGACGATGCAACTCGTTTGATTGGAGACGTTTTGTGGTGAAGCTGCATTAAAAGACTCTTGAAAGAAGGGAAACAGATATTTTTTGATGAGATGCATGGAAGCCACCTCTTCTCTTCCTGTTCACTTTAATGTCTTTGTTGTCCTCTCTCATATTATCTAACCTTCCCATTCACGGCGCTCCGTCTGGCTGCCAGCTCAACTCTGTCTCCTCCTTTGCTTTTACGTCCTTGACTCAGTTACGCAGATGAATTAATTTCTTAAATCCAATCTGGCTGTTTGTGTTAATCAGGTTGGATTTGTGCATTACGGTTTTGTTTACCCAGCAGCTTTAACAATGTATTTGTGCTCTAGATGGGAGTGCTTTTGTTTTTTTCCCTGTGGAGCTGTTGGCTGGATGAGATGTATTCTGTCTCCGTCTGAAGGACAAATCGAAATATGATTAGAGACGGACACACGCTCTTTAAATTTGATCTGAATCAGATTTGAAAACCACAAATGAATATGATGCAAATGTGATGTGCATACATCATAGAATCATAACAACATCAATCTGACTGCAGAATGTAAACACTCCAAACTCATAAATGGCTCAATGAATAAGAATTGGCTTTTATATTTTATGTAGAAGTGATGCAGAAGTTAATTTACATTTCTGGAACCTGAAAATAGACTTTTTGGATTCTACATTTCTCACATTTTTTGACCTTTTCACACTCAAACAGCTGCCCACTGAAGAGATGAACAGACGTTGTTTATTTATCCATATTTTAGTAAAAATAGTAGTTTGGAACATACAGTGGATTAGGTCTTGGTGATATGACGATCTATATCATTCAATATAAAAATGTCTAAAAATGGGCACCTTGGGAAAAACCAGCAGCCGTTAGTTGGCTGTTTTGCATCAACATGTGGAAACTTTCTCCAACAACAACAGGAAACCATCTTCTGTAAAGTTTGCCACACGACGGCCATGTTTGGAGTGCAGGAAAGTGTCAAATAGATAATTATATTATACATACATCTATACTACATAGTTCGTAGTCTTTTGTTTCCAGCAAATATTTTCTCACAAATGTAATGTGTTAAGAAACAATCCTCCGATTTTAATTACCCAGAATTAAACACTGTCATTTGATACGTAATGCTAGTATAAAAAGTATATAGCTTATACAGCCTCTGTTTAAAGTTAAGGACAGATCATAGTTATGGCAAATAAATGATGGATTACACATAAGGCGACAGATGCTCTTGATCGGAAACAGATGGACAATAAACAGGTGATAGTTGTTTGCAGGTCTGTGATAGGACGCGTACCCCGGTGTCCTCCAAACCACCTCTTTCTGCTTTGTTACATGAAAAGCACACTGAGGTTTATCATGAGGTGAGGAACCTTCTAATGTGGTCGTCAGGCCTTCGGATTACTGGGCTGTTTGTCACATCCGCACCGGAGCCGCTCACCTTTTTTCCAGCAGCAACTTCACTGCTGAACAAACTGCACAGCGCCTGTTGACGCAGGACGTTTTGATGTGATGAAGTCTTCTCTAAAGTCCTTGTCAAGGTTGATAACTGATTGATGAATGGACTCATCAACAGGCGGACAGCAGCAGAGGGACGCAAAGTGCCTTTCAATTTTCAAGCCTCTTTTTTTTCCCACAACAAAGCGCGACGGATAGCGGGCTTCAATGTTTTACCGGCTCTTATCTGTCACGCAGTTTGCCTCTGAGTTTTCAGAATCCACTTCCTCACATAGCACCAACAAATCAGTGGGAATGCGTCACTCAAACGATGCCAGTTTTCAAATATTGATGGTACAATCCGAGCTCCTCCGCTCGCTGCCTCTTAAATGTCTATTTGAAGCAATTTTGGGGGGAATGAGTGACAGAAAACGTCCTCTTTCATTATCTTGTATCTCTCATCTGCACCATCTACAGCATGGAGGTTACTTTGACACCAAAAATCTAAATAATGTAAAACAAAAAAGCCGCCCAGTCAGAGCCCACCTCCTTCCAGACCATTCCTCGCACTGTGACTTCAAACAGTTGCTTCAAAAGCAACCAAATGGAAAGGAAAGTAGATCTGTCAGGGGGAAAGTAGGTCAGAGGGACCAGTGAACACAGCTTGATGTTTAGTAAAGTGAAAGCAACATAAAATGGTCCCCGAAGGCTCCTCGACTAAATTCTGCTGTGAAAACGTGCAAAAATAACTTCAATCTATAAATATATATCTAAAAATGACAAGAAGAAGTTACTGCGGCCAAACTGGTCATATCTGATATACAGTTGAGACAGAAATCATGACGTCTGTGTTGTCTGAATGCTTGATGACATTAGAAGAAGAGTGTCGGAGCTTGATGTGGATGGTGACACACAGCAGTGACGGAACATACTGCACTTCTCAAAGGGCTTTGAAATATTTATTTTCATCCATTTCCTTAAAACCTGCACCATATACGAATAAATAGATAAATAAAAGAAACTGCAGCCTGGACTATGCTCACTGGCTCACTCCCAACTCCTTAAATACTTAAAATTTTAAATAAATAAAATTACTTGTTTGGGCTTTGAAAAAGATTGTGGTTGCGTTTAGAATAAGTATATTTGTTATGTAAAAAAAGAAAAAGAAAAAACAATGCTTCTTACGTAACTGGCGTTAGTAAAGTGAAGAAGTTGCGTAACTAAACTACAGCTTTATTTTATGTGTATGTGTTTTCAGTTCATGAAAGTTAATTGTAACATCTTGGTCACCAGAAAAATGTATCCAGAGATTAAACTCAACAAGTTTTTATCAACATTCTGTGACTTTGCAGGCATGTTTAAAAGATTCTTTTTCTTTCTATTTCAGATTATTACAATATTTGAGGTAGTTATTTCTCTCTTTGTGGGGCTATTGGCATTATGAGAAAATAAAGTTAGATGCAGCTCTGATTTTAAATCACGTTTTAGTTTTTGTTGTTTTAAAAAGGTTTTTGACTTATTTATTATAGGCTACCTTTACTGTGTGATTACTTATTTATTGTATCTTTACTGTGTGATTACGTAGTTATTGTACTTGTTTTGTCTTTGTTTTTACTAAAGCCTCTTGTTAGTGTGCACTTTCCACTCTGCTGCTGTAAGCTGCATATTTCCCCGCTGTGGGACTAATGAAGGATTATCTTATTATATCCCGTATATACCTCGACAGGATCGCAGCATGACTGTGCAAATGAACTAACTAACTCACGATTGAACCAGACAACAATTATAATACCTACTTATCCAGCAGAGAGTTGTTTTAATGATTAGCAAGGGAACAAAAGAAACAAAAAAGAAACAACCCCCCAGATCAATATACAACAGATTTCAAACAGGATCTTTTCCTCATACTCACCAACAGCAGTCAGATCTAATTTGTTCGACATTTTGATCAATGATTATTTATTAAAAGTATGCAATTTACTGCTATTGATGTTCTTTTTAATTGTGATTTTGAAAGATGAAATAGAGAAGATTGAGATTATAATATTCTACAATGCAGTTCTAAACATTTTCTTCATTTTTGCGAGTCAGAAATACTTTTAGTTTTTCCTCTCCCGTGATGTATTTCTGGCTGTGTGACAGCCCACCACCGCTGATGTTTCCAGGAGAAACTCTGGCTCCTGGCCATCCTAAACCTCCACCTCCTCATCCGTCACAGGTGGTGGGGGCTCTCTCACTAACCCGCTACCTGCCTGGTAAAATGAGGGAGGACGGCCGGAAGCGAGGCAGATAAACCCCCCCCCCCCCCCACCCCCCCCCATCAAAAAAAGAACCTGATGGAAAATCAGCTCAATGGGATTAAAGAGCAGACGGCGAGGAGGAAGCAGGGAAAGCATGTACTCGCTCTCGAATACGTAAACAGTTTGGAAAAGCTGAAACAACTCCGTGTTAAATGCACTCAGAGGCTCGCTGTCGGCACTCGACTCTGTTCCCATGGAAACACATCCTCTAAACATCTCCAACGCTGCATCGACAGCTTTGTGCACTGATGCTGAGCAGCAACGGGGGGGAAGATACGAGCAGATATCATCATATATTACAATGTGAAGAACTTTTACATTTAGCTTTTTTATATATAGAATACAGCGCTTTGTTGGCATGAGTTAAACAAAGACAAGTAAAAGCCTTTACACAGCGGGGGTGGGACGGATAAAGGACAGAAAATGCAAAATACTCACCTGCGCATATATTTCATATTTTTTTCAGTAGAAGTTTTGAATCGTTACTAGGACCCTATTGAACCCATGGGCACAACCCACATACTCAGCTCTGATGCTCATCCCACAAATGCATGTTCCTTACAAATGTGGCCCCATTTAAAAGGCAAATAAACCGGCTTTCCAACGGTATAAGATTGATTGCCAAGAAGCGTTGTTACAACAAAGAAATAATCTACCAAACACAAATCTCCTTACTTTTTGTGCTATGTTTATGTGTCTGTCCGTCCATTCATCGCTCAATGTTGTTTTACTTTTAACTATTAACGTTTTTTAACTTTTAACATTTAACAATCATTTTTTTATCATTGTTTACCATTTCTATCTCATTAAAGCACTTTGTAACCTTAAAAAGTGCTAAATAAATAAAGTTTATTTTTATTATTATGGTGTAATTTTTTAATATGTGCATTCTGCACAATGTGATTGGTCGATGCCTTTATTGGTGATACTGAAGTTTAGAAACATTTACCTCGTTCACAACAAAAAATGATGTCACTTTTTTGCCGCGTGTCAAAGTATTCATGATCTCATTCAATCTCTACATACTGGTCTCTACAAAAGGTGAGAAAAAAATGTATATTTAATAATAATATATATATATTATTATTAAATATACATTTTTTTCTCACCTTTTCTTTCGATTCAAAAATGGCTTTATCGGCATGAAAGTTTAAAAAACACAACTATGCCAACACATCAATAATATTAATATGAATATTAACACAACATTACGATCATTATTTCTCTCACGTTAAGTCGTGAGGTCTTCAACACTGACAGCCCGTGTCTTTCCTCCGAAGCCACTCATAATGAACGTAAACAACAAACATGCCTGTTGTTAGCACTCATAAATATAACAAAAGTGTTCCTAAAATACATCAGCCATCGATGCTTTAATTGCATTTAAAGCCTTTTCTTTAAGTGGATTCACTGCCGTGTTGCAACCTTCTAATGAAGCTCTAGCGTAAGTTCAGACAGGAAGACAATACTCTTGCATGCCTAAGCCCATAGCTTATTTACCATACATCTGCCATCACTCCTCATGCAGGCACACTCATTATTTCCTTGTTGTTATTGTTCGGGGCTGTCAATCATATCAGCTGTCTAGATCAGCTGGTCTCTCTAGCCAATAGCACAACGACACAAGGACATCGTTAGCCTATCATGTTGCTGCTGTGTCTCTTAAATATGATTGTCTCTACCTTCAGTTCATTCAAGCTGCTGTTACGCAACCCTCCACCTCCCCATCTCCACCCAATCTTCATCAGATTCATCAACTTCATCAACTCATCATTCTGTCAACCTCATCAGCCACCATCACCCCCAGTGTCTGGGCTCCACGGGGGGATTTATATTGTTGCCGCTCAGGGCAATCACAACTCGATCACAAATCTCCTCGTTGAGTTCAAGCGCCAAAGAACTTCTGTGTAACCCATTAACGCAGCATCTGTCATAATAAATGTTAACTACTAATCATTCACTTGTCTCTCCTGATTGAAATGCTGTTATGGTTTTTATCTCATACTATGTTCAAGGATATGGTTATTTATGGTAACTGGTATCTTTTCTCCTGACATCTGGGGCGAAACATCCTGACATAATGTCTTTATCTCTCTCTCTCTACGTTATCTAAAACAGTCAATCCAACTGCAGCCAATTTCTTAACACACTTTAAGTAAAACCTTTCAGGAAACTGACAGTTTGACATTCACATTCTGTCCTTGAGTTTTTTTTTTTAATTAGGGCACAACTTTGCCCTATTCAAAAAAAGCTTAGCTCAATCCATTAGTAATACAATGAGGGAAATGCTGACAGTGCTGAGTCATTGTTTCTGAGGGCAGAAACAGGAGGGGACAGTTAATACATATTGTTCAGGAGGTGAAGTGGGCAGGATTTCACTGTTAACTTTTCCCTCCTCGCTGTCTGGGAGGAGAGGAGGGATTAGTCTGAAATTAAACACTTTTCTGACTGCAGCTTTCCTTGGTTTTCTGTTTTTATTCTTAGCAGCAGTGAACACAGTTTTTAGTTTCACTTCCAATTTTTGGTGACATCCAGCCTTTGTTCTTATGGAGTTGGAATGCACTTTTTATAAATCGCTTTGGAGAAAAGCCCAGGCTGGATTATCAACCGGGCGACTTGGGCAACTTCCCCCGAGATCCCAGACCCTTAATACATCTGAATCCCAACAGCAGCACTTTACAGGTGTAGTTCACCTGCAAGAAGTCACTGAAATAGATGCAAAACAGACATTCTTGAAACCCAAAGCTCGCATGTCTCTCTGTGATGTCGTAAAGTGAAACAGCTGCAGCACGTTTATTTTGTGGCCCTGCAGTTGTGTTTTAATGGAGCGCACGTGGTTGTTTTTGACAGCCATTATCGGAGCAAACATCTGGAGCCAGACGCATAAAACTCACTTGATTCACGACTAAAATTCTGTGTACACACAAAGACATCACATTTATAAAACCATGTGAACGCCTGGTCTGATGTATGCGTGGGGTGAGCATTCACTGCACACTATTCTTTTGTAGATACCTGTTTATGTGTTGGAAATGGCATACAGTCATTTATACATCTGGCCCCCCGGAGTCACGGGAAAGGACAAGAGTTGATGATGCACCTGTGCACAGAGCATGTAGTTTTGATCAAAAGTGTCAGTTTTAGTTAACGGCATGACCACAAAATAGGAGTAGAATGGACATTCCCATTCAAATCAATGTAGCAGGATGGTCAGAGTGGCGGCCATTTTTCATGTGCACTGTTGTAGCGGGCTAACTTCTGTATGAAAACTAAACTGATTTACGGGAAGTCTTGGACTTTTTAAAGTGAGGTTTTACAGTAACGACTAAAACGAGCAGTGGAATAGTAACTATGAAGCGTTGAGAGTTGAGTAAATGTGTAACATTTGACAACTTAATGCTTCATCCACACATTGCTATCAACAGATGAGTGAAAACTTTGTTCAGGCCATTGTTGTAACCAGTGTAGCATTAGAGCATGGTGGAGTTAGCTGGCTAGTTAGCTAGCTTGCTAATTCCACCATGCTTTAATGCTACACTGAGAGCAGCATCAGCTCTCAACAGTCTGCAGACGCCTCTCAGGTGTGAAGTGCGAGCGGTGGGTTTATTTAACAACGAACTGCAGCAGTGGATGTCCGTCTGACAGACTTTTACAAGCACCCTAAGATGTCTCGTCTAGCTGGCTCATCTCAAAGAGAGTCTTTGTTAACAGATGCTGCTCTCATTAAGCTAAGCTGTTAAAATAAATACAGTTATATTTGGGTTCACATCAGAACAGTATTAGCTGACCCATCAAACTCACACTTGGCTTCATCCATTTTTAGTAATCGACAGATGAGAGAGCAAAGCTTTCGTTGTTGTTCTTGTGTAACTTCAGGGTACCACATTTAGTTTTACAGCCCAGAGACTGTAGATCAGTGGAGACAACACCGTCTGCAGCTGACCTTGTTGTGATGTGTTGATGTTGAAGAGCAGCGTTTTACTTTGATACAGCAATTTACACTTCTTGCTTTTATACACATGCTTGCCCTTCAGCTTGTTCTTGCTCTTATTGTTTTATGACTGCTGCCACCTTACTTATATATCTTATGTCTTTCCTCCCTTTTCCCCAACTTGGCCATTAATATTCATCTTTTGACTTTTTGTCAGGTCGCAATCCTTCTTACATGACTTAGGAGCACAGACTGTATATAAGAAGTGGACGTAGTCATTGTGACGTCACCCATTGATTTGTAGATTGATGAGTTCGCCGTCGCCATGTTTCTTTTTTCCAAAAAATCACAAAATAACTGAAAGAAATATACAGTATTTAGCCTAAAACTGACAAAATGCTTGTTGCAGAAGTAACATTAGACATTACGTGTCAGGATCAACAGTTCTCCCATTCGTCCTGCTGATGGCTCACTTCTTATTGCCAGCTGTATTCTCAGTTCTTTGGTCCGGCAGCTTATAAATACCTAGTTCTATTAAAAAAAACATTATTTTTTAAATCTTTTTTTACAATGTTGGCAGTACATCCCAACACAGAGCAGCTTTTAGGCATTTTTCTGCTGTTGGCTGGCAGACGAAACTCACAAGAAGGAACCTTCACACAGTGCAAAATCGATGGAGAGCGGTGAATTGTTTTCACCTCCAGTGTGAGCAGAACTTAGCTGCTCTCTGTCTCTATGTTCACAAACATTTTCAAGTCTAAATACGATAGCAATATAATCAAAGCTTAAAAACTACAGTGTGTAGATGCTTTTCCTGTTATTATACATTACATTTCGGCTCCAGCTCTACCATTAAGCCTTCACTGGTAAACTTTATTTATTAGAGCCAACAGATCTTGAAAATTAAACAAAACACTGTTTATTTCATTGACTTTATTGACAAGTGAAGGACAAGTGAGTCCTCATGGGAGAGCTCTTGCATCCTTGCTGTCAAACTCCCGTCTTCCTACTGAGGGTAAATAATGAGTGAACATTACTTTACCCAGCCATCGCCTCATCACACCTTTGCTCTATCTCCAGAATCATCTGACAGAATGATTACACCCGTGTTAATACAGCAGATAAATTATTCAGACACGTGCCAGCGGGGAGATGTCAGAGGTTGGGACAGGTTGCATCAGGTAATCACACTGGAAAAAGAAAACGTTGGAGACGAGATTACTTCCATCGGTGTCAAACAGCTCAACGATGATGTGCGTTGATCGTGACTCCGACTCAAGTGTTCAACGAGCTGTCGGCAGTCGTTTAGAATGATCTGTAAAAAACACATCCCACAGATTTCACGCTGAAAGATAAATCAGGAGGTGACAGCCAAAGCACAGACATTTATATTTAAATTTGACTTACAGATCCTTTTTACTCCATGATAAAGCTCCGGAAGGCCACATTTTACAGGAGTTATTGTCTCGTGACAGTTGAAGGGAAAATCTCCCGTATTTCTTTGGAAGTTTCCCCAGAAATTGTATATCATGATGAAGGTCAATCCGCCAAACAGTTCCCCCGAATAGACCTTATTCTTTGCCTGAAACAAGGCGGTTCTGCATTTGGTAATCTTGCTTAAATTTTAGAGCAGAAATGCGATTTCTTTGCTCAGCGTCTCCAACTTTATCCCCCTGTACCTGCCAAAAAAAACAAACAATAGCTTTTTAAAAAGCGGTTATTCATTTGTTATATTTTTTAAGGAGTGGTAGTAACCATCTAGATTCTCAATATGTGATCAGTTCATCCAAATAATAACCATTTGGAAGCTGGAGCTGATGTTTTTGTAGCTGTGAGGAGCTGCCAGCTATGTGAGACCAGCTGGTGGGCGTACAAAAAGCACATATATTGACAGTGTTTTTGTAACTGTTGCCATTATGTGTTGTATTATATATGTCTTATCTACATAATTTGTATGACACATTTGTGTTCCTAACACTAATGTCATAATTGAGAATGTATTTAAGTTGCATTTGTTATTTACCCATTATTTCATTTAGTATAAAATGAATAGTGCTATTATTTTGAAGTCTCAGCTCAAGTCTCCAAACAACTAATCGGTTTTATTTTAGTCGCCAGCATCGATGATTGCTGGTTCAAAATGAAAAGCAGCTTTTCTCTGAAATCAAAGAGGTAAATGATCACAATTGATAACAAGATTATATGAACCCCATTTTAATTTGCTGCATTTCTTTTTTGATAGACGAAGCGTACTATGAGCCACATCCTGTCTTGCTAGAAGTAGGTTTGGACAGTAATCCAGGTGTTTGATAATCTGTAGGCCGCTCAGTCGGGTTTTCTTTCCACTTGTTGCCATAAACATGAAAATCTTTGGTCACCTTCCAGCCAGGCGGCAGCCTCCAGTTCTGCCAAGTGAAGCCGATGCTGAAGTGTCTCAAAGCTGCATTCTCTCTAGTGTCCATCAGGGGGCGACTCCTCTGGTTGTATAGAAGTCTATGAGAAAATGACTCTACTTCTCTCTTGATTTATTACCTCAGTAAACATTGTAAACATGAGTTTATGGCCTCAATCTCTAGTTTCAAGTCTTCTTCAATACAGCATGATGTTCATTTAGTAAATGATGGTCCATTTAGAGTCAAACAGACCATAAAGCAGGGTATGCTTTAGGGCGGGGCTTATTGTGATTGACAGGTCTCTACCAGAGACGTATACGGTGTCTCTACGTGACTCCTCCTCATTCCAAATATGGTCACTTACGTTTATTGGTTGCGAAAACAACCCATAACCAAGATGGCGAGGGCGAAATCGCCAAACTCTCGGCTTCAAAATGTCCACAAACCAATGGGTGACGTCACCATGACTACGTCCACTCCTTATACAGTCAATGTTCTCAGTCTCTGATGTTTTGTTCTTCATCCAAAAGCTCAGCTGGTTTCTCCAATGTTTGTTTTGTGGAACCTCATGAATGACGACGCTTTCCTCCTCCGTGTCCGTTCAGTCCGGTACGAGCAGCAGCTGCAGTTTGATGAGTGGCGTCGTTTGACTGTTTACGTGATGTTTTTTACCAACATCACGTAAACATTCGTTGCCTCGAATGTAAAGCAGGAAGACCAAACTATGTTCTGCTCTTTGGGGATTTTTCTTCCCCTTGAATCTGTCGTTATTTCAAGTAAAATAACAGAAGTATGCCAGCACTCATTCAACGTCAGAATAACCTTCTCCAACTTTAATATATTTTCTATAATTGCTAGGCAAGAATAGGCTGCACCACATAGTTCAAGCGGCCAGTAAGATCATCGAGTGTTACAATAGCTGATCAGCCTCGCTCGACATCTCAAAGACAAGTCATTTTAAAGCGTCTTCTATACGCTCGAATCATCTCCTCTCAGCCAAAGACCACATCCAAAGGCTGATGACCAGTGTTTCTTATCAAATTGGCTGATGATGTATCCATGTTGTAATGCTGCCACTTGACTGTCTAGTGTTTTATTATATATTCTGTCTGGTGTTCAAGTCTGTGTGGGCTTTGTTTCACCCTGGACCCTGAAAGTTAAATATGAAGTTTAAAAACAATTTATTTTGTGAGGTATGAAGTATAAGAGGCAGATTTTAGAGAAAATTACAACACTTCACATCACAGCAACGATCGATCATATAGACCTGTTTCTCCTTTAACAGCTCTTAAACCTCAAAAAGTTCTCATTCTCGGCACATATTAAAGTGAAATCACGATAATATGATTATAATAGTAATACTCGTTAACCGGTGAGGTTGGAAGGAGATTTTTTTTTATAAAATGTTATGTTTCTATGTAAAAAACATCTTTTTAATGATTGTAACAGTGAATAAAGAGGAACAGTGTTGATTAAGTAATTTAATTATCTTCTGTCTGGATCTCCAGGTGATGTGTTGTTCACTTTAACACTTCAGCTTCTTTATCTTTATCTTTTTAATCAGTTTTCACTGATGAATCAGTTTAACATCCTGGATTTATCACATATTGTAGATCCCCAACAATGCCAACAGAAAAAAATATGTACTCACTTATATTGGATTGAGGGAATAGCATAGCAGCAGTAGTAGTAGTAGTAGTACTTGTAGTAGTAGTACTAGTAGTATAGAACAACCCTCCATGGTAGTGTCAGAGTGGACACAGATGGTAATAATTCCATAGTTATTTAACTTTTTGCACTGCCTCCAACTGTTCTCACGTCTTCCAAATACGCCTCTAGTACAATTATACATGTTTTAAAGTGTGTGTATAGATGCAGTACTAAACCAGGCTGTGACACCAGAGACTGCAACTCAAAACGTAAAGTATAAGTATAAAGTCCTCAGTCTGTCCATTCAGGATATTGAAGGCAGAACAAACCAAAATAAAGCCACGAAATCCATTTAAATCCATTTCCACCCAGACAATAGAAGCAGGTTTTAGAGAATGGATGAAAGAAGATTTAATTTGATTGTTATTGTTGTTTTCTGTCTGCAAAGAAGAAAAAAATCCCACACAAACACGGTTGCTTCTCAGAATACTAACACACAAACCAAACCAATGAAAGGGCGCTGCTAATACATACCTGCAACCTTATTTTAATTTTAATCAATTTTATTTATGAGATCGGCACCACAATGCCACATCGTCACGACTTCATATTTCCCGATACATCAAGCCAGGTGCCCCAGATTTAATGGAATTTCCAATTTAAGGCTATTCTTCAGGGCAGTAATGGACGCCGTTTGAGAAATCACAACCTCATTAGTTCAACACATTATGGAGCTGAGTGCTGCCAGGTGAGCTAAAGAGGCTTATAGGCCGCTGGGCTCTGCATTACCTGCAAGCTCCGGCATTAAAATGACTCTCATGCCCACCTGGACCCTGTCGAGCGTGAGCCTCCGCTGTATTTACTCTCATTTATGTTGTAGCCTTGCACCTTTTTTATTTAACTCCACACACTCAAGTTTTTCACCAGCGAAATCCATCCGTTCCAGTGCAGATTAAACATTCTGCGTCAGAAAAACACTCACTCAGTCCTGATGTGTCCTCTGGAAAAGAAATAAAACAACAACATTCAGCCTGGTTTCTCACAGTGGTGCAATGTCAATAAGTATATTTACCCAAGTAATGTACTGAAGTAGAAAGTCAAGATGCTTTACTTGAGTATTTACAATTGTGGTTCACTCGTTAGCAACTTCCATCATCGATTTCAGACTCAGCCATGTTTTCTTCCGGAGCTGATGATTTTACAGAGTATTAATACACTATGTGGTGTTACTGAGTACTTCTTCCACCACTGAATGTAACACAGACTTACATCATCCCCTGGGTCCCATGAATATTGATACATGTGGGATGTCCATGTTTCAATGTGTGTTTGAGGATCATTATCACCTGGATTAGAATCTGATAAATTAGTTTCTCAGTTTAGACGTGAAAAGTTTTTTACATTCTGGAGTTCTGGGTAGTTTTCAAACACACACACACACACACACACACTCACACACACTCACACACAGACACACACACACACACACAGACACACACACACGCACACAGACACACACAGACTGGTTTGGACTGGCAAAAGGATTTGATATGAACAAGGATTCCTGTTCACTTCGTCGCCATGGAAACAAGATGTGGAGAGTCTACCTATCCGTCTGCAGCTGTGTGTGTGTCTGCATGTTAAAGTAGCGTTGAGTGTGTGTGTGTGTGTTTGCATGTTTAAGTAGTGTTGAGTGTGTGTGTGTGTGTGTGTTACTGTCTTTCTTTCTTTCTTGCCTGTCAATCACTTTTAAATATATAATTCGATGCATTTTGATGAATCTGTCCGTTGATCTGTGATGATGTCCAGTCCTGTCTCGCTGACCACCCGTCTCTCTGTCCGTCTGTCTGTCTCTCTGTCCGTCTGTCCGTCTGTCTCTCCGTCTGTCTGTCTGTCTGTATGTCAGTCCGTCCGTCCGTCTCTCCGTCTGTCTGTCAGTCCATCTGTCTCTCTCTCTGTCTCTCTCTCCGTCTCTCCGTCTGTCTGTCTGTCTGTCTCTCCGTCTGTCTGTCTGTCTGTCTGTCTGTCTGTATGTCAGTCCGTCCGTCCGTCTGTCTGTCTCTCTGTCTGTCTCTCTGTCTGTCTGCCTCTTACTCTCCTGTGTCTCTTTGTGTGGCAGAGCTGAAGAGTTTTCACACTTTATTCAACACCTCTTGTGGAGCGGAGGCCTGACACTTGAGGTGAATTAAGTTAGAAAAATAGTACTCGTGTTGAAAAAGCTGCAATTTGTTTTATTAATGAACTCGCTCGTCTCCAGCTGACGGCACTCAGTCAGTCCTCAACATGGAGTACAGGCTGTAATGTCTCACTCTGACATTCAGTGTTATGCCAGATTAGAACAAAGAAGAATAATGATAATAATAACAAGAAGAAGAACTTTATTCATATAGCACCTTTGCGACAGAGTTTACAAAGTGCTTTGACAGACGAAGCAAAAGCAGGTTTCTCAGAAGACAACACAACAGAAAGCAAAACAAAAGCAAGACAACAATACATATGAAAATAATAAAGTCAATAAAAAAGACAATAAAAGGAATAGAGAGACTTCACATGAAAGCAAGTCTATAAAACTGGGTTTTGAGAAGAGATTTATTAAGTCTTATCTCCTCAGATTGTTCTGAAAAAGCTTTTTTAAAAGCCTTTAGATTTAAAGGAATACTTCACCCTTAGAATAACTTTTTAAATTACTCGTTGCATGTTACCTTTAATTTTAGAAGAAAGCTTTGTTTCTCTATGTTCCGTTTGTGTTCTGAACGGAGAATCAATAAAAGGACGGAAAATGTAGTAAATCATTGATAAACTGAAGGAAACAGCAAAACTATATCAAAACATCTGTTATAATATAATATACAATATTACAACATTTCAACATTCAACATTTAATTTGTTACATTTCAACAAATCAAAATAAGTTTTCCTTATTTCATTGAATGTTTTAAATTGTCTGTCTGTCTTGAGTATTTACAGTAATTAGCATGGAGTACTAGCCAATCAGAAGCAGAGTAGGACGGGTCTTCACAGTATGCGGATGGGGGAAAGAAATCCATCAAACCTCAGAAATAACCGGCTGCTAACGGCTATGAAAAAGATAATTTGGAATGCAGATGAGAGGGCACTTCAACATTTCCAAAGAACTATCTTGCACATTTTTTTCGCAACTAATTAACAGAAGTGACCATATTTGGATGGTGGAGGAGTGGCGTAGAGACGCCGTTTACGTCTCTGGCAGCGACCTGTCAATCACCGTGTAGCCGCGCCCTAAAGCATACCCTGCTTTATGGTCTGTTTGACTCTAAATGGACCATCATTTACTAAATGAACATCATGCTGTATTGAAGAAGACTTGAAACTAGAGATTGAGACCATAAACTCATGTTTACAATGTTTACTGAGGTAATAAATCAAGAGAGAAGTAGAGTCATTTTCTCATAGACTTCTATACAACCAGAGGAGTCGCCCCCTGATGGACACTAGAGAGAATGCAGGTTTACGGCATGAAGCATCGGCTTCACTCGGCAGAACCGGAGGTTGCCGCCTGAGTTCAACGCAAGAGAAGGACTTCTGGTTGATGCCAGAAAGGAGGGAGTAACTGTGGAAGTGGAAATCATTTGATATTTAAATAACAATCTTCTGTTGGAAAATCATTGAGTAACCTGCTGTGTATGTGTGTGTGTGTGTGTGTGTGTGTGTGTGTGTGTGTGTGTGTGTGTGTGTGTGTGTGTGTGTGAATCTACCATCTTTACGAACTCAATTACTTCATGGCCCACGACTCGGGGTGTTGACATGGAGACCATTTAGCTCTAATTGTTCACACTCAGCTGCCACATCTCTGCAGTCAAAGCAGGAAAATACCACTTCGTTTATGAAACTCACATTTATGCGGCGCGGTTCCAAGCCGTCGCATTCGATTAATGTTCGCGGAGAAAAGACGTCTTTATCTCAAAGACAAATCTGAGAACAAAGTGTTATCCATGATGCCATCCACTGCAGGCTGAGACTTGTGAATTGTGGATGAAAGAGGAAACTGACATTGTTGATTTATCTCTTTCTCAGTGATGACATCGAGGGGAAGGACTACAGATGGGCTTCAGTCTGACTGTCAGTCACGGCCCATAATCCCAACACCGCTGATTGGATTTTTAATGGAACTTCTGGTGATCCATACATTTTGAATTCAGACTCCCTCGAGTTGGAGCCTATCCCAGCATGCATTGGAGGAGATACATGGTGCGCGTCACTCCACCTTAGAGCTAAACCACAACTGTGGTGAGACACCCTCCTGAAGAACAATATCCATTTTATTTTTGTTAGTTTGAATATCATTATATTATGTATATAATTTGTTTAATTAACCACATTTAGAGGGTAATCAAATCATACCGCCTTTGTTATTATAAAACTAAAAGTTAAATATTTTAAAGGGGAAGATGACGCCCTACTGGAGGAAGATATACAGGGGGATCTTGGTCATTTTGATCTATAGAGGCTAAATCCCTCCCCTTCTGGTGTCCACCTGGGACCTTATTTCTAGAAAACAGAGAGAAACTAATATTTTTTTGATCCCATTTGAATTGTGCCATGAATTCCACATTTGATGTTTGTCAATTTAAAAGATAATTTTGCAAGTCAAGAAAGTATAATTTTGTCTTAAAACTGTGAGCACGTGAGCATCTTCACTGTGCTCATGTTAGCATCTTCACTGTGAGCACGTTAGCATCGTCACTGTGAGCACGTTAGCATCTTCACTGTGCTCATGTTAGCATCTTCACTGTGCACACGTTAGCATCGTCACTGTGAGCACGTTAGCATCGTCACTGTGAGCATGTTAGTATCTTCACTGTGCTCATGTTAGCATTGTCACTGTGAGCATATTAGCATCTTCACTGTGTTCATGTTAGCATCTTCACTGTGCTGTAGCATTGGGGTGTTAGCATTTAGCTGCTGTGCCTAAATGACACAGAGGTACTAGCATGGCTTTAGACTTGTTTTGCCATAAAAGAGCTAATTCATGCTTCCTGCTCTTTTTGTGACATAAAACAACTCTTTCAATGTGCCTGAGTGAATCAGTAAATCACGCAAATCCCTTTTAAGAAGGGGATCTAAATTGTGAACCAGTCACTTTTTGGTGAAGTGTGACAAATTTCAAGTCTTTGCAGGTTTCTTGATTGAAAACAGTGAAACACAACATGCAACCACAGGCTGGTTTCATTACATGTGACAAGTAAGTAAATTAACTTTTCAAGCGTGAATGAGCCCTGAACCAAAGTCCCTTTAAAAAGACGTTGATTTCTGAAGGAGTCCTCACACATGCACCGAGGTGGTTGTGGAATATTCGATAAAAGAAAACGAGACCATGTAGTAACACGTGAATGAAGAGATTGCACATCGTATAAGTTTTACTTTAGCTTGTTTGTTGTGGCTTTTTTTTGTGAGCCTAAAAGTACGATGAGTCAAAATGTCAGTATTTATAGAGCCGAGGAACTGGGCCGAGAAAGAGGAGAGAAAATGAGACACTCGATACAAAATGAGAGAAAACAGAAGAGCGAGGAAGAAAGAGCACTTTCAGATAATGACACATCCACCTCCTTCACGAACCAATGAATTTAAAATGAACGTGGACACAGTTGGTCGGCTAATATAGAAGGGGGGCCAAATGTTTCTCTCACATGTGGGTCAGAATCCTAAATGGGTGTCGTGTCGCTCCTTCTCCTCATGAAGTGAGAGTGTAATTCACCACCCAGCAGGACGAATGCAGCTGTATTTCTGTGCATTTGGAACAAACAGGTAGCTTTCTTCTCTACAACATATTCAGAGAGGCAACTAAAGTGAAGATTTCTGACCTTATATAATGGATTTTTAATTAGATGCTGCTGTTTGTCGGGCTAATTATCCCCCAGCCTCGACTCTGTTTCCTTTAATAGAAATGAAGTATATGAGGTGGCAGTCTATATGTATAACTCTCTTTCCTAATGGTGTTTTTTTTTTTTTTTTCTTTGCTAAAGAGCTAACAAGGTCTTGTGGAGGGGCTTTTTTTCGGTGCTCTGATTTCCTGAGCATTTCAGCGAAGGAAACGCTGCGAGAAGCAGAGAAACTGGCAATTATGGCGTCATTATCATCAGCACATTGGAGGAGATTGTTGGGCTGATTAAAGGTTTCGGGTGTTTAATAATCTAAAGAGACTGACACAAGAGGGAAAATATTAGTCAGATAAAAGCAGTGTTTTAGCTGTCATGGAGTTTGGTGGGAATTTGTGCACTTTCTGAGCGCTTTATTCATCAGCTTTGACAAGATAACAGAATCTAACTACAAAGCATTTAGAGCATTTCTTTAAGCGAGTGACAAGAAAAAGGAAATCTTCCTTTGGACTATTTGTGGTGCAGGTGATGTATTATAAAGCTGTATAAACAGGCACACAAAGTCTGTGGTCTATTTTCTATAAAATAAGATCAGTACTGGGGGGGAAAAAGGATGAAATCGAATTTCTGTACATGAATGATCCTTTAGCTCTCATGTTGGTGCTTGAAGCCCGATCAGTGGCTCCACACGTTTAAACCATCTGTTATCATTTCCCCTTCAATCCACACAAGATGCTGCATCCAGGCAAAGACACAACACCGTGGAGGGTTTTAATTGCCATAATGCTGGATGCATTGTGTGCATTCAACAAAACTCTGCAGGAATTTGAATGCTAATAACTTACTCTTTAGATGAAGAATGACATGTGTAAATTATTCATGATGAGCTGATACACTGGAAGACAAACAGATTGGTGCAATTATTGCAGGGTGTTTGTTTTCTCAAAGAAGAGACAAGCCAAGAAAGAGAAATATAGAAGATACAATACAGACATTTCTATTAGCATTTTGTATTTAAAGTGAGAGTACAACATGTTGGGAAATGTGCTCTTCTGCCATTTTACAGAAATCCCACATTAATCTGCTGCACCGTGCACCCTGAAAAACGGGAACGTTGCTCTTTCTTTTATGCGGGCCTTCCGTGCGTCTACATTGACAACAATGAATTTGATGGCGCAAAAACATGTGACGTGAACGACCCCCAAGGCATCAGGATGCTGCTGTTAAAATCATAGACTGTATATAAGAAGTGGATGTAGTCATCAGTCACCCATTGGTTTGTGGACTGATGACGAGTTCGGCGATTTTGCCATCGACATGTTTTTTTTTCGCAACCAGTGAACGGAAGTTCACATATTTGGACTGCGAAGGAGTGATGTAGAGACGCTGTATACGGCTCTAGTAGCGGCAGCGACTTGTCAATCACTGTGTAGCCCCGCCCTAAAGCATATCCTGCTTTATGTTCTGTTTGACTCTAAATGGACCATCATTTACTAAATGAACATCATGCTCTATTGAAGAAGACTTGAATTAGAGACACTTTGATGTAAATTTAGAATTAACTATTGTATTATGCTTATAATCTACATTCCTGTGACAGCAATGCATTCTGGGAGTCATAACGTCAGCTCACCGTGTTTCTTTTCACAGTAATTAACTGCTCACCACTGAAAAGATGTGTACAATTGAATTACAATAATTTACTGTCTTTCTCTGATACAGTAGAGATGCTGTAAATTGTCCAGTAAAATACTGTAATTTATTTGTATGTATTTTGTTACAGCCAATTGCTGTATCCTTTGATTTCAGTAAGTTGTGGTATTCTTTTGATTTGGTAGATAATTGTATCTTATTGGCAAAACTGCTGTCAGTAATTTACTGTCATTTTACAGTAAAACATTTTACTGCAAAAAATATATATATATATAAATTGAATTCACAATTGAATGAATTTCAACCGGATTATGCAAACTGAGAATATTCTATTTCCTCACTTTCTTTAAAAAAGGGGCATAGCCTCATACCTATGCACACACACACACACACACACACACATATACGTGAGTTGAGTAGGTTTTCTTATGAGAGATTAAAGTTTATGAGGGACAAAGAGACTTAATAAAGGTCCCAGGTCAGACTCAAACAGAGAGGTGTGATCCGTGGTTGCTGTCTCAATAGATGAACTGCCGTGGGCAGGGTTTGAACCTCTCTCTCTCAATGTCTCCTTTTCATTCCTCACACAACCACTTACGTAACCAAGTGCAACACCATGAATGCCTTTGAGGAGAAACTGTCCAAAAGTTATTCTATAGATTGTTGCATTTCACCCCTTCTCTGTGACAGAAGGCTTTGCAGAACAACTTTAAACTCTTTATACAAACTAGTTGGTTTTAATCAAACTGAACCCTTTGGTGAGGTCGCCGACTAATGTTGGGTGATAAAGTCTGAGTCTTCCAGTTCCTCATAAAGGTGTTGGATGGGGTTGACCCGCCAGATCGTTTGTATACACAGAACCATCTGAGAAGCCGTCGTTGGAAACTGTTTGGAAAAGGGTTCTGATATAACCTTTCCAGGAGCCACCATTGTTGTTTAGAACAAACAGTGAACTTTAACTTTTGCTTTTACTCGGGACACGTACAGCGGCCTCCTGGGTGAAAGTCCTGTGCACTCTATACTACATCACCTGTCTTCCTTAGCAGCACTTGTGCCCATCCTGGCGCCTCGATCAGTGCTGGGCAAGTGAGTCAGGAAGTGTGATTAGTTTCTTTTTACTTATTACTCCTTTAAAAAGTAACAATGTTACTTTACTCATTGTTTGGTTTCAAAAGTAATTAGATATGTTACTTATTATATTACTGTTGCTGAGCAACATGTTACTCCCCAACACGATTTCGTGGGTTGTATACAAACTATGTTGCATTGTTTTTTTATTGGCAGGAACAGTAAATGTGAACAGCCTGCCTGTTCACCCGTCCTCACCGGCGCTGCAGGATATATATAGTCTACCGTCCCAGATGGTTTATTGTGCTTAGCTTTGAGTTGTACATCTGGGTTTAAACCTGGTTATTACCTGAGCTTACACAGTCATCTTGAAACATGTAAGGAACAAACGGCAACCGTTGACAACTGATTTCTAAATTATACATTTATGCAGGAGCATAAAGGTTTCCTTTACTTGGAACAAAACCATGAAAAACAGCCCCAGAGCAAAGTAGATAAGGAATCAGCTGTACTGACAACAGTGATGACAGTGTTCATAAACATATATATATATGCATGAACATTCTGCAAAGCAGAACAGTGTTACAAAACTAAACAATCCATTATGACGTGAGGTGTTATGTTATGTTGTTGAATTGATAATTATTTGTTTGCTGCCTGAATCAAACTGTTTACGAATGTTTTATGTTATTTTTCAGGACACAGATCAGCCAGCAGAAGGGCAGAAGGACTCGAGTGTAGTAAGAACCTTAGACTGTATATAAGAGGTTCACATAGTCACTGTGACGTCACCCATTGGTTTGTGGACTACGTTTCGAAACCTCATTTCGGCCGTCGACATCTTGTTTTCTTGCAACTAGAAATAACACAAGCGAGTGGAACCGACTGCTGAATGAGACATTTTTAGGCAACTAAAATGTTACAATTAACTTTCATGAAGTAAAAACACTGAGAAAAGGTTAAAGTTGTAAGACAAAAACACAGACAACTCCCAGACCAGACAACGCCGTAGTCGCAACCTGTCAATCACAGTAGCCCCGCCCTAAAGCATACCCGGCTTTATGGTCTGTTTGACTCTAAATGGACCATCATTTACTAAATGAACATCATGCTGTATTGAATAAGACTTGAAACTAGAGATTGAGACCATAAACTCATGTTTACAATGTTTACTGAGGTAATAAATCAAGAGAGAAGTAGTCATTTTCTCATAGACTTCTATACAACCAGAGGAGTCGCCCCCTGGTGGACACTAGAGAGAATGCAGGTTTAAGACATGACTCATTGTCTTCACTTTTCAGACCATGAAGCTGCTGACTGTCCACAGATCAGCAGATATGATCGGTAAATAATTCACTGTTGCAATCAGCCACATTCCCATCACTTAGTTTCAACTTGTGACCCATGTTCCTCTTTCTTTTTTTCTTTGTTTGCCAAATGTTCTCATGACTTTCTCGACCTTTGCCATCAGCACACTAAGTACTTTACAGGTTGTTGTTTTTTTCGGATGCTGCTCTTGTAGTTTGGGCTCATGTGATTTGCTCTGTTTGCAGCTGTCGACTCATGCTTCTTTAAAAATTCATCATATGTTGATCATCCAAACTGATTTGTTGCCAGTCAGCCTCCTGCTGTATGAAACAGCTTCGTAATGTTGATTTAGTTGATTCAAATTTGTCCTTTTCCTTTAGGTGTATACATAACTTTGTCTGCCTCTTGTAGATAAATAATGTCACATAATTGACAATATATTTAAACCAATGAGAATTGTTTGGACTCAATGTTGTTCTATTATTACAGTCATGTCTGTGAGCTTACTGGAAATGGGGTTCATTAGAGGCCACTAAAAACTGAATAAACTGCATAACAAGCTTTTTTTAATTTTTGGGACAAAACTCAGGTTCAGTTTTCACCTCTACGTTCAATTCGATAAATTTAATTTTGAAAAATGAATAACAATTGATCCTAAGAGGGAACACAAACGTCTGTAGCAAAAAATATATTAATCCGATGTTATTGAGACGTTTCACTTAAAAACACAATAAAAAGTCAGGGTATCACTAATTAGACTTAATGAACTTCTGTGCAAAATATCATGACAATCCATGGACCAACATTGCCATCTGATTAGCTTTAACTTAATGATAATTAATAATATGTTGACTTTACTATCTCAAAATTAATGACGTAGTGTTATGTTTGATGTAAAAGATCTGACATCATGTCATAGATTTTAGAAGGTCAAGATTGTGACTTAATATCTCACCATTTTGACTTCAACAAATAACTAACTATATCATCACTACAACAAAGTATATCACATGTTTGACTTAAAAGGTTAAAATATTACAAATTCTAAAAATGTTGTCACTTCAATCCATCCAGTAGTTGTTGAAATATTTCAGTCTGAACTTTTAAATCCATTCTGCAAACACGACTAAAGCAATTTAACACCATAAAACAACTTAGCACCAGAGTGTGTTTGTCACAGCGAAGTAATATGGTTATTTTTTTACATTTCAGCTATACAATAATACATATTGCAGGACTGATGACAGCTGCGAATGTTAGTGTAAATAACTGTTATCTAAAGCTGCAGACACAGCTGAATGTAACAATCAAAAGCCTTGCTGGAGGGATTGTGAACACATTTTAGAGGCAGCAGTTTTATGGAGGTGAATTAGCCAAAACACGTGATTTCACTGCTTCATGCGACAGATGTGGCTCTAATCCAACAGTGTTTTGTGTTCTCTTGCTCCTAAACATGACTCAGTCATTTCTAAGCACAGGATTAATTTCTAACAACACTGCTGGCTTGAATTTAGCACCATCATGTGATACATACTGTAAACTCTCCATGAGTCAGAAGTTACATTTCCACATTTTTAATGCGCCTGAGTCTTACTCAGTAATGAGAGAAATGACAGTAATAGCAGGAAATATACTGAAGCTTTGTGCGTGTTGAGTTTTCTACTCGTAGTCAGAAATGGAAGCTGTCTATCATCCGATCCTTTGAACAACATTCTACAGCGTCTGCAAGATATGTTTCTCCTGAATTAGCCACCTGATAACAATTCATTTTAGGACTGTGCGTGATAAAAGGAAGACAAATATGAAATCTGCAATATGGACCCTTTAGGATACTAAAACCCAAATAAGATTATAAATGAATTAACACGTCTTTATCTGGAAATGTTCAAACCCTCATGATCTGAAGTTAATTGGCTTTTCATTTCTGTTTTGGGACATTTTATTGTATTTATCATTTTCATTTGCTGATACACTGAATCGTTTTTTTATGTTTTGTTTTTTGCAGAAAGTCGAATAAGGAAATCAGTACCACTCTCTTTAATCTTTTTTTACATGTTTTTGGTTTGTTTCATTCCTAACTGCTGTGGTCATGAACATTGGAGGCAAAATGTGCCCATCAACACCTCAAAAACGTAAAAATGCCAATTTATGGTTTAACTATGGACAGAGCAAGGCTAGCTGTTTCCCTCTGCGTACAGTCTTTATGCTAAGCTAGGCTAATCTGCTCTTTACTTAAAGGAACAGTGAGTAACATTCAGGGGGATTCATTGGCAGAAATGAATGACTGATATTCATAAGTATGTGTAGTGACTTTAACCAATATCCATTTTTTCTATCTAAATGCCACTGGGGGGTGAACGGGAGAACTTGTTCGGACGCGTGTTCCACAAACATTTCATTGTCCAATGCGCTGTCTTTCTTTCGATCCGTTGATCCATTTATTCCGGTTACATGACACCATAACAGAAACACATAGGATACTGGACTGGATAATATATCACCTGCGACTCCACATTGACACGACAAGTTGCCTTGAGACGTCTAGTTGCTTTGAGACGACTAGTCATATCAAGGCAACTTGTCGTGTCAATGTGGAGTCGCAGGAACAAGTTCTCCCGTTCACTCCCCAGTGGCATTTAGATAGAAAAAATGGATATTGGTTAAAGTCACTACATTAAGTCAAAAACTGTTGGCTTCCCGTCCACACACACACCTGGCTCATTATCAGGCACTTACCTAAATGCACTTTCAGGGCAATGTGCCACCCACTGATCCATGCCAGAACTGCACACAAATTCACCCTGTGTTACCCTCAAAAACAAAAGAAAACAACAAACCCACATTATGGCTCCAACAGTATGTTTAATGAGTGTATAATCACCTGAAACTAAGAGTCTTTGTGTTTCTTTAGCTTTGAATGAGCCATTCATATCTACATAAGGAGCGGGTCCTCTTCACAGTCCGAAATGTTTCTATAGTAGCCCAGAACGGACAACCAAACACCGGCTCTTTCAGAGACTTTCATGTTTTTACCAGGCGGTAACCTCCGGTTCTGCAGAGGGAAGCTAACGTGGAAGTGTCTTAAAACCTGCATTCTCTCTACTGACCACCAGGGGGCGACTCCTCTGGTTGTATAGAAGTCTATGAGAAAATGACTCTACTTCTCTCTTGATTTATTACCTCAGTAAACATTGTAAACATGAGTTTATGGTCTCAATCTCTAGTTTCAAGTCTTCTTCAATACAGCATGATGTTCATTTAGTAAATGATGGTCCATTTAGAGTCAAACAGACCATAAAGAACTTGAAGCTTCAAAACATCAGTCCACAAAGCAAAGAGTGACAGCACGATGACTACGTCCACTTCTTATATACAGTCTGTGGTTTTTACGTTACCTGAAGGCCACCGTAGTTCTCTGACATGCTTGGAAAGGGAGGCGTGAGCAGAGTTATTCAGTTGGATGCAATCTGCGACTTTACCACGACTAGCTGATTGGTTGTGTTTGCCTTCAGCTCTTATAAAGGTTCTTGGGATTTTACTTCCAACATCAAACTTCAAACTGCTGATGAACTGGTCCCTATTGTTTTGCTTCAGTCTTTGACGATACAACAGGACTGAATCTAATCTAATTTAATGTATTGTATTGTATTTATTGTATTTTATGAACATATCCGTCTAAATTACAAGTCATCATCTTCAGCTGTTTGAATGCCATTTTTTCTCACAATCCCTCCAGATTCCATAAAGCAGGAGATAGAGGAACGTTTTATATTACAAGATAAGTGTTCATTATGAGGTTTAAGGTCTTGTGTTTCGCTGTAATTCCATGTTTTTATTTTCCTTTTAGTGAAATCTACAGTTGCAGTACTTTTCAAGCAGTCGTGCTGTGAGACTTCAGACATGCTGTTAAATAAATTAGATTTTCAGTATTTGGATAAGCCTGTCTGTGATTGTGATGTTTTAATTGCTCAGTTTTCCCCCCATGAGGTTTTATGAGAGAAAGGTTTAAGTGTGATGTGTAGACTGAGGGAGAACCCTGGATGGTGGTCTCTGATTTGTGGGACGAGGTCGCCACAAGCTGTTCAGTCCTCGTCATTACAAAACAGATTTTATTTACGCACTCAAACAGCCTGTTGAAACAACAGCAAATGAATATTCCACCTGGTGGAAGACATGGCTTTACTGGCAGAATAATAATAAATTAAATAAGAAGTATATTTGTGAAAGAACCAGTGGTGAAATGTAACCAAGTATATTTATACTGTACTCAAGTAAAATTTTGAGGTAACTGTACTTCACTTGAGTATTTTCTCTCAGAGGGAAATATTGTATGTTTTACTCCACTACATTTATCTGACAGCTTTAGTTTTTACAATTTAAGATTGTTTCACAAAATATATGAAGAGTTGTTCGTTATAAATTAAACTACCCAACAGTTTAAACGAATACAGTTGAAACAATTAACAGAAATGAATTGGCATCTATTTTGATGGTTTTGTCATGTAAAAACATTCTGTGGTTCCAGCTTCACAAATGTGAAGATTTGCTTCTTTTCCTATTAATAATAATAATATTTGTAATGTAATCGTTATAAAGTTGAGGTTGGTTGAACAAACCAAGCATTGTCAAGGAGTCAGGGCTTAGAAATGTTACTGCATTTCTCACAATTTATTTATAACAATTATGAGATAGTAAGTCATGATTATGAGATAGTAAGTTATAATTATGATACTAAGTCATGATTATCAGATGGTCATAATTACGAGATAGTAAGTCATATGAGATAGTAAGTCATAATTAACACGCCTTTTTGATTGTGCAATAAAAAAAAGAAAGAAAAGCAGAGCGTTGCACTAAAGGCCGGAAGTGACGTAGCTGGAGTAACATAGCTTCCGCTCCTCCAGTCAGCTGATATAAAAGTCGGCAGTTTGTCGACAACAAGCCTGAACAGCTCCGTCATTGTTGTGTCCAGGAAGCTTTTAACTGCCACGATGAGGGTCTTGCTACTGGTCGTGTTCGCGGCGTTAGCCCTCACCACCGACGCGCTTGTTCGGTAAGAATGTGGACTATATGTCTGTTGTTTAATGTGTTTGAGCCGAAAGGAACACGGTGTATGGGAACTAATGCTAAGCCATTAGCTGCTAGTTCGTCTGTGTCAGCGGGGACAGCCGGTCTCGTGACATATTTAAACTGCTTAGTTGTGCTGCGATCCCACCACTTCTCTGTTCATGGATCCTCACTTTAGTTTAAGGATTTATCCTGTTAAATGTGTAGCAAAACCAGCTTTATTGGACAAGTATGTGTGAAGCCAATGTGTTCAAACACACAGAAATAGACATGCAGCTACAAACAGGGTCAACACTGTTAAAACCTAAACATTTAACTGCTGTGTACAGATACAAGCTGTGACTTTTGAATACCATAAGACCGCAGTGCAATGGTTTCTGGACTACATATGTGGTTAACAGGTTGCTTTGTGTACATGCAGGTGTGTTTTAAATGTGACATTATTGTTGTATTTGCACTCTTTACTATTGTGTTCTGCTGCCGTGTGGCAGTTCCCCACTTGATCTATAAAGTGCTGTTTCTAATTCTTTATCAATTAAAGCTTGAGACTGGAGTTGTGATAGAAGAACCAGTCAGTGGGGGAAGAAATGTATAATAATACTTAGTTCCTACCATTGTGGTGATGGTTGTTGGTTTATTTTACAGCCTTTGTTTTCTCTTGTGTGTCTTGTGTGATGTATAATGAGTCCAAACTTGAATGTGTGCTAGTGAAGGGAAATGAAGGGCGATGCTTCATCACACCTTTAACTGTTTCTTTCACATAACCAGTCCCCCCCCCCCCCCCCTTTAGTTCTTGTTCCAATGCTGGATGCTGATTGGTTGTTATTTAGCTGATTGTGACACTGATGAAGGCCTGATGTCTGCGTTTCCTCCTCTCTTTAATACCAGCTTATAGTTAAGAGGCACACTCTGCATTTGTAATACTTTATAATAGTTTAAGACACTTTTCAGCTGCTGTAGATTTAATCTAATATCCAAACGTGTTTTTTTTGTTTTTGTGAGATGGCAGTCTAAGCTCCCGTAACTTGTATTGTGCATCGTTTCAGCCCTCGACTCTGCACATACATCATGTGCTAAAAATACAAAGCTTCCTCTGCTTCGTTTTAAAAGCCACAGGGTAGTAATCGTTGTGATCTCGTGTCTCCATCACATGATTTGTTGGTGTCAGTTTACAGACACTGCACGTTACACTATCTGCAGTATGACTCAGATGTCAATGGAAGTACTTTTAAAAAGGAGGTTTGCTCTTAGTTTAACTTTTAGATTTCTTCAGGGTGAAGCAGTGATTAAGCCGAATATTAGTTGACTCTTCATGAACTCATTACAACTGATGTAAGTTCACTTTATTAGGTGGGTGGGTGAGACTAATGTCATGCAGCAGTCCTGTGATAAATCCTCCTCCATGACTGTTCTGTGGAGCTGTTTTGATATAACTTTAGGATCATTTTAGAGACTGAATCACAGGTGTTTCTATTATTTTGTATATCAGTGAGGGTAGGATACATAGCAAACACTCTTTATAACACAATACAGTAGGACTGCACCTAACGATATTATTATTCTCAATTGTTTTCTTGATTAGTTGTTTAGTCAACTCAAATTTTCTAGACCAATCGGTTCAACAGCACAACAAACTGTAGGAGGTATTCCAGGACTGTTGCATTAAAGTGCATCGGGTTTAGCTCATTGTAGCGATTAAACTGACTGTGTTTTGAAAATATTGACGTAGTGGGGTCATTTCTGGTCACAGACGTTGTGTCATACTTTATGAACAGCACCTATAATATACTGCAACCCTCTGAGAGGTGCCGCTCTGCAGATAAGCATGAGGAATGTGGGTCAGGTCTGATCTGCAGCGCCACTAGTCGTGTTTATACTTCAGTTAAGCAGCTAATCAAACTCAAATTCCACTGCATCTGTCCAAAAATGGAAAGATTCAGAGATCTGGCTTTGTACTAAGTCCTAAATCTCCCTTCTGTGTTTCTTTTCAGAATTCCCTTAAAGAAATTCCGTTCCATCAGACGTGAGCTGACCGACTCGGGGAAGACGGCCGAGCAGCTCCGGGCCGACCGGCCCTCCCTGAAGTACAACTTTGGCTTCCCCCCCGGTAACGGACCCACTCCAGAGGTCCTGAAGAACTACCTTGACGTAAGCATCACTCTCCAGACCGCTGACCTGTGGACCCTTAAAGTCTTCTTCCCTGGGGGGGGGGGGGGGGGGGGGGGGTGCTACAAAGGTCCTCTTGTGTTTCTACAAACGCAGCTTTTAACAGCTGATTCAGTGTTGATCTCTACGCCTCTTAAACAAAGTGTGTCACTTTATCAGGCTTTTTATCTTCAGTAATGACATGAGTCAGCCTCTCAAGATTACAGCCACATTGTTGAAAATCATTTTACGTCGTTATTCATGATAGTGCAAATATTTTAGATAACCCTAAAGCTGACACAACACCGGCACTGTGCTCTCTCTCATTGATGTTTACGCTCTTCTGTCAGCAAGTCACATGACACGATAACGCACAGAACGGGAAAGAAAAGGGTTTTATTTCTCTGTGGTGTCTTTTCCATAATGTTGGTATAACAATCTGAGCCCGTCTGTGGCAAAAACTAGCACTTTTAGTGGAAATGTAAAATACAAAATCTAGACAAACGAAACCATCTAAAGCGCTACATACCACTGAGTAAGCGTTTCATTCTGTCATTTAAGCAAAGCACCGCCACAATAAATCTGGCAGCTCTCAAAAGTACTTTGTGTCCTGGATGACTCGACAAAACTCTGCAGTCTGGCGGTTTTGAGTTTTTTGACCAGAGTGACTTTCAGTCACAAGAAACGGAAGTTTGTTTCACTTCCTACGTTTGTTGCGTCATCGTTTGTTGCGTCACACAAACGGCAGCGAGTGATTTATTGTCGCGACTCTGTAATTATTTGACCTGCATCCTTCTGACATTCGCTGACACCAACAGCTGTGAGGCCTCTTCATCTTCAGCTTCATCAGATTGTCTGGACTCCACTGAGCTTTGAGAGACCTGGTTGTTGTTGTTGTCGTTGTTTTAATCTCTAGACTCTGATACGGGCTAAAGTGCAGTTTATTAACCGTAAGCTGGATCCTGACCTCATAAGTGAAGTATTTTTTAAATACAAATGGCTTTTTTTAGATTTATAAAAGAGTCTCAATATATAATTTTTAGATGAGAACATGAAGGTTATTGAGTTACCTTCACGCTGCTAAAATATAAACAAAATGTTTAATAAACACAGTGGAGTCCAAAAATATGACTTTTAATTTGCACATTAAAATGTGAATGTTTTATTTGAGCAATAAAACGTCTTAAATTAACTACAACTGAATGGTCATTGGTGGTGATTGTGATCAGCACACAGCCGATCATATGAATGCTCATCATGGTTTCAACTATCGGTTTGCCTTTTATTTCAAAATAAAAGCACAATGTTCAAGATTACTTAATCAAAGATATACTTAAAAAAAAAACATTCCTCAAACTGTTACTGTGTTAAACTAGAGTTTAAAATCCTACATCTGCAAGTTTTAAACAGTTTTCATGAATGAAAAGACCCCAAATGAACACTATAACTCGACTAGTTTATCACTACATGCAAATTACTTTAACAGCATTTATTTTGGAGAGATTCTGTCCAAATCTTTTACGCGGTTGATGACTGTAATCGTGATCACTACACAACACTTTGTTTGTTTTCAGTTTTATCGTCTGCTGGTTGTGCTGAGCTTTATTTTTACAACAGACTATCTGTAGGAGAATAATCATTTATCTTGAGTTAGTGAAGCCACTTCTGAACTAAAGCGTCCGGCTCAGTTTCTCTGCTGTCGGTAGAAATCCGCCATGATGGATTATCGTAATCTCTCTTCCTGAAAACACCAGATCAGCTCGAGGATTATGTGTTCTCCCACATGGATTTATTTACTTCTCCACTAAGCTTGTGAACGTCTTTGTTGTTTTCTCGTCCAGGCCCAGTATTACGGTGAGATCGGCCTGGGTACCCCTCCTCAGCTCTTCACCGTGGTGTTTGACACGGGTTCCTCCAACCTCTGGGTTCCCTCCGTTCACTGCTCCTTCACAGACATCGCCTGCTGTAAGTCCAACTCAAGTCCTCACAAACACACACACACACACTCCCCCGCGTGTTGGCTGTAAAATGACATTTCTTTACTTTTTCCTCCTTTTTCAAAGTGCTCCACCACAAATATAATTCTGCCAAGTCCAGCACCTACGTGAAGAACGGCACTGCCTTCGCCATCCAGTATGGAACGGGCAGTTTGTCGGGCTACCTCAGTCAGGACACGTGCACGGTGAGTTCACGTCTCAAACTGTAGTTTCAGACGCTCACGGATCAGATCAGCGCGAAAGAAAAAGGAAGCAAATAACAATAACTTTTAGAGATCCTCCGAACATGATGACCGTTGATGCATCATATCTGCAGATGGAATGGTTTTGTTTGTTTATAGCAGCTGGTCTACAAAGCTCCAAACCCCAAAATAATTTAACGCTCTGAAGTGTAAACCATCAAAACTTGTGTTATGCTTTCACTTTAAGTCATCTATAGTGATTTTTAATTTTCAATTCGAATGATTAGGAAATAAAAGGTTATATTTTATTGTAAAAATAAATAAATCTTCTCATTAGTAGTTTATATTATAAGCTGCTTAGAGCTCGTGTTAGGAAGTTAAACTGCTCATAATTCATCTAATATCTATTTTATATTAATGTGAAAACATCTTTCAAATAACTAGATTTGTTTAAGTTTGTGACCAAAAACTAAATTTTACGAGATTACATGTGAACACATCATGATAACGTTCTAATTAACCATCGCCCAGTACTCATTCTTACTGAGCAGAGCCTGAACGCATCATGATGTCACTGAACTCCGTACATACCGCTAACGTTACTAGCGCTCCTCCTGTTGCTTTAAACACTGATTTGTTGTTTAAAATGTAACATTCGAGATCGATAGAGCGACTATAAAAGCATTAATGCTGATGTCCTGATCAAATGTTTTTACTGAATATCATCCAATAACTAACTTTACTTCACACTGTGATGGTTAAACTGTAATTAATCCGTACAGACTACGTCCGTCACACCACTAGTTTCAGAGGAGTTTTACTTGATTAACCTCGTTTTATTTATTTTATTATTGCTGTTCTAGATCGGAGCCCTTTCGGTGGATAAGCAGCTTTTTGGTGAAGCCATCAATCAGCCCGGCATCGCCTTCATCGCCGCCAAGTTCGACGGCATCCTCGGCATGGCCTACCCACGCATCTCCGTGGACGGGGTGGCGCCGGTCTTTGACAACATCATGAGCCAGAAGAAGGTGGAGAAGAACGTCTTCTCCTTCTACCTGAACAGGTGGGGGAACCGACCATTATAAAGTCTTATTACCTGCTGCCGTTCAGTCTGTTTCTGTAGGAAGCAAAGTCAATTCTCTGCTGCAGGAACTAAACCATAGTGTGACCTGCCGGATACTAGAGACTCATTTATGTGCTGTTTGGAGGCGGGTGAAGTTGTTTGTGTTGTTCTGATTCTGCGCTGGTCCTGGGACCCTGTTTGGCCGGCACAATTACATTATTACATCTGCCTCATCAATCACCATCGACTGCCAGCAACTCTGTTCCAGCGGTCAGTTCATGTTTAAGTTTCTGCAAACGTTCAGTTTAAAAGCCGTCTTTTCCTGCAGCAACGCTCTGACCGACCACAGCTGAGACCAGCGGGCTGTAGATAAGGACGCGTTACAGATGGAGCCTTCTCACTAATGTGACATCAGAGAACAAATAACACGTTGTTCCTCTTCTGAATGTAGTCTTCCAATATTCTTCTTAATGCTCGATTCCTTTGCATCTCCGTTTGAGCTATTTTAAGAGAAACTATACAAACTAAAAAAAAAAAACCTTATTTCAGTTGATTCGTGACATTAATGTCAGTTTATGGCCATGATCTCATTCTGTATGTTTATATTAACATTGGGTGAACAATAGAGGAATATGAATAGTTTTATTCCTGTATACTTCAGTCTCAGAGCGCTCGGCAACTGTTTTCTGCAACGAAGTTAAAGAGACGGATGATCTGTTGGTGGAATAAATATTGGACACAAATGCACGACTACATATGAATCTACTGGATGTTTAAATAAAACTGTTTTCTGCTTTTTGGCGCTTGCAGTGAGGACATGTGTTGTACTGGGACGCATGTAGCACTTTTCTTGAAAGAAATCGGTTGACAAAGTCCAATGTAATGGAACACAAACTGTTGCATTGTGGTTACAGATGTTTCAGAAACTGTTATTTGACTACAAAAGAAGCTATCAGCATGTCTTGACACCACAAGGGTTAAATGAGAAACGACTTTATTGTAACTTGTTTAAACATTTGAATCCGCTGAAGTTGATCCGGATGTTTTTACGTCTGTGGTGACGAAGTTTTAACTTCCCGTCTTCTCTCTCTGGTCAGGAACCCGGACACCGAGCCCGGTGGTGAGCTGCTGCTCGGAGGAACCGACCCCAAATACTACACCGGGGACTTCAGCTACGTCAACGTCACCCGCCAGGCGTACTGGCAGATCCACATGGACGGGTGAGAGCTCCAACATTACACTTTAAACGAGGATTAGAGTTTATTTCATCGGTGACATTAAGATCTCTTTTCCAAGAGACCTGAGAACCAGAAGCATTCAAAAGAAAACAATCAGCAAAACAGAAGAAGGGCATCACACACACAAACATTAAGAGTGTAGGACTCTAGTTTGAGGGCAGTGAACATGTCATTCCATTTAAAAGGTGTTTAGGACCAGAAACCAGTTCTGCCAGCATTCATAAGGGATCAAGGCAGCAAACTCCGGTTCTGACTAGTATAGCCAATACTGAAGTGTCTTAAAGCTGCATTCTCTCTAATGTCCACCAGGGGGCGACTCCTCTGGTTGTATAGAAGTCTATGAGAAAATGACTCTACTTCTCTCTTGATTTATTACCTCAGTAAACATGAGTTTATGGTCTCAATCTCTAGTTTGAAGTCTTCTTCAATACAGCATGATGTTCATTTCGTAAATTATGGTCCATTTAGAGTCTAACAGACCATAATCTTAACTGTTCCAGGATGGCGGTGGGCAGCCAGCTGAGCCTGTGTAAGGACGGCTGTGAGGCCATCGTGGACACAGGGACGTCTCTGATCACCGGCCCCGCTGTGGAGGTCAAGGCCCTGCAGAAGGCCATCGGCGCCATTCCGCTCATCCAGGGAGAGGTGAGACCAGCGACTTCTAAAAGGACTGACTAGTATTGTCCCGGTCTCAAAGCCTGATGCTCTTCTTCTCCTGAGCCATAGAGCTCCATTTAAAAACACAGCAGTGAACCATTGAAGTGGGAGAAAAATACGTTTCTTTTTTTGTATTGGCTTTGTTCACAATTAGAAATATAGAATAACATTAGCCTGATCTGTTACAACACATGTTATAACATATTTGCCTAATGACCTTTTGCGTAACATTTATTGGGAATAAATAAAAACAGACTTGCCGAGTCTTGGGTAACTTTTTTTGCAGAATTTATGGCGATTTCTTTGCTTTTCTTCCTTTGACCGAGATTGATACTCTAAATATCTTTTGGGGTTTTAATTATTGGACAAAACGAGCAACTCTGACGACAATGTGTGACCATTTAACGACCCTTTTATAGACCAAACAGTTAATTGAGAAACATGTTTTTGTTGCTGCTCAGTGAAGGTCTTGTTACGTGTGTTGAAGTAATAACGGCGCCGTTCAAGAAGTAGTTTAAGTTTTTATTGTATTAGGGTTCATTTAATCTAATTAGTAACAGGTTTCACTACATTAATTTTTGGTGGTCTATGTCACATTTCCTTTTTTTTTTTTTTTTAGTACATTAACATAACTTTGTGTTCTGGTCGTTTCAGTACATGGTGAGCTGTGACAAGGTCCCAACGCTGCCCGTCATCACCTTCAACATTGGCGGCAAACCCTACTCTCTGACCGGAGAGCAGTACGTTCTCAAGGTGAGACTTCCTGTCAGACGGGTGATGTTTATCCTCCAGCAGGGGGCGACGGAGAGGCGGCTCCTTCAGCAACAATAGACACTGTGTGGACTGAGTGTTGCATCATGAAAAACTAAACAAGTGCAGCTTTGTTCCACTTTGCTGAGCTGGTTTGTTGTCTGAGGAGTGATTACACATTCCTCTCTGTTTATTTAAGAACGTCTCTGACTGTCTTTCTCCTTCTTGTTATTGTCCAGGTGAGTCAGGCTGGAAAGACCATTTGTCTGAGCGGCTTCATGGGTCTGGACATCCCTGCCCCCGCCGGGCCCCTGTGGATTCTGGGAGATGTGTTCATCGGGCCGCACTACACCGTCTTCGACCGGGACAACAACAGGGTGGGCTTCGCCACGGCCAAGTGAGAGCGCATCCTGCGCTGGAGGCACATGTTTAAATGCAACGCTTTACGAAAACCACAAATCTGAGCTGCACACTTTTTCTGTTGCTTCGCAATTGAACAGTAATTAGCAATAGTGTGTGTAGAGCCTAAACGCACTGATCACAATAATGTGTACGATTTCCAGCCGAGTGTGTGAAAGATTTGTGATTTGATATGTTGTGTGACGGGGTGAACATTTTAAACCAAGTGATCTTTTTTCTTTTTTTAAATCAGGGATTTTAATTTACATTTTAGGAGGACGTTGTTCCTCTTCTACTGACTGTGAGATGTATCTTGATGTGATTGGCCTGAATAAACCGTTTTTAAATGAAGCAGTGACGCGTCTTGTTAATTAATTGCTCCTCTTCGATGGTGAAAACTTGCCTAAGAGTACTAAACATGTCACTGGCTATTACTTCATAATTAGTCTACAGAAATGAGAGTGGTATTAATCCTTTCTGCAATAATGTGAATGCAAACATTTCCCAAAAGACCGAACTCTTCCTTTTTTAAATATCAGACTTTTTTTAAAAGTGAAACTTTAGATTTACCAGCGAGGCGATCCCAAGACTCAACAAATCCTTCAAACTTTATTATTCTCTTCAATCACTTAAATGTACAAAAAGTCAACTGTACATTAACCAAAGATTCATCCATAAAAAGTTATTTCACTTGACGTTCTCAATAAAAACAGTCCACATAAGAACGTCCCCTCAGCTGTTTAGTATTCAGTAGCTAAAGTTTGTCTTCACATGATGATCACTATAAAATCCGGTTTAGTAAATCTTCATCACAGCACCGCAGTGACCTCGTTCACCGCAGACAAATCTCTCCTCTGGGTTTGGCCTTTTATTGCTGACTCATGTTATCAGCTGACTTCCTGATCTGACTGGAAGTGAATACAAAATCTATTGTGGTGGTTTAATATCCATTGAATATATATATAACCCTATACTGTAAATGTCTGTAAAATTCACTTTATAAACGCACATAAAATGACCAGATGTGAATTAAATACCTCACAAATTAATGCAAAAAATCCAGTAGATCCAACATTATAATAACCACTTTCTAATAAGGCATCCTTAAGAAACATAAATACTATTATAATGGGTTTATTAATGGTTAATAAATCCTTTACTAACGCTTTATAGATCAAATATGAGTCGTTAACGTCTGCTTTAGGCTCCAATTAATCATTTGACCTCTGACCTTCTGGACTAATATCCATTCATTTTAACTTAACATTTAAAGCTTTAGACAGAGTTCTGATAATAATCTAATTAGTAACTCACCTTGCATGATAGAGGGAGTAGTTCAACTTAGTTGTTTTGATCAATGACAAGTACTTTATAAAGCGTTAAATGATTCGTTAACTAATAGACCATAACATTTATATTTTATCGAGAAAATGATCTGCAGATTAATTGATAATGAAAAGTTAGTTTCAGCCCTAACTACAACATATAAACCCTTTTTATTGTAATTGATGCCTTATTAGAAAGTGATTTTGCAACATTGCCCTCAGCTCACTTTATTACAACTTGGATGTTATTTTAGTAGTTTAGACCTTCGTTTCTATCCGTTATGAGAACATTGTACTCATCGAACTTACTGCTGACATCTGGAAACATGAGGACATTTCTACAAAGAAGTCAAGATGTAAACAAACCAGCAGTTCAACCAGTTTATCTAAATCCAAAGGTTCCAAGTACGCGTTCGTTTTGTGTAGTAAGGAGACTGCCGGCGTTTCTAAGTATATGTTTTAAGCATTTCATGAAGCTTGGATCTTTCTTCTGAGATACTCACAGCAGAAAATAAATACTTTTTGGACCTTTGAATGTGTTCTTGAGGTTTGGCAGTTATCCAGAGATGTTGGACGTGTCATCCTGGACCGCTGAGACCTCCCTGTCGCAGGCTGTCGTCTCCAAAACAAGAAAACAAACAGCTCAGGTTCATTCTCTGACCTCTGACCTCCTGCCGTCAGCCCTCCTCCTGGCCTCCCTTCTCTTTTTCTGAGCCGGTATTCCCCCGGTCCTGCTCCTCACCGGCCTCTGTGCTCTGGCTCTCCTGCCCGCCGTCGGACCCTCTCACTGGGGCTGCCGGGTCTCTGACGACCCCCTCCATATCCAGCTGCTCCTCCGTCTCCTCCTCCACGGGGCTCACGGTGTCTGGGATGATCTCCACCTCGATGTCGGAGGAGTCCTCGATCTCCTTGAACCACACCGTCTTCTGGCCCTCCTTCCTCCTCTGCTTGATCAGGATGGACCTCTTTTCGTACTCGTCGTCCGCGTCTCCTCTTCCCCTCCTGGACGGTCTCACGGAGGGGCTCCCCTTGGGGACGTTGTTGGTGTGGACGCCGCAGGAGGAGCAGTTGCGGCCCCGTCTCTCCATGGGCAGGACCCGGCCTCGGGTGCTCCGTCCGGGGAGAACGTTGTTCCAGCGCCTGCGGCTCTGGTCGCCCTCCGTCTGGAAGCCGTCGTTGGTGTACTGCAGGGAGTCCCTGTGGCCGGACTGGTGCTGGTCCAACTTCAGGCAGGGGCCCAGACACTACAGGCAAAGGAGAGAGGGCCCTCATTAATACAGCAGTTAATGAAGCATGGAGGATATCGGGGCATTGTTCGATGCTTCAGATGCCACCGTGGTTTCCCCCCCGACGGCGAGCTATAGGTTCATTTGTTCTGTTTTAACACAGAGCCCTTCTGTGGATTTCAGCTGATGAATATTCATCAAAGCCACACAGGAGGAGCTCTGAAAAGGCAGCTGAGTCTGTGTGACAACTAAACCATCACAGTATGGAGGTGGCTTTGAACCGCAACTGTCAGTGTTTCTTTATAAAATGGGCAGAACAAAAATTACTGTTTCTGACTATTAAGAAAATAATTCAAATGACAAATTCAGTGGCATCAACTAAATCTATATATGGTAGTATTTATTGCCAGACAAGGTGTTTAAAAATTTTTTTTTAAAGTGTATGTGATGTGTCCTAAGTTAAATACTCAGGACCTTGTTTTTGTATTTCTGGTTGTGTTCAGATTAAACAATTAAGATACAATATGGTAAATTATTTTGTCACTTTGGTAAGCTGTTCAATCCGGATTCCAGTCTTTATGCTAAGCTAAGCTAATCGTCTCCCGGCTCTAGCTCCATACTTAACATACACATACGAGGGAAAGGACGATGGTCTCTCTCTCTTTAAAGAGATTAATGTGTCACAAGACTTCCTGTGTAACTTGAGGTTAAATACAAATTAATTATAAACAAAAAAATTAAAATTGGTAACAGGTATGATAATAACTTTGTAGAGAAACTTTGACAATCGCCTGTAAAATAAAGATGTTTCCCTTTAAAACTATTGTTTTTGTTCATTAACATACGCATAAAAGCCAAAATGTCAAACTATTCCATTAATATGGGAGATTAATATATAGCACATTAACAAACTAAACGACATGGAAAACCAAAACAAGACAAATGCTGACTGACCTCGCATATTTTGTCCATGCTGGCGTTTCCCTTCCACAAGCGGGAAATCAGGAAGCCGATCACAATGAAGCAGAGGACCAGCAGAGCCGCCATGACCAGCCCCAGCAGAGCCATGTCGCCCGGACGGTAGCCCACGTTTGAGGGAGACGGGATGGCCACGGCTGCAAAGGGAAGGTTTACAAGTTTCATTTTAAAAGCATTATGACCTTTTCATGACATGCCACACTATGAGCTTTTTATAACATGCTGTAAATTACATTTTTATTGGCTACTTTTTAACGACTTTTCTTGCCATTTTTTATGACTTTATAACTTTTTGTGAAATTTCTTATTTGACATGTATCATGATTTTTCAGATATGTTATACTATGACATTTTTCTATGACATTTCTTTCGTATGACTTTATAAGACATTTTTTATGACATACTATAATATGACTTAAAATAATTGTATGGCATACTATACCGAGCCTTTTTGTGACATACAATACTCTGACTTTTCTATTTTATGGCATAATAAACTTTGTCTTTTGTATTCTATTTTCATGGCATAATAAACTATGACTTTTTTATGACTTCATGACTTTTTATGATTTTTTTTAATAAAAGTGCAAATTTGAGGAAATCATAAATCTATTCTGAATGTGAGCTGACTGTTGGCCACTCAAAGCAACCGTACCGCACTTGACCGCAGGATACCAAACCATCATGACCAAGCGCACCCCGCGGAAATAATGTCCCGGCTGGTGATCCAACTGACAACAGACAAAGCTATTCTGTTGACGGTTCTCTTTCTGGTATTCATTGCATATCTATTGCATATCTATTGTATCCTCACAGCTCTCAACATGGCGATGGCTGAGCCGGCGGCTTGCAGCTAACAGTGCTGACAGACCGTAATGACAACAGTGCTAACAGTGTTTACCTTGAGGGGGAACAAAGTCCCTTTAAATTTTACTTTAGTACTGTACTTTAGAATATGTACTGCGTTACTTTACAGCACTGTCAGTCAGTATGACAGAGAGTAACTGTGATGGTTTTACCTGGTATGACCTGAACAGAAAGGGCAGCTGTTCCAAACTCCCCTGTTGTTGGGTCCACGGCTCTGAGCTGCATTCACATTGAAACAAATAAAACAATTTTACGTGTCAGTAAATGTATGCAAAGATATTTGATTGTGCTTGATCTTAAAACGTTTACACGTCTATCACCTGAAGCGCGAAGGACTCCGTCTTCACGACTCTCTTGAGGATCACAAACCCGTCTGAGGTCACGTTGACGTAGCTGCTGTACTGAACCTCATACTTCACATCTGGATTCGCACCCTGACACACAATAAAATGCAACAAAATTAAATGATTTAGGGATGTGAGGTATGCCATTTAAAGCTGCATTTACAGATGTCTAACCACTAGGGGGGGCAGATAGCAAAACAAACCCACTTAAACACAGATTGTTTAAGCTAATAGGTTGTTGACATATTGAACGACACAGAGAAACAATATCTTTCATTTGGATCCGTGTTTGGTTCAATCTGGTAAAAGTCATTTCAGCAAATTCTTTTCAATTCCTGGAAAAAAAAATCTGTCTATTCAGCCTGTGAATGTTCCACATCTCTTCCTGCCATTTGGTTCTGCACAGGTAGAATACATGTTAGATGTCTCTGAGCTTGTCTTCTTACCAAAGACGCCGACAGTTGTCTGCATTATATTTCAAGAGAGCTGACAATCATATATGCAGCGTGAGAACCAACACAATGACGTACAGCAGCTGTACCAAAATGCCCAGATGTATCTTTCTTATTGTTGCAAAAGAAGAATTGTACGATTGTAAGAACTGTGTTGTATGACAATGTTCCAGCGCCAAGGCCGCATGGCCGCTTGTTTTTCATTGTTGTCAGTCTGAGACCAAAATGTCTGTAACTTTGGCCCCCACCGTTGCTCCTTCTGTATAAAGAAAGCGTGTTCACTTTACACTTAGTTCTTCTGTTGTGGTGCTTGAATCTTCTCTGCGCAGAGAATAAATATATAAAAGACAACCTCTGGTTTTCGGTATTCTTTATTTCAGCATTAAAAGACTCACGCATAGCGGGTCTACAGTTTGGTGTTACTATCGACCCCGTCGAGTGAAATATCTGTCGCTTTAGCCGGTAAATACTCCACTTTGTTCACCAGCTGGTCTCAAACTGAGTCTGTCTGCTGTTTGCTGCTGAGCAGGTAGAGGACAGTGGCTTTTTAAAGGCTTTTTCTCTAAAAACAGCTGGAAACTACGCTGATCGTTGGTTGTAAACTGCCATCCAAAGATTATCTGAAAGACACAAAAGCTCCGAAGAGCTGAACGAACTGCAGAATTTGGTGACAATTCTTTTATGGTTTTGTCTCTATGAACTATCCCTTTCACACAATAATCATTTGATCCATTGTTAATGTAGGAATATTGATTAGGGC
This sequence comes from Pholis gunnellus, assembly GCF_910591455.1. NCBI lineage: Eukaryota > Metazoa > Chordata > Actinopteri > Perciformes > Pholidae > Pholis > Pholis gunnellus. The sequence goes on from NC_136528.1 coordinate 6,618,909, forward strand.
AGCGTTAAGAGCATTTTAAAATGTTTAATGATTGTCATCAGTTCAGATACATATTGACTAATCTTGTGAATGATTACATTTTATAAGAAAAGTTGGACAGTATTTTTTTAAATTAGCAATACATTAATGGTGAGAATAGTGTAAAATGATCAGTTGAACATTGAATATTAAGGGAGGTTCAACACTCACAGCGGCGAAGTCCTCGTCCCGAGCTCGGACCCTGAAGGGCCGGTTGGTGCTTCTGTCTCGGAGGATCATGCTCTCGGGGACAGAGTTGCTGTAGATAAATCCTTCGTATCGCTCCTTCTCAAAGCGAGGAGGGTTCCTGCTCTTCTTCATCACGTCGATGGTCACCTGCGTCACCGCGAACTGATCCCTGTTGGTGACCTGTGACGCCTGATGTGCCAAGAGAGGACGGCAAACGAGTTGGACCAAAGTTACATCCAAGTCCACATCTTTTCTCAAATGTTCTGCAATAACTAAAAAGCTATTTCTTTATTTTCTTCCATTCAAATCCCCACAGAACAACAGCCAAGAGAGATTCTTTTTACCAGAACAGTGAGAGTTATCGGGCCGACGATGTCAGCAGCTTTAGCCATTGAGATGTTTCCCGTTTCCTCATCAATTTGGAAAATGTTTCCCTCATTTCCTGACGATGAAAGAAAACGTCGTCACTGTGAGCGAGAAGCTGATGGAGAAAATGTGTTTTTACAAAACCTTTACTGATGTATAAACGCTTGAAGGAAGAGCTGCACACATACTATTGTTTTGTCTTCATGATGGTTAGTGAAGGTTTTCTAAGGAGCTGAACAGGTCTAGATCACCTCTGCTACTACCAATACTACTAATGATGACAAAAGTAAAAGCTGCTGATGAGTGTGCTGTTAAAGAGGAGTTACCAAACACATCATGACCGGAAGCAAATAGAAATAGATCGTGTTGCTGAGTTCAAACCTCGGAGTATTCTGTAGCTGATCTGCTCGCTCCGGTTCTTGTCTCCGTCCTTGGCAAACACCGGACCGGGCTCCAGCACCAACGGCCCGTCCTGTGGATTAAAAGTCATGTGCTTTAGTGCCTCATCTTTAAATAAATCCAGCGTCTTTTAGGAGAATATTACGGGGTTTTTTATATCCAAAAGAAAATCTCATTACCTCGAGAGCAAATATAGTAACTTAAGGTGTAATTTTCCTTTCCACCAGAACTGCATGTGTTTGAAATGAGGCTCACCTCCTTCTCGGTGAGATTGACTTTGCCTTTGTAGCCGCTGCTCACACACAGTTTGGCGATTCCCAGGTTGGTCCTCAAACAAGGCTGAAACCACGGAGGGCGGTTATCAACGTCCTTCACCTGCACTGTGATGGTGGCCACGGAGGTGAAGAAGGGCTTGTCGGAGGCCGAACCATCAAGTGTATCCTGGAACATGTGACACGTATTCACAGGTCAAAGGTCACAGAGAAGCAGCCACACCTGGATGTTGTTTTTAATAAATGGTGACTGTACCTGCACGTGTAAAACCAGAGAGATCTTCTGCACCACATCGTAGTCCAGGATGCTTTTCACAATTATCTTTGGAGTGTTGATGTTTTCCAGACGGAAGTATTTATCCTGGTTTAACAGACAGAGAGAAACAAGAAATATATCGTATACATATATAAGATTTAAAGAATATATATATTATAATTAACTATATTTATAAAGCATCTTTCCAAAAAGTTATGAAGTGATTTACAACCCAATGAATTCAGGTAAAACTCAGAGCGCAGCCCTGTGGAGCTTTGAGACGCAATACCAACTATGTCATGAAGATGGAATACAAAAAGTATAATATGCCATGAAAATGGCATAAAAAGTCATTGTATAATATGTCATAAACATGTAATATAAAAAGCCATAGTGTGCGCTGTCCCCTACAAATACATAATAAATGAACATACAGCACATTTTCGGAGTTCCCTCAGTATCTTGCTGTTCTCTATAACAATAGTAAATATACTACATCATCACGTCAAACATCTTCTTACGGTTGCAGGCTCTAAGCGATAGTACAGCGGCTCTGAATCAACATCTGATGCTTCTATCAGTCCCACACTGGAGTTGACTGGAGTGAGCTGCAGGAGACAAAACTCAGAGTCAACATCAAGCTAGAACCTTAAACACACACACACACACACACACACACACACACACACACACACACACACACACACACACACACACACACACACACACACACACACACACACACACACGTGAAACACCAACAGCACTCACCTCATTCACTTCCAGTACATAGTGGCTTTGTGCAAAGTTTGGAGGGTTATCGTTCTCGTTTTCAACCAAGACTTCAACCGACTCGTTCACCTTGAAGAGAAGCAGCAGCTCAGTTTGCAGTCAGAAACTGCTGTTTTCTTGTCTCCCTTGATAATTATTGTTGGCATCTTTGTTGATATTGTGTTTGTTTTACTCACAGAACTGGAGCCTGCTTTGCTGCACTGCACCCACACCATCAGAGCTGCACTGTGCAACGACTGACAAGCACACAGCAGTTATATAGACAGAGTTAATACACCAATACTGATGGTAGATGGTAAATGTACTTGTACTTGTGTAGAGGTTTTCTAGTCTCTCGACTACTCAAAGCACTTTAACACTACATGTCATCATTCACCCATCCAGGTGGCAGCTTGCATGGTAGCCACTGATGGCAAGGGCTACGTAAAATAACTTCAACTCCTCTTATATTTATGATGTTGTAAGTATCGATACCAGGCGGCAACCTCCGGTTCTGAAAAGTGAAGACAATGCTTCATGTGTTAAAGCTGCATTCTCTCTAGTGTCCACCAGGGGGCGACTCCTCTGGTTGTATAGAAGTCTATGAGAAAATGACTCTACTTCTCTCTTGATTTATTACCTCAGTAAACATTGTAAACATGAGTTCGTGGTCTCAAACTCTAGAAACCATAATTAGATTCTGGGTTATTAAATAATTCATTTACCATCAGAATGTCGGTAAATACATAAATAATGAATGAATAACAGCAGAAATGGTTCCTGTCACTCTGAGCAGGACACAGTATGAATGCAGAATGCAGAATGCAGGTTGTTATTCATGTGCAGGTGTTTGTTAAACAGGTAACGGGCTACAGAGAGAACCCCTGCTGCTCTGGCATTGATGATAACTGTGTGTCTTTATTAGTATTCACACAGTGCACATGAACCTCCATTACAGCTGTAAGTTAATTAAAAAGATATGTTTGAAGTCATCTTGAAAACAACTTTCACCGTCACATATTTTATAAATGTAAAATGTTCCACTCAGTAGATTTCTATCACAGATATTTTTTAAATGAACGAATTCAAAGGATCCACATCAAAACGTTTGCTTGCTGTTGTCAACCATCAGCTGATAGGATCACATGTTCTAGACTCTATCATCTATAATCACCTCGTAGTCCAGTCCTTTCTTCACCATCAGGGCGTTTCCCTTCAGGTAGAACAGATCTTCAGGGTTCACCGTGACGGTCAGCGTGGCGTCGCTGCTGGAGATGATTGTCACCAGCTGGACGTCCGCCGTGCTGTTTTCCAGGACCATCACGGGGCCCGGAGGAACCGTGCAGACTGAGAGAGGGAAGAGGCATCGAATGAAACAGGAAGTGGGAAGCCACAAGAGATTTGATTGAATTATAAAAAGATACTAAAGAGATTATTGTACATAGGTTACGATTATTACCAAGTTTAGTTGGTGTACTTGACTTCAAACACAAGTAATCAGATGGTATATACTCTGAAGTGGTGGAAGTAACTAAGTACATTTACTCAAGTGCTGGATTAAGTATTTGTACTTAACTTGATCCCACTTTCGACATTAAATTCATCTCAGAAGGAAAATGAATTAGAAACTAAACATGTAAAAACATTTGATGGCTCTAGATTTGCAGCTTTTCTTTTTAATAAAGTTAATAATGTTTGTTTTAGTAATAATGTTTTGATTAAACAAACATTGTGAAGGTGTCACTTTGGGATTAATCAGTCGATTAATGGAGAAAATAATCAGCAGATGTATCCATAATGAAAATAATCATTAGTTAACTATTTACTGTTAACTATAACAGTAAAATCCTGATTTTACATGAATACATGCGTAATTATAATCTATTGATATAAGATATTATAGTATAACAGTCACACTTTTTAACTTTTTTAACTTTTTAAAACCCTGCAGAGCAGATTGATCACCAGCAGGATGTCTATACTGGAATTAAACTTCCTGGCATATTGTTTTCTGTGTGTCAGTAAGTTTGTGGAGGTTTAATTAAACACAACTTTATTTAGAATCTGCACCGTCTGAGCCAGAAACTGATTCAGATCTTTCCACGGGGCCCCTCTATGAATAAGGGCCCAAAAATGACAACCTGACTGACTTAATATTGTCCTTAGAGGAATATTTTGATATTTTGAGGAATGCACTTTACATTACTGTAGATGATAAAGACACCGCCATGACAGTACGGTCAATATAAAGTGACTACAGGCCTTCGTTAGTTTAGTTTAGCTTAGCTTAGCATAAACACTAGAAGCAGGTGTGAACAGCTAGCTCTGTCTGACGGTATCTCTGTGAGCTCACAAAGACAGAGCAAGAAGAAAAGCACATAATACATTAAACAAAGTATAAAAGAGATATTAATACACATAAAACAATCATAAAAGCACGAAACAAATCAAATCCAACAACAGAAAATATAAAGCACGTGTAGGAAAACTAGCAGCAACATCACACGACCAACGAGATAAAAAGCTTCAAGTGCGTTAAAAACATCTTCACTATCGCACTAATATTAGAAGAATATATAATAATGCTTCTCAGTGTTGTGTGAGCGGGAAGGAAATTTAAAAAGGTTGTTAGTCGGGGTCCTTTAAACTTTAAGGCCCTTCTTTTGTAGAGATGTATATTCCTCTGAGGGTGTGTGATCACATCCAATAACTGTGGAAGCAGCAGCAGCACTTTGTCCAGCTGACATGTTGCCCAACAACACAGTCATTACGTCGTGAGGACGCTCCTCCACTGCACCACACCGAGAGAAAAGTCTCGCTGATAACACGTTATGTCTTGTTTGCGTAAACAACACAAACAGCTCATCTAAAGCTAGTTCTCAATTCAAACTTTAAGGGTGAACACCAAGTCCCAATGTTGCTAATATTTATTGTCTAATATGTCTAATATATATTATGTCTGCTTATATGTTGCACTGAAAACAAATCCCATCGTCTTGATTTTTTAATGTATTTTCTATTATTTTAAAGCAGTTAATGGGCCCCAAAGTCTGAAAGGGGGGGGGGGGGGGGGGGGGGATTACTAAGAATTGACAATAAATTAAGTTAAGAATATCTGTTTTTTTGTGGTAAAATACTGGCTTCTTTCACCTCTTCAGGCCCCTAAAAATACTTTTGTCTTTTCACGAGGGATCACAAGTGGACATAGAGTCCATGAAGGTTAAAGTGCTTTAAAAAGGAGCAGAAATAGAAAACATCCAGTGTCTCTCTGAGTCCTCCCCAACATCCCCATCTCTTCCTGCCCCTCGCCAGCGAACAGCCGAGGCCCTCCACAGAGTCCAGAGCTCTACTCACGTCTTTCGGCCGGACATACGGCACAAAGGCAGGCGGCGACGATGCATCCGAGGAGAACGTCCACAGGTTGGCTCCTCGATTTCAGTTCCATGTCCTGATTTCAAAAGGCACCAGCGAATGAAGTCCCGAAAGGAGGATGAGGAGCCCGTGGTACCAGCTGGTACTCGTCCACATAATGCCCCGTCTGTGCTGCCCGGCGAGTGGGAGTCGACTACAGTCGCAATGTTTGTGACTTCATCTTACGGGCACATATTGCATTAAGCGCCTGCCAGCAGAGGACTCGCAGCCTCCTACTAAAATACTTGCATCTGTTTTAGCTGGACGGGTCATTCTGTATTGGTGGCCCTGATGCATTCTGAGAGGAGTCCAGCAGAGGAATGTTGGCAGCTGAAAACATTTCTCACATGGATGAAAACGCTTCAGGTTTCAAGGTGTACATAAATACATATACGTGTCCTCTTACACCTCGCTGAGCTTCTGGTGGATCAAACTAATGTTTGCAGCCAAACACAGTTCAGATACCAAATACATTAGGCCACTTTTTTGTGTGTGTAAAATGTCTCACATCTAGAATATTTCCATTAGATGTGTCGGTGCAGCCTTAAAAACAGTCTTTGGTTTCAATATGTCTCTCATTGTAAACATCAAATAGCTTCAATGAAGAGCTGGAACACAAGGTTATATAATATGTAAGATAGTGTCAGACATGGGTGGAGTAAGATTAGAACAAGATTAAATCTGCTTAACAGGACTGACTAAACTAGAAACATAAACTGAACAATGTGAATGTAACTAAAACAAGAAAAATATGTATATCAATTGCCTCCATTAGGCTCTCAACATGGCGGCGGCTAGAAGCTAACAATGCTAACAATGGAAACAACAGTAAAAGGGCTGAAAGTGTTTTTTTCTGGGGACAAACTTTTTAAATGTGATAAACCATTGAGACCCGATTCACAATAGGCCTTGTGTATAAGTCATACGAAGAGCAAATTTGTGCAAAAATGAACGTTCCCAACCATTTTTTATTGGCATTTTTCCTCATTATCTTGAATAAATCACAACTTTGTTTTATGCATGTGTTATTGAAAACACATAATTATCTTAAATACTTTATAGCCAATAGATGCATTTAGGTGGAGTTAACATTCTCATTCTTTTAATTTCCTCTCATCATTAAATTCAATGTAGGCTACAATAATCAGAACCTCCTGCAGATATAAATGTTAAAGGTGCTTTACGGGAGATTGGGAGCATTTCTGTTGCCTCTTAACGGCTCTCAACATGGCGAGAGCTGAGCCCCCTACAGTGACTGGCTGTTTTAGGAAATGACTGATAACTGATATGGTAAAAATTAAACTATATATTTGTGAGTCTTTTCTTAAAGATTTACATCTTCAGTAGGAACCAATGGGCTTGGAGCTGAGAGCCACAGACAGGAAGTCAGACAGCATTGAGAGACGGACTGACACTTTTGTTGGTTTCAGTCTTTTTCTGGGATTTGTTGACGATAAGGAAACAGCCTTCTCCTCCATGTTGTCAGTGATGGGCGACTCTGATTGGCCGGTAAACAAACACTAAAGGGTCAGAGATGTTTTCCTCTCCCTCAGTAATAATGACACAAAGTTACACTGGAACAAACTGGGACTCATAACGGCGTCACGTGTGGACAAGGAACCACTGTGCACACACACCAGGCTGACATACATGGCACTAAGTACTTACACACACACACACACACACACACACACATCTCCTCTGTGTGGGAACAACGAGCTCACAGTGTCATGTTGTTACATGAAGCTCATGCTTATGTTTCCATGCAGAGATGCTCCTCACTAACACTGAACACACACACACACACACACACACACACACACACACACACACACACACACACACACACACACACACACACACAGCTCCTCTGTGCTGATTTCCCATCCGACCACCGGGAGGAGCCTCAACATCAGCGACGATCAGGGCTCCGATTTAAATGTTCAACACAACTTTATTCATCCTCGCAAGCTGTTTGCAGCAGAAGAAGACAAAGGAAAGAATACTAATAATCACTAAGAACAGCCTTTAAGTTTAAAAACTATATGAGGAATTAATAATAAGTACATTATTATGTTATTAAGATATTAAAATATAAATATAAAAACATTTAAAAAAAATCATAACGAATAAACTTAGTTTAAAATTAACTTCTTAAGTACTATGTGATAAAAAGGACTTATCTTATTGGTTTGATATGAATAACAACAACCACAATAATGATAGTAATAATAATAATGACATTAATAATACTAACCATAATTATATAATGATACATATATTCTATCATCACTATCATTATTATTAAATTGTTTTTATGTTATATTATTGGCGGGTATTTTGATTTTGTATGATTTTTAATTGTTTTATTTGCCTCATTTCATCTTGAAGTGTTTTATTCCTGGTTCATGTTCAGCACTTCTAATTCTGTTTTTAAAATTGCTTTATAAATAGAGTTATTGATATTACTTTATTATTGGTATTATCCCTTTTAATCTCAGGTCAATCTGGGTTGTGTTTTCTTTTCTTTTTTTCAAAAGTCCCTCATGAGCTTTATCAGAATAACTACGACTGTCTGACAATTTATTTGAAGTAAATAGCTGCACTCAAGATTTATAATGGATTAGAGGCGTCAGATATGAGGAGTGATTACAGAACAGGAACAAAAGTAACCAGTAAGAAAACTGACAACTGTGAGCTCACAGCAGTCTCATAGCTAATAAATAATGCAGTAAATTGATAAAACGCAGCAACAAAGATTTACTCAGTGAGTTTTACTTTTACTCTCCCATCAGGAAGGATAAGACAAAAGCAAACATGATGCTAAAATATTACTATAGCAACATATAAACAGAGATTATAAGCAAGCGTGATAGTCCATTGTGTTCCTGTGGACCAGAGACTGGTTCTGTTCGGTAAATATGAAGCAGGCTAGCTTAGCTTAGCATGAAGGTCGAGACAGCGAGTCTATTTCTGACCAAAGTAGGGTGTAACTGTGATATTTAAAAAATGTAAAAGTATGATCTCATGTTAATGATACACATATGAATTATTATTTTCTCAAATTTACTATAGATATTGAAACAAAATCATTATCGTGAATTATTTTGGCCACGATAATAGTGTAGTGAAAAACTGATATATATAGTTAACAGTAACTTCCTGTATTGTAGCTCGACATATAACAACAGTGTGGTTTACAAGAAGCATTTCAGCCTCACATGGTGTGGATAACTTTTGTTCTTGTCTGCGTTTTGTGTGTTTACAAAGCTTTGGACTTTTAACTGACCCCCTTTTTATATAATTTATGTCATGTTGGTGATGTAACTGTAACTTGAGGTTGGTGGGGTTCAGCAGAGAAGCTTATCTCATTAAAGGCCTACTTAATAGAGTTCTTGTTTCATATAAAGCAGAGGAGAGAGAGACAGTGAGAGAGAGAGAGAGAGAGAGAGAGAGAGAGACAGACAGAGAGAGAGAAAGACAAAGAGAGACAGAGAGAGGTGAAAATAAAATAAAGAAAAAAAGTATTCAGAACCAGATTCTAAAATAAGAACCCAAAGTATATTCTTCAATTTTCTTTATTCCTAATGATTGGTTTTAGATTTTTAATTATAATATAACATAATTTGGTTGTGAACGGGTTCTTTCTATCTGTGAAATGTGTCCAGTTCTTGCGTCGTGTTCCCGTCTGACCTGTATCATTAGTGTAGTCAGAGAGGATAAGTCACATGGTCTGACCTGTGGCTGACCCTGTGACATCACCCCCCGAGGATTATGGGACGCAGGTCTGTCACAGTCGTGTGACGAGATAGAAAACAAGTGTGAATGACAAACAGAGCTTTGGAGATTTGTCTGTCTGATGAGCTTTAAAACGGACGCTGTGTGTCTGACGCCACGGCTCCGGCTGTTCTCATCCAGCATTCGTAGCTTTACCTGCAAAAAGCAATGTGCCGTAATCTGTAGATATCCTACAAAATAATGAAATATGTTATCCACGTGATCATAAACGAGGAAGTGGGGTGGATGAATCCATCGAACGCGGTCCTATAGCCAGGTAACTTCTGTTCGTTCCCCGTATGAAACGAGAAGTCAAAGTTAATTTATTTGTCACGTAACTTGTGTACTTCAGTTACCGGCAATTCCGCAGTTGTTTTAACCCAAACTACAATCTTTTCCTAAACCTAACTAAATATTTCATGATCTTTTCTTAAACCTAACTAAGTATTTCACCATTTTTTCTTTAACCTAAGTATTTCGCCATCTTTTCCTAAACCTAACTAAATACTTCATACTGAAGTGAAGACAAATCACAGAAAAAACTCGCTCTCAAGTTCTATGTTTTCTGATTCACCATCGAGTTTAAAATCGGTGTTAAATGCAGGTCTGAACAACAAAAAGGACCCAAAACAACGTTAGAAAGATTTGCCTTTTAATGATCTGTTTTCCCCTGATTAACTTTCATGGATATAATTAAAGTCAGAGACATCAGGAGAGACTGTGCGTCTGTCTGTCAGCAAGAAACACTTTTTACATGATTTATCGTTATTTCCATTCAGTCACATGAGGCTGATGATTCCCGAGTTCCGGATTTGATGTGAGTCACATCATTTCAATTTTCCCCGAAACATTTAGCCTGATGAAAAACTCCCAGTGTTCAAAAGAAACCATAATTAGATTGTGGGTTATTAAATAATAAATTTACCATCAGAATGTCGGTAAATACAGAATAATGAATGAATAACAGCAGAAATGGTTCCTGTGACTCTGAGCAGGACACAGTATGAATGCAGAATGCAGGTTGTTATTCATGTGCAGGTGTTTGTTAAACAGGTAACGGGCTACAGAGAGAAACCCTGCTGCTCTGGCATTGATGATAACTGTGTGTCTTTATTAGTATTCACACAGTGCACATGAACCTCCATTATAGCTGTTAAAGCTGATCCAGCTGTGATCAGCTTGCCGTCATCAGAAACAGACGGCGCTTCACGTGAAGCATTAGAGGAAAAGGACATTTCTCTAAAAACATTATGAACGCAAGAAAATGTCCTGTTTCTTCTCTTCTCACGTCTGTCCAATCATCCCCAGTGGAACGGACTAAGACCAAAAGAAAATACACAAGTGAGGAAAAACGTGGATGAAATTTCAGAAACTTGGGATTGTCACCTGAATCTGCAGCTCGTCTCGGATTTACAGAGCTTCTAGCTGACTTTCACCTCGTTGTTTGTCTAACCAGGCGGCAACCTTCGGTTCTACCGAGTGAAGCCGATGCTGAAGTGTCTTAAAGCTGCATTCTCTCTAATGTCCATCAGGGGGCGACTCCTCTGGTTGTATAGAAGTCTATGAGAAAATGACTCTACTTCTCTCTTGATTTATTACCTCAGTAAACATTGTAAACATGAGTTTATGGTCTCAATCTCTAGTTTCAAGTCTTCTTCAATACAGCATGATGTTCATTAGGTAAATGATACTGTGATCGACTGATCATCATCACTTCATTCAAACTCGACAGAAACAAAATAAAACTAATCATTTCTGCCCCCAAGAAGCCAAAAGAAATGAAGTTATTGCATCTTTAAGGATGAATCTTTCAGCCCAGAAATTGGCAGATGTTTGTGTTTCTCTGTAAAAACCTCTGATAGTTAAATAAAAAAAATTCCTCTGAGAAAAAAAAATGTTTTTTCTGGAAAGTCAGACCTACTGAATTAACAGAACTGGCTTCTCAAACACAGGCTGAGTCATGAAGTCATACATGAATTATGATATCTTCTTTTAAACCATATTAATAAAAACCTCTGGAGAGGTCTTCAAAGGATTTCTTCAGCAGTGATCTCCCAGCATGCACTGCACAATGTAATGTATTTGTCACAATGTTAAAGAAACGTCTGGTGTAGTAAGTAATATTTAAAACGTTGAATTGGTTTAATGTTGTTGGGCAAAGAGACAAGTGTTTATTAAGTTGATTTTCTGACGCTGCTCTTTGACTTCTATTCACCTTTAGCTTCTTCTACTGTGTCTTTATCTTCTCCCAGTGTTTTTATCTGCTCCGTCATCTGTCTGACATTTTCTTTTCATCTTTTCAGTTGCCTATGGTCTGTCTTTTTTTTCTTTATCCATCTCTTCTACTTTTACTTATCTACTCATATCAGGTCATTGATCTTCATTTGGTGGTCAGGTTTAATCACTGGGACGCACACCATCTTGCTCTCCACACACACACACACACACATCCCCCAGTAAGTAGCCTTATCCCATCAATCAGCTCGGTCTCATAGCGCTTCTTTCGTCTTATGAATTTTTAAACACTAAAAAGTCTCCTTTCCAGACAGAATGAGAAGCCCCCACCTTTTTTTAAATATCAGGGTAAAATCCAGAGGAGTCAATCACTTCCATATCTTTCATTCGTTTGTGTGGGTGTGGTTTTTTTTTGGGGGGGGGGGGGGGGGGGGGGGCTACCTGCAGGATTAACAGAGCCACCACAAGCTCATTCAGGGACAGACTGACCTGTGAAATTGGTGGTCAAGTGGCAGCAACACACCAAAGGGGATTAAGGTGAAAGAAACCGCTCGCTGGATGATAGCAGGGTTTAAAAATAAAATCTAATTTAGTGAGAGATTCACGGCCATGTCGTTAAAATGAATGTAGAGAACGTCAGTGTTTGAGATAAGACATATCTCTGTTGAATAAGAATGAAGCAAGATATGTCAAAGAGAGATCATTTAAATTGAGTTTTACTTCATTCGAATGTAGAAGTATTCGTATTAGAATAGCAGTATTAGGAGAATATCAGTAGTAAATGTAGCAGTGGCATTACAACAGTTGTAGTATAGTAGACTGATAGTAGTAGTAGCAGTAGTAAGATAATAGTACTAGTAGCAGCAGCACAAAGGTAGTAGATAGGAATATCAGTAATGCAATACTAGCAGCTGTAGTAATAGTAGAATAATACTTGGATTTAGTAGGAGTAGTAGTAGTAGTGGTAGCAGGAGAATAAGGGTAGCAGTAGTCATAGAAGTGGTTATAGTAGTAGTAGTGGAATAGTAGTAATGGAATACTGGCAGCAGTAGTTATTGAAGAAGAATACTAGCATGTAGTAGTAGTAGCAGAATGGTAGCAGTTGTAGTGGTATCATTAGTTATATAAGAAGTTGCAGTAGTAATAGTATAAGAATGCTAGCATGTAGTAGTTGATGTTGTTCTAGTAGTAGAAATAGTAGTGGTGAAATGGTAGCAGTTGTAATAGTACCAGTAGTCATGTAATTGCAGTAGTAGTAGTGGAATAGTAGTAATTAATACTGGGCAGCAGTAGTAATAATCGAAAAATACTAGCAAGTAGAACTAGTAGCAGTAGCAGAATGGTAGCAGTTGCAGTAGTATCAGTAGTAAAAGTGGAATAACAGTAGTAGAGCAATTATAGTTTAAAAATACTAGCATGTGTTAGGGAGAATATCAGTAGTAAATATAGCAGTGGCCATACAATAGTATTATTATTAGTAGACCGATAGTGGTAGTAATGGTAGTAATAGAATAGTACTAGTAGCAGCAGCATAATAGGTTGTAGTACAATGGTAGCAGTTGTAGTATCGGTAGTCTCAGAAGTAGTTATAGTAGTTTTGATTGTGAAAAGCAGTAGTAATAGTAGAACAATACTAGCATGTAGTAGTAGTAGTAGTAGAGCTAATGATTATGTCTCTCAAACACACACCTGCTCATGAACAAGAGACGTTGATTCAGTGGAAACGACGTTTAGAGACGTTGATGAATAAGATGTGTAAAGATTTTACCAACAAACTCACAGAAAAACTCAAGTTTAGCATAAGAAAACGAAAATGTTCTTGCATTGTGTCCTACGTCAGCCTAAGTAATGAACGTCTTAAACACATTTTTCCAGTGAAAGTGCTCGTCGATTATAATTTTTTCCAGCCGGAACTTTTCTTTCACCTCTGACTCAGATTGCTTCAATAACAGGCGACGTTCTGCCATGAAACTCTTTAAGTATCACATTGCATTAATTAAATTGAGGTTGTACCTTTGTCTCAGTGTGACGCTGCCCTCATTTAATCTTTGGAGGGAAAGATTAACACAAATGGTTTTCTTTATTTACAGATACTTCGCAGTGATCTTCCTCCTCTTTATGTGTTTTCTGCCCAAAAGGATTCAGGGCGAGTCTAACATCTGCGTTGTGCTTCTTTTTTTTTAAGCATGTGTGCTATTCTTATTTTCCTCCCGAGGCTTTGTGACGATGTGTGAAAAAATAATAATAATAGTAATTGCTGCTGACTTTATTCTAATGATATTCATGCCACAGGAGCAGCCGTGGAACAAACACCTTTACACTGAGATGAAATGCGCTAGAAAACTTGTCATCTGTTTGCAGCACGAGATGTCTGATTACAACGTCGTGGGGTGAAAACTAGACCTGAGATTCCAGATCTAATATTAGTGTGTAAGAAGTGTAAAAATATATTCGCTGCTTGAAGTTTTGGTTCTGTGAGGTTTGAAGAATAAACAACAAACAAAGTGTGGCTATTAGATTTGTTTTGACCCAAGATTACCCAGCGTCTGTGTCGCTGCTACATTTAGTTTTCAAACTAATTCCATTTATCTCTCCAACATCTAATGTTATAGCCGCAAACGTTAGCATGTCCTGCTAACTAGCTACTATTCAATTTAATTCTATTCCATTTGCTACATGTACTGCAAACTGTATTTTTTATGTGAAAGATGTCACTGCATTTGCAACAGAGGAAAACTGTAGTAACATAAACCTGTTGGAAAGAAACTAAGTACATTTACGTACTTATTACAACTGTGAGGAACTTTATCTCCGTTTAAAACTGCAGCAAATACAATATCGATAAATAATTATCAGTAATATTCCAATTTAGTAACAAATTGCAGGTGCTGCAGAGTAGTAGCCTGTGATTTACAGTGTATTTTTATTGCAGGTAACAGTAAAATACTTCAATGCTACTTTTACTTAATAATTCAGAAGAAAAATTAAATAAATTAGACTCTTGCAAATACCGTGTAGGAATTTTTATATATAGTTATATATATTATTTATTTACATTTTTGTTGGTCAAGTTTGTACTGAAGTAATTTTGGTTTTAGGAGGAAAGACATTCTCAGGCCACAACACTCAATACTTTGTCCACTAACTATTTGTTGATGATATTGACAGTGGTCCTTTTGTGTGATTTTTTTGTGTTGTTTGAATCTTGTGTTTACCGGCGATGTGCTCATGAGTTGCTTGGAAATAAGTCATTCCGCATAAAAAAGCATTCAAAATGTAATAATAGACTCAAGAAGTCTTATTCGACTAACACTTAAATTACTTATTAGTCAACTAATCAACTACTTTCATTGAGTGCAATTTTGAGGTACTTTACTGCACTTGAATACCTCAATTTTATTATTACCTTGTACTTCTTACACCACTACATTTATTTGTCAAATTTTGACTCGTTACTTTACAGATTCAGATTAATACTAAATATTATAAACAAATGAATTATATAGTTTAGGCTACCCGACAGTACCTTTACCAGCTGCAACATTAAAGTGAACACAGTTATAATTCAATGATATAATTCATATATTATTCTGAAATGGGACATTCTGAATAATAGGTTTTACTTTGGGACGCTAATACTTTTGTACTTTAGGACTTGTTACAGAGTATTTCTACACTTTGGTGTTGTTGATCAGAGTACTTATTTCTGATCATAATTGACAGTATTAGAGGGAGGCAGCAGGTTAAAACTTTTGGTTGTGATGTTTTTTTTAGATTTGGGGTTAAAACTGCAGATTCTGGATCTCTTTAATGCATTTCAATATGATGATCTGCTTTACATTAAAATATGCTCTAAAATATGTTTATCCATATTTAGTCGAGTTTTATCCAACAGATTTTCTTTAACCTGCAAATCAACAAATCAGAGTCACATCATGACGTGTTTCATTCGACAACCGAAACAAAACCTCCCTCTGAAACGGTGTGTGTTGTCCTTGTCCAACAGCTGATGACACTCTCGCGCTGTTCACTGTAAGCAGCTTTGTGCAGGTGGCTTTAAGCTGTTGCCTCCTGATTCGTCCACTCTGCTAACTTATTCCTTCAGGAGCGGGCTGAGAAGACGGACAGGGAAACTGATTCACTCAATGCTGTGAGAGACTGCTCGTTTCGGTCCATTAATTAGGCCTAATTGTAAGACCCGTAAAACGAGGGGCGCTGGATAAAGCGGATAGAAAGCAGGATCTTATTGCGCGTTTTGGAGAGCTTAGCGCAGCGCGGACTCTGTGTTGGAGCCTGAAGGCGTCAGATGAGCGTCCTCACGGGGCCGAAAAAACCTCTCTCGGACTTCACCTGTAACGCTCGTGCTTATCTCTGGACTGCTGGATACGGCTCATAGATGAAAACTGCCCCCGGAGAGAGTCGTTCTTTCTCGGACAAGGAGCCCGTCAGTTTGCGGCGCGCGGCGGAACACCGGCGACCATGTCAGACATCTCCACCGACTCCAACAACGACACGCTGCCGGAGGCTGCGGTCGCTGACTACAACTTCCCGGCGCTGATATTCGGGATTTTGCTGATTGTGATCATCACCGGTGGGAACGTGCTCGTGTGCCTCAGCGTGTATCTGGAGAAGGCTTTAAAAACCACGACGAACTACTTCATAGTCAGTTTGGCGTTTGCGGACCTGCTGCTGGCGGTGCTGGTGCTTCCGCTCTTTGTTTACGCAGAGGTAAGCACAGATCTACGGGAGACCCAGGATTATTACTGAACGAGGCGACCGGGTACAAAATCGAGGCGCACGAGGGGTCACGAGGGGGTCATTATACCAGGATGTGTTAGTGTTTCATATCTGTGTTTTATGCAGTGTCAGTGTGGATCTGCTGCTCTGTTAAACAGTTTGTCAACAGTTTTTGTTCACATTATTTAACCAGGATAATACCATTGAGATTCTGAATCTTATTTAAAAGGGGGTCAGGGGTCAGTTTCACACCAGCACCATGTAAAATCACAGATAAGACTTAAAAAACAAACCAGTTAAAAACAACATCATTGTTTTTGTTTTAATCACATACAAGAGACGTCAGTCAGCAAACTGCATTAACCAACAAATACTTCTCATCCAGTGCTGAAATGTTCCTAAATCCTGTTTCTAGTTTAAAATGTCTCTGCAGCTCACACCGAGATGAGGGTCCAAAGCAGTGGCGGCTGGCCAATAGAGGGGGGCCTGGCCCCACCTTGAGCCACACAAACAAAAACAAAAATTATAATAATAATAAATTATACAAATTGTCAATATTTGTGTTTATGAACTATGGAATGTACCCAGTAATATGTGTAAAATATGATATCTGCGCAAAATATATGCTTTTCCTGCTCGTCCTCTCCGCCTGTGTGCACGACACGTCTCAGAACACGCAGCTAGGGGGGCCAAACGAATTTGGCCCAAAAGAGGCGGGTCTATGAAGCAGTTTAGCCAATTGCTGATTATAGGTATAAATGAGTGACATACAATTTAGCCAATCAGCGTCCTCTAATAGATTCAGAGCTGCGCGTTCTCGTCAGGAGAAGTCTCTACAGGCGAGCGTGAGCGCCAGCGCGAGCACTACTCCTTCAAGACCCGTATGAGAGGAGAAGTTTGGCGGAGATTCTGCAGTTAAAGAGCTGATCCCAGATCAGCCTGACCTCACAATCAGACAGCAGAGCAGCGGGAAAGAGAAAGTTAGGGAGTGAGGGATGAGGAGGTAAGGAAACATGAGAACACCAGGGTAGGGAGTGAGGGATGAGGAGGTAAGGAAACATGAGAACACCAGGGTAGGGAGTGAGGGATGAGGAGGTAAGGAGACATGAGAACACCAGGGCACACATGAGAACTCTGTCAAGCTACATATTAGGCAAAGTGAACATCTTTTCTTCTACATAGTTTCATGACAACTTGGTCATGGAGGCATCAACATTTAATTGAGATGGTAAATTAACAGTGAAAACTCATCATAGCTTATATCTATATATGTATGCGTGTGTTTTATATTATACTGAATATTATTATATGATATATATTATACTGTATATATATATATATTATACTGAATTCTCTGTGAGGGTGCCCAAAATAAGATGTCCTGACGTGTTTATCAAAGTGTTATTTACTTCTTTTTTTCGTGTTGGAATAAATGTTAAATATTTAACTGCAAAGTAGTAATGCGTGTTTGATACCTTCATTTTTGTTGTATTAAATCATCCTGGGATGTTTGCTGAAATTGATTGGATGGCCCTACCTAGAACATTTTCCACCAGCCGCCACTGGTCCAAAGACTTTGATAATGAAAGATAAGGAGGCAGTTTGTGTAAAATAGATTTATTGTTTATCAATATTCCATTCTACGTTTGCTCTGCAGAATGTTGTTGAAAGACACAAAATTACTCTGCAAGGAAACACAAAACTACAAAGACATGCAATATAACAACAAAGAGACACCAAATGACCACAAAGACATGCAAAACGTAAGACACACAGAACAACCACAAAGATGTGCAAAACGACTGCAAAAATACACAAAATGACCAGAAAGACACAAAACCAAAGTTGTGCAAAATAACTACATAGACATACAAAACAACCGCAAAGACACGCAAAGCAATGATGCTAAACAACTACAAAGACTAATGAACACCAAAACATTTAAATGACCACAGAGAGACACAGATCGACCACAAAGAGACAGAACGACCACAGAGAGACACAGAACGACCACAGAGAGACACAGAACGACCACAGAGAGACACAGAACGACCACAGAGAGACACAGATCGACCACAGAGAGACAGAACGACCACAGAGAGACACAGAACGACCACAGAGAGACACAGATCGACCACAGAGAGACACAGATCGACCACAGAGAGACAGAACGACCACAGAGAGACACAGAACGACCACAGAGAGACACAGATCGACCACAGAGAGACACAGATCGACACAGAGACACACAGAACGACCACAGATCGACCAAAGAGAGACACAGAACGACCACAGAGAGACACAGATCGACACAGAACGACCACAGAGAGACACAGAACGACCACAGAGAGACACAGATCGACACAGAACGACACAGATCGACACAGAGACAGAACGACCACAGAGAGACACAGAGACACACAGAACGACCACAGAGAGACACAGATCGACACAGGACGACCACAGAGAGACACAGAACGACCACAGAGAGACACAGATCGACACAGAACGACCACAGAGAGACACAGATCGACACAGGACGACCACAGAGAGACACAGATCGACCACAGAGAGACACAGATCGACACAGAACGACCACAGAGAGACACAGATCGACCACAGAGAGACACAGATCGACACAGAACGACCACAGAGAGACACAGATCGACCACAAAGACTTGCAAAACAACTACAAAAACGTATGAAATTGCCAAACGCGCAAAACAGAGACACACAAAATAAAAACAGTCGCTTTGTGTCTTTCATTCTGCCGTTTTGCTCCAGTGTAGATGAGGTCGTGTTCTTTTTTACATGTCTGTGCCAAGAGGCCCATTGTTTCATAATCCATCCGTTACAGAAGCCTGTATCACTCCTAACACCTGCAGACACACACCTCAGTTTCTAGTGTGTAAAAACACACGTTTACACGGATAGGAGTCTAATAAATCTCACAATTCTCAAGTAAAATCAAATACTTGCGCTATCCTGCCTAAGATTATAAAAAGGATCAACGCTTGAGCTAATCCGCTCTTGGAAGGTTTCTCGTTAAACCCACCAGAGCCGGTTCATAATGGCACAAAATAGAAAAAAAGACCATCGACGTGCTGCCTCTCTCACTTGTTTAATCAGGATCAATTAAGGACTACGGAGACACGGGGGATTCGCACTGGTTACTAGGAGAGACATCGTCCATGAATCACAATATTCCAGGCATTCGAAAGGATA
Organism: Pholis gunnellus; assembly: GCF_910591455.1. Lineage (NCBI taxonomy): Eukaryota > Metazoa > Chordata > Actinopteri > Perciformes > Pholidae > Pholis > Pholis gunnellus. Next base: position 6,638,565 of record NC_136528.1, read on the forward strand.
ATCTAGCCCTTAATAAAGTATTAAACGCCACCTGCCGGCTTCCCTGTCTCTCTCAGAGATGCCCAACTGAGGCTTCCCCCCTTAAGTCCTCCTTAATTAGCTGCATTTGTGATCTTGTTACCTGTGCCAGTGGCTGCAGACAGTTAATCTACCCAGAGTCACGCCGGCAGGTTCTTTCGCATACGCTCACCGGATTGGAGGAGTCAGTCTTAAAACCTCGCCATGTCACCTCCTCACCTGAGGAGAAGTCAGGTGAGGAGAAAGTGTTTCACTGGAGGAATGTTTGTCTCAACGCTGAGCTGCAGTGGAGCAAGAGGATTAAACATATTTGCTCTCAAGATTTAGAACAGCTAATCAGTTGGTGTTTTTTTTGTGTGTGTATTATTTCTGTGTAGTTTCAGGGGGGAGTTTGGACCTTGAACATGGTGGTGTGTGACAGCCTGATGACCATGGATGTGATGCTGTGCACCGCATCCATATTCAACCTGTGTGCCATCAGCGTGGACAGGTATGAGTGTTTGTCTGGTCACAGTTTAGATGAAGACATCAATCATACCGCTGATTTTCATTATGGTTATTTAATGTGTGAGCCAACGGAACGAGGGAATGTGGAAACCAGAGGTGGGAGGGTGATGAGTCATATTTATGTAAGAGTTTAAACAAGATTAGAATTGTATCCATTAAAGAATCAGACAACAGATACTGTTTGAATATTCTACAGTCGACACAACGTATCCTCACACAACCGTTCGTACGATATCTTACAAAAGTTAGTTAGGTTCAGGAAATGATCGTGAAATACTTTGTTAAGTTTAGTAAAAGATCGTGAAATACGTAGTTAGGATCAGGAAATGATTGTGAAAATACTTAGTTTCAGGAAATGATCGTGAAATACTTAGTTAGGTTCAGGAAAAGATCGGGAAATACTTTAAGTTTAGTAAAAGATCGTGAAATACGTAGTTAGGTTCAGGAAAAGATCGTGAAATACTTAGTTAGGTTTAGGGAGCTTTGTGACTTTTTCTGCTGGTTGATGATTACGTTGATTACATAAAATTTGCCATCGCAGGAAATCTACGAACTACAGTGAATTCATTTTCGTGGTTATAGTTACAAATGCTGCATGCAAACAGCCTGGTAGAGTACAATTTAAAATGCTGCTTAGTTCTAGCACAGTTCACCACACTGATGTGTGATTCTCCTGCACTGAATTTCGGTTCATTAGAGCTTTGATGAAGACCTCAGCAGTCTATTAGTTTAAATTAAAATTCACCAAAACAATAGAGGTGTGAAGTGATGGAGGTGATTCATTCACCTTTTGGTTTTTTAAAACAACTGGAGTGCTGCATTTTTTCTGAAAACACATTTTAACAAACACTTGACAAAAGAAAATGCTCCAAATTAGTGATTTACAAAAGCTACGCATAATAAATAACGTGTTGCTCAGCCTTTCCCAAAGATGGGGTCAGGACTCACAGGTGGGTCGCAGGACATTTTATTAGGGTCACCAAATAAATTTGCGTAATTTCTTCCATAATCTTTTATTCAACATTTCTATCTGAATCAGAATCAGAACCGTTTATTTGCCACGGTATGCTGCACATACAAGGAATTTGACATGGTGGGTGGTGCATAACATTAAACAATCAACACAGTGCAAAGCCACGTGAGGGAGCCTGAATGTTCGTATTGTTCGGATAATTGTAGCCGACTTATAACATTGAATCTAAAAAGAAAGAAATCGATATAAAAAGTTTGTTTGACTGATGAGGAAAAACTAGAGTCTGTTCGCTCCACCTGAATGCATTCATTTGGTCTAATTTATAAAAGAATTTAACATACAAGTTTTAAAACACTGCTTGTGTTAGACTCTGATGCTGAAGACAGAATAAAACTAATAAACAGAATAAACTAATAAGACAGAAAAAAAAGTGTTAATGAAAAACACAGCAGATGGGAGCTGCAGAAGGTCTCTGCATGACAAACAGACAATTTATATTTCACACATGAAACACCTGTAAAAATTTGAAATTAACAGCGACTGCTGACTTTCCTGTCGGGAGCAGCAGGGCGATGCCCTCATGTACCGTTCCTTTGTTCTTCAACTACTTATTTTGACTATTTTTAGCAGCATGTTGAGCAGCGTCTTTTTAAAGTAACCCTTTTAAGAAATGAAAGACATCACGAAACATTAAAGCTTTGGAGTGGCCTACAACTACTGATTAATATCTGACAAATACAAAGTAATTGAAATAATGAGGAATAAATATCTAATAGGCATTACGTAACCAATGTTACAACAATTAAGTCTTTTCGAGATGTTTGTTTAGTTTTAACGCAGCTTTCTTTCCTCTTCAGGTTCATAGCCGTGTCCATCCCACTAAACTACAACCGTAAACACGTGGACCACCGTCAGCTCGTCCTGCTGGCGGCCACCTGGCTGCTGGCCCTGGCCGTGGCCTCGCCCGTCATCTTCGGCATCAACAGCGTGCCGAACCGCGACCCCACCGAGTGCAAGCTGGAGGACAACAACTACGTGGTTTACTCCTCGGCCTGCTCCTTCTTCGTCCCCTGCCCCATCATGGTCCTGCTCTACTTCGGGGTTTTCCGCGGGCTACGACACTGGGAGGCGTCGCGTAAGATCAAGCTGCGAAGCAGCATCGAGGCCTGCAGGAAGCTGCAGCACGCCGCCGTCGCCACCGCCCTCCCCCTGCTGGCGGGCACCATCCCCGGGCCGCTGCCCATGCCTCTGCCCAGGATCATCGAGAGGGACTTGGCCCAGTCTCGGCTGGACGACACGGACGACTACATGCAGCAGGAGATTCCCTATCCTCGGCAGTACCGGGAGAACTCGGTGCCCACGTTGACGTTCAGCCAGCAGCTGCACAGGAAGAAGAGAGCCAAGATCAACAGCAGGGAGCGGAAAGCTATGAAGGTGCTACCTGTAGTAGTAGGTGAGTGTTCATGTTGTCCCTCTCCTCCAATCAGAGGCACACAACAGCTATAGTAACAGTTAAAGAACCATGTTTTAATCAATTCTGAAAAGTGCAACCCATGCAGAAATGCTTTGAACCTGCATTCTCTCTAGTGTCCACCAGGGGGCGACTCCTCTGGTTGTATAGAAGTCTATGAGAAAATGACTCTACTTCTCTCTTGATTTATTACCTCATAAACATTGTAAACATGAGTTTATGGTCTCAATCTCTAGTTTCAAGTCTTCTTCAATACAGCATGATGTTCATTTAGTAAATGATGGTCCATTTAGAGTCAAACAGGGGGCTACACGGGGCTACCTTGTCATTCACAGGTTGCTACCTTGTCGTCTTACAACTTTAACCCTTTTACAATGTGTTTTCAATTCATGGAAGTTAATTGTAACATTTTTGGTCGCGTGCGGTTGTATTTAGCTCCACCCTCTCGTGTCACTTCTGGTTGCAAAAAAACAAGATGGCGACAGTCAGAATGCTCATATCGAGGCTTCAAAACGGCAGTCCACAAACCAATGGGTGACATCACGATAACTATATCCACTTCCTGTGTCTATGGTTTTATTCCTGAACTACAAAATCACTACTTTGCATCCCTGTCAGACACGTTACACACAGAGTTTGCTGCTTGTAGGTTTAGTTCAAGCTTTAGTAAAGGAGACTGTTTCAAAAAGACCATTTGTGAACACAACTTATACGCTCAAGCTGGAATAAAGCGTCTCCTGACTGCATGCAAACAAACAAACATGGGTGTCCCTCCGACACTTTCTGATGGGGAGGGTTTTATCTGTGTCCAGTAACAGGCAGCGTCACTTTGAAGAAGATTAATCTGGAAAGTGAAAGAGTTTTGATTCATCAGCGTAAATGAACAGGACACAATGAAAACACGGGCAGCGTTATTCAAGTGCCTTGAAGAAAAATGTGGTTTCCTCTGCTCTGCTCTAGAAGATCACTTGTGACTAAAAAGAAACACAAACATTTAAATTTGATATTTGTTGTGCTTAGTGAAGCCTGTCAAAATTAACGAGAGGGAGAGAAAATGATGTCCAGTCATCTAATGATGCTCCAAACTGCAATATGGAGAACAAAAGTATCTAGTTGCTTCTGTCAACTTAGGAAGTTACCCTTCAGAATAAAAGCTTATTTTCCGGCGTCTTCATGTTTCTTTGATGGCTCCTGTGATCGGTTGACTCTGTGTTTGTTGGCTTCAGGGTTCGTGTCATTATCTGGGTCGCGGGTATGGTCGGACATCGGGCATCTTGAGTGCCTCTTGTTTAAGGTATTATCTACATGAATGGATTGTTAGATTCTTTTGATTGCTTTCTCTTTCTAAGAATATTGTACCACTCAGAAGTGATTGGCCATTTTGCTGTTTGTTTACTCGTAGAAGATATTTTTCCACTTATAAAAGAGAAAGTGTTGTTTCCTGTGCTGTCAAGGGGCATCATGCCTTACATTGTGGCCACTTGTGTACTTCAGTAATCTGTTTATTCACTGAAGCAGGAAATGGAAGCAAAGCTGCTTGTGACAGCAGATGAGGCGTTTAGGTGCTGAACAGTTCAATATACTAATTACTAGCCTGTTTAAAATTGGCAGCACAGCAGCAGCTGTTTGGAGCCCATTAATCACACAGCATCACAAGATACATTATGAACAGATTAATCTCAGAAACGTTCACCTGCTGCACGTTTATGAAGATAGAATTGACTTTGGACTCTCGAGGTTGGTCGAAACATATAATTAGCTTTCACACTTTAACAGTTTAACTGATGTTTGTGTTGCAGCTCGGTTAACTGAAGGTGTGCGGCCGCAGACTTTCATGCAGGTTTATTGTTTATTGTGAGCGCCGGGATGAAAGCGTCACCGCCGACTCTCCGTCTCTCAACATGGAGCGACGCCAATAAAGCTTAACGCCCTCAATCCAATTAATATGCAGCACATGATGATACGGTCACACACACCATCGCTGCTGTACACAGACAGGCTGGGCTCTGATTCTGTTCCCTCCACCAGCGACGGCTCTATTTTACTGTGTAAATGCTTCATATATGCAGCAGTTTATGGAACCGTCCACAGTAATGTATGTCAACAGACTTACGACCTGCAGTGCAAAGCGTCGACTGCAGAGCACAACACATAACACAAGAGCTTAGAATATTCATGGTTTTTAACGATTTCTTTCCTCATTTTTATATAATGTATTAATAATTTTTATCTCACAAGCCAAGTGCAATATTTTACACATCTTTCTTCTTTACTTTGCTTCTGTTGTCTTCTTTGTATTTAAATGATTACGGAGGAGGACCTAAACCTCATCCATCAAACCCTCAACACAAAGCTAATAAATCGTTCGGACGCGTTTGTTCACCAACGTGACGACACCTGAGACAAATGTCCTCGGTTTGATTCAGTGACACGGTTATTCCGCTGATCACGGGACCTGAGCTTATTATAGGCGGGTTATTATTTTAAAGCAGAGGTCTCACCTTTGTTTGTCGAGTCTGCGCTTTTGTTTTTAGTTTGAAGACGGGATATAAATCATGTTTTTACACTCAGATCTCTAAATCGGACAGCAAAAGATGTCCTTGTGTGGCCATTGAATATATAACGGTTTTCTGCTTCTGTATCTTTTTTCCTTCCTTTGGTTCTAATGACTTTCTTGTGAGGGACAAGAAAAAAGGAAAGTCAAGAAATCCAAAATGTATCAAACCCCCCTGAGCAGTAATGTCTCGGGATAAAAATGATGAGACAGCAGGCTCGTTACATTTCTACTTCATCTCTAATGACGTCAGCACGGTCGTGAATCATTCAGAGTCACAATGAAACGTCCTCGTTTGACGCATTTCCCCGTTGAAGCTGAATCTTCAGACAAAGCTAACGAGGAGAGAGGGACGTGTTTTTCAGATGAGATGGAGGGACGGCTGTTAAGATAAAAAAGTTGTATGTTCTGCCTGCAGTTACAGCATGAGGTCATCCGTTAAAAGTGGTATTCTTGCGTTCAGTTTGACATTTATTTTCCATAATTATAGTATATTAAAGTTACCGTGAGGAACTTTTAACTGGTCCTGAACCAGTCTCAGTTTAGTCCTGATCCTCCATCAGACCTCCATCAGTAAAGAGACCATCAGAGAGAAGATGGTCTATTTCTATAGAGTTATTATTAAAGCTGGTGAAACCAGATGAAATCATGCAGGTTCACCAGAAACTCCTTCAGCTCAGACTCCAGTAGAGACCGGTCCACCGTGGACAGACCCAGATCCAGCTTCACCTGCAGCCTTGGACCTGCAGGAGGAGGAGAGCTCAGCTCCTGGCAGCAGCAGCAGCATCTCCTCCTCCTCCTCCTCCTCCTCCTCCTCCTCCTCCTCCTCCTCCTCCTCTGTGAATTAAATTGCATGTGTGTAAGCTTCCACCTTCGGCCCATCTTTGATCTCGTCTGTTCTTGGGTTAACACAGATTTATTATACGTTACAAGCTGAAGTGTTCAGGTCATTTCAGCTGCTTTTGTGAATCTCATCTCTAACCGTCTCACAAGTCTGCTAGTTAGAGGTCAAAGTCTTCTCTCTTGTGAATCCTCCGTTTTCTTTACACAGAGTACAAAACCTCTTCATGTAGTAAATCTGTAATAAAGTCTGCAAGTGCGTGAGATTTCTTTTTATCTCATGACTTTAAAAAATGAAGCTTGCAGGCATGAAACTGAAAGCACAAGCTTATAAAAGTTTACAGCAGAAAACCTAAATCTTCAGACTTGAAGAGACAGCAGCACATCTGGCTGTGAAGTTAAAGCCGGAGACAGGACATCATAAAAACACGTTTTTATTTACAACCTCTGAAGGACGAGTTTCTACTTTGGGAGAGATCATCCCGTTGATAAAACAAAGACTACAGGTGCCTTTGAACTTGTAGTTTCATAGAGTCAGTTAGAGTGATAATTTAATTACTTAATTTAATTACTTTGCAGATTAAAATGAATAATATGAAAGATCTTAATATCATAATTTTAATATTATTATAGATTCAAATAAGACTTTTTATCCTGGGTTGGAAATCACAAGCTACCCAGCGATATAGAAAGTAAAATAAATAATTAAAGTAGCAAAGGATGCATAATGAGAATGTGTACTTTTGGTATATTTTGAGGATTATAACTGTGTACTTTAAAGTATTTCTACACTGTGGTATTACTACTTTTACTTAAGTATAAGATCTGAGTTCTCGGTTACAGTTTGTTGTGACACACGACGCAGCGTGAATGCAAAGTTGGATCACAACAAACTATGCAAGTAAAAGAATCTTTATTCTATTCTTGATTCTATTATTATTTTGGTAATACGGCAAAAAAGTGCTTTCAAGTTGAACCATTTCTTGTTTCTTGTTTTAAAAATTGGAGGAAAAAGAACGTTCTTGTTTTACCAATGATCCTTTTCTACATGCAGTGGTAGTACATTTACTTCAGTGCTGTAACTGTACAGCTTTAGTTCATTTGCAGAAAGAAATTGTACATACACAACACACAAACGTATAACACACGATACATTACATCGTGTTTTATAAGTTCATTGTGTGTTTTGTACGTAAAATATATTAAACTGCCCAAGATAGATATTTAATGAATTGCCTTCAGGGGTAATTTTTCAGCACTTCGCGTCCTTTTACTTTCTTACATTTTGCTGATAATTACTTGCGTACTTGTACTTTTTAATGCAGGACTTTAACATGTAGTGGAGTATTTTTCACAGCCTGGTATTTGTGCTTTTTTACTTAAATAAAGGCTCTGAATCGTTCTTCCACCACATGCAACTACAACAAGTAAATAAATAACGTTACCATGTCTGAACTCAGTTGGAGTGAAACTTTCCAAACACCTTCGTCAGACACAAAACACAATCTAAAGAGACAAGATGTTTCTCTGAGAAGAAAATCACCGTGCCAACATTTTAATTGCGTTGAGCCCTCCAACACTTCACATTGTGCATTTATGTCATTTCTTCGATCCTGCCAGCAAAAAACAGATTGACTGGTACAAAGAAAGGCATAATTGGTGAGAGAATAACAACCCCCAGATGTGTATTTGTCACATTTTTTGTGACATTTTGAGATTTACAGTGTCACATTTATTTATTTATTTCACTGCTGGCACCGAAGACGATGAATGCAAGCACGACGTCGGGGTCTTAAGTTATTATCAAGGACGAAACCGTGACGACTAACGCTGACGTATATATATATTTTGTTTACATGCAGGCTGCTTCCTGTTCTGCTGGACTCCGTTCTTCGTGGTGCACACGACGAGAGCCGTCTGTGTGACGTGCGACGTCCCCCCCGGTCTGATGAGCACCGTCACCTGGCTGGGCTACGTCAACAGCGCCCTCAACCCCATCATCTACACCATCTTCAACACAGAGTTCAAGAAGTTCTTCAAGAAATGCTTCCGCAGCTGCTGCTGACGCCCAGGTTTCTGACTGGGAGGTCACCAAGCTCCATTGGGGAGTTTCCAGTTTGGCCTATTAACCTTTGGAGATGGATGGTTGATGATATCTGACTGACACTGATACTAGTGATATATATATATATATATATATACTGGCCAAACTAAAATGATGATGTCGGGAAGGAAAGATAAACGGACTCCCGTCTGAGAGGAGCTTTTCACCACTTTCAGTTTGTCTGTACAGCCAAAGTCACTCTTTACTGTTGAAGTTATGGTCTGCCAGTTCCAGCCAACGACGGGAGATTTGTACAAGAGAGGATCAACTCAGGGCGAAAATGTCCCCGGGAGATCGAATAAGCTTCGACAGACCAGAACGTAAAAAAAAAGCTTCAAGCAATCCTTTAAATTCAGTCTTTGATTCTCCTCGTTCTCATATACGCTTAAAGGAATAGTTTGACATTTTTGGGAAATACTTTGATTTTGCTGAGAGTTCGATGAGAAGAACAGTACCACTCTCACGTCTCTACGCTAAATGTGAAGCTACAGTCGGCTGGTTAGCATAGCTTAGCACAAAGACTGGCAACAGAGGGAAACAGCTAGCCTGGCTCTGTCCGATAACAAAAATCTGACCACCAAAACCTCTAAAGCTTAATTTAACAAACATGTTATGATGTTAGATTAGTTTTTCAAAGTAACTTTCTGACGACCTGATGAGACTCCTCCCATTTCCAGTCATTATGCTAAGCTAAGCTAACCAGCTCCTTGCTATATGAAGAGTGGTATCAATCTTTCTTAATTCTCGGCAGGAAAGCGAATTAGACGATTTCCCCAAATGAGTTCACATTAAAAGTGATAAGACATGAAGGCGAAGAGGCTGCTCGAAACACCATGCTTCATCTTCTCAGGAATCTGAAGCGTGACATCAAGAAGAGCGAGTGGATAATGTGGAGTTTTCCCTTCAGAGGAGCAGAACTGGAGAGTCAGCTGCATGCCGTCGACGGCATCACTGATTCCTTCTGTGTGCTGAATCAGTGAAACTCTTCATAAAGTGGAGCACGGCACAGTTGGAACCAGCTCATCATGGCGGTTTAAAGTCGTGTACTGATAAAGAAAAAAATACATTCATACGATATTAAGTAGCGATATGCCTTAAAACTCAGAGGATGTTCTGTCTCTCTGCCGTGATAGAAGTCACACTCTCGACATACTGAGGCGTTAATGAGATCCCGCGTTTCCTATTCAAACCCTTTGTCCCACATTATGTCAGAAACACTCATCAAAACACGCGAGGATGAGGAGTCCCGATTTGTTGCTTTCTCTGCTTTTTTAACCAGTGATATGATTCATTCTAGCGGTGAGAATAAGACACGCGCACGTTAAAATAAATCACACAGGACAGGAAGACCATCCATCTTTTACCTGACATTTCAAAAATAGTTCTCTGCTTCTCTGGAAAGAAGAAAGTTTATCCTCCCACTAATTATTTTACTGTGGCACCACCATGACAAAAAAATATATCCATTTAATAAAACAAAAAGTATTGTTTAAACAAGATCCTTTTTATTTCCACACTATATTTCCGATAATAACAAATCACTTAATCACGCATGTTATATTAAGAAATCTCTCATTATTTCAAGTTTAAACAAGAACATTTTTAACCACTAACGTGGAGTCAACTTCTGTATTCGCAGCCTGTTTCTTTATGTGTTGTGAAATGTTTGTTTCTTTATTTGTCTAATTTGTCTCCTACAAAATGACTTTCCCTAAACTAAAGTGCAACTTAAATTAAGTTCAACAGTTTTAAACACGTGGTTAACGTTGAAAATTCAAAAATAACAGCTAAACGTTACAAAACTACTTGGTTAGGTTTATTAATAAACATCATAGTTTAGCTTAAAATGAATATGTAACTGAAACAAACCCAAGTTTCATGTAACAAACCGACTCGTCGCACTAAAACTAAACAAAGACTTGTTTTAATGAGAATTAAAATGAAGACTTATCAAGTTTTTTGTAATAACAGCAACGTTTCAGGACTAAAAAAAGAAGTGATACGTTATTAAAACAGATTTTTTGTTTTAATCTGGTAATAACAAGAAATATATGTAATTATAACATGAAAAATACCTTTGACAAGGATCTTGTTAAAATGAAGAACTAAAACTTTTTATAACGAGAATGTGATTGAATATTTTTTGTCATTGTGGCAGTAATAACTTGCTATATTTTACACTAATATCCAGCCTCGAATGATCTCATTTCCTTACTTAACTATTATTTCTGAGACATGAAAGACAACATATGATACCTTCTCTGACTTATCGATAATATTAGTCTGGACATCTTAAAAAGCAGCAACCGCGTAGAGGAAGTCTTTGTTTTTGCTTTCAAAAATGTTCGTACGATGTTGAATGAAACCTTTAAGTTGCTACAATAGAAGATGTAAGTGAAGCATTTCCAGATTGTGTCTTGATAACGTTGCTCACTAGTCATGATATCTTTTGTGTCAAGTTTTATGAAGAAGTTGTTTCTATGTTCTGAAAGTATTCTTAAGTATGGCTTAACTTTGAGTGGAATCATCATTTAAGCCATTACTGCCTGTCACACAGTGTGTATGTCTGGTTACTGACTGTGCCTCTTGTACGCCATATCCACGTTTTATGTGGAAACCTTTCTAATAAAGTGTGTCATCTTTCTAAATGTTCCAGTGGCTGAACTCTAATCAGCTCAGTTTGATTAATGTCAGTTAATGTAAATAACTTCATGTGCTTCAACGCCTCGCGCCGGATGAACAGACCTTTCATTGAAAGACAAGTTTTGTGTCTCTTTCAGATCATTTTGCATTTCTTTGTAGCCGTTTTCTGTCTCTTTCTGGTGGTTTTCTGTCTCTTTGTAGTAATTTATTGTCTCTTTCTGATCGTCTTGCATCTCTTTGTGGTTGTAGTCGTCGTCTCTTTCTGGTCATTTAATCCCTCTGGAGATGTAGAGGCTGTCTGAATCCTGTTTAAAGCTTCTTGCTACAGCAGATCCACACCCACACTCCTCTGCGTAGATATCGTACTAAATGCTACAACACAAAAGGCCTAAAATGACCACTGATCCTCTGGGACTGTGCGCGGTGGTCCTGTCCAGAAATCCATTTAAGAAACAATGTAATGCAAGATTTCTGATACAGTTATAAAAAGGTCCAACAATATCTCTGTTGGATTAATGGAGCTGGGAAACCACCAAGTAAGAAGAATAAACCATGAATAGGCACCCAGCTGAGATGTGCAAATTGGATATTAGGCTCTGCACCGTCTTATTACTTCCTACTCAACATGTGGTGACTTCATGTTAAAAACTAAATTGTGCCATTTCCATCCATGGTCTGCATTTATACTGTTGTGTACATGTGACTCACCAGTCACATCTGGGTGTCTTCTAAAAATGCTTGATGCTTAACAGCATCAGCAGTAGAGGAAAACAACAGTCTTACTTTCTGATTTGCCACTAATATGTCTAAGGACTGGTTGTATAGAAGTCTATGAGAAAATGACTCTACTTCTCTCTTGATTTATTACCTCAGTAAACATTGTAAACATGAGTTTATGGTCTCAATCTCTAGTTTCAAGTCTTCTTCAATACAGCATGATGTTCATTTAGTAAATGATGGTCCATTTAGAGTCAAACAGACCATAAAGCAGGGGATGCTTTAGGGCGGGGCTTACAGTGATTGACAGGTCTCCATCAGAGACGTATACGGTGTCTCTACGTCACTCCTTCTCAGTCCAAATATGGTCACTTCCTGTTCACCGGTTGCAAAGAAAAAACAAGATGGCGACGACCAAAACGACGAACTTGAGGCTTCAAAACGGACGTCCACAAACCAACGGGTGACATTACGATGACTACGTCCGTTCTTATAGACAGTTTACGCAACAAACACACAAACTAGAGCGGAGAGTGATGTCATTCGGTCATAAACCAAAGTATTGGACAAAGGGAGATTTCGACCCGATGACTGAGCTACACATGAAAAGTCAGACGATCACCAAAGTGATTACAATCCATCCTGATGAGAACATGAATGTTTGTACTGAATACACAGAAATCCAGCCAATAGGTGTCGAGACGTTCCACTAAAAAAACACAAACTGGAATCTCATGGTGGCGCTAAATAAATCCAGAGGATCAACAAAATTCAGGAGGATTCAACATTAATGTTTCTTGTAAATTTCATGTCAATCCATCCAGCAGTTGTAGAGATATTTCAGTCTGGACCAAAGTGGTGGAGCGACTGACTGACTGAACATTAAAGAGTAAAGTGACCGCTGCTGAGACCGGTGGATCTCATGGTCAACCCAGTTCAAACTGGAGACACCTTTTGAGAGCAGAGCCAGAGAAGAAAACATAAAACACTCTACAGTCGACTTATTAAACTCATTAATAATCCTGTGAAGATATTACAAAGCGTGAGCACTTCACACCCTTTAAGAGGGACACAGATATCCGCATGAAAGAGAAAAGTCTCCGTGCATTAGACGATATCGTGCAGTGAAGCATTTTCTTGTTACACAGACGTCAGCAGCAGGACCTGAGAGGGGGTTGAAGCGAGAGGTGAGAGACAGGTTGAAAAAACTGAAGTGAAAGGAAGACAGATGGAAGAGAGTCGAGACAAGATCTTTGTTATCTTGGTTTTGATGACATTAACATGAAACCTGAGTAAAAAGACACAGTGTTGCTCCTGACTGTCTGCATCAGTGAAGGTTTCTCTGTCAATCCTCCACATCCAGCAAACCTGTTGTTTCTGTATCGACCGAGTCAACGCCTCAGTAGTTGACAATGATCTGTTTGATTTGTGGTCGTCTGGATTACATTTCTCCATCTAATCTTTAATAATAGAAGACCAGAGGAGGCAAAAAGAATGTCCTCTGGATCACTAAAGCCAGACTTCCATCTTTACTTTAGCACGAGGACCGTCATTGCATCAGTTTGTTTTATTTTACTGACTAACTTGTGTTTACACATCAAAGTATCCTGGATTGAGCTGCACCAGCTATTTATTATGTAAAGTCCCTCTTAGACTCTTAGATTCTCAGTAACAAGTAGCTTCAGTTTGTGATTTAATAAAATCAGATGGCGCCATTAAAACCTGAGAAATGTCTTCGCTAAACATAGACTTTAGTAATGTAATCAGTATTACCAGTCACTGTAGCATCACAAGCTGTTGGATAACTTACAAAATAACAGTTTTAGGAAGCCAAATAATATCTTAAACTTAACAGCCAATCCTTCATAAATGTAAGTATGACTTTGTTTTATTAATGTATTTTAATATGGAGAAATATTTCGGAGTTTGCCGTACTTAATGCAGTTTAAAGTGAGAGGAAAATAACGTATCATGAAAACCTAACTGATGTTATTTAATCATCTAAGTTTGAGTTTTTACTGACATTTGTTAAGTAGCTCTGGTTCAAATGAAGACATTGTAAAAACATATTAGAGTTCACTTTTTATTTTGTCAACAACAGTAATTTGTTCAGTAATTATAAATACAAACACCATTCAAAGCAGCAGTCACACAGGAGTCTTTATCACGGTCCTCTGGCTCCCTCTGCTGGTTCAAAACACCCTCAAACCTCATAAAAAGTTGTCCCAGCTGTCCCAAAACAATCAAAGAGCCTCACTGGTCTTCCTTCATCACCATAGACACACACTCTCTAGTGTATTGTGACTCAAACACACACAGTCCTGCTTTCCCAAATGCTCACTAGAGCACCGAATGTGGATTCATCTGCCGCTGAAAATAGTCCCCAACAAAAGCTCTATTTCCTCCTGTTTGTTTGATCAAAAAGCTAAACATACCATCTTGTCTTCCTGTATTCCCCTGCCTTAAATATTGATATTTATTTAAAAGGAGACATATTGAGCTCATATTTCAGGTTCATACTTGTATTTTGGGTTTATAATAGAACATTGTGTTCATGCTTTAATGTTCAAAAACTCTTTATTTATCTCTGAATACAGCCGTCTTCATCCTCTGTCTGAAACACTGCAGCTTGGGTCCATGATTACTTCCTGTCAGCTGATGTCATTCACACATACATCGCAAATAAACTCGGACACATTGAGAACGTTTACGTTATAAAACTGTGGATGGTCTTTACTGTGTAGTTTGGATCCACAGTTTCTGAATAGAGGCTGTGAGTATTTCACCATGGATTGACATTTCAATACTTTCAAAGTATTTATACAACATTTAAACTTGCTTTATAATAAAAATCTTTCTTTATAACGTATGGAACCTTGAAATTCCACTAAAGTAGCGATTAAATGACTTCATACAAACGGACGTTGCTTTTCTTTTGCAGACTTTCGACACATTTCATGAAGTTAGAGGTGAATAAATAAAATATAATATTGCACATCTTTCTTATTATTAGGTCAACATGGTCAATAAGCTGCACATTGTGTTCGATTGTACATATAAACCTGCACCTGGTTTGTTTTCCCTGCGTGTCACTCACCTGCGTTTTGCTGATATTCCTTATTGTCCCGTCTGTGAGTTTCCTTTGATGTAACCAAAGGTCCGGGTATCACCACACAAATCCCATTTTAAAAAGTCTAGACTTAGTCTGTTGGTGTTTTTTGTTACAGTGAGTGAATAAAGTCAAACCTCCATCTTGATGCGTTGTAGTCGTCACTCTTCTGTCTTTGTTGCAGCCTGAAGATAACAGAGCACAAAACAACATAAACTCATCAGCTAACGTTACTAAAATGATTTGGTGTAATGTGAAATAGATCACAGTGATTCATTATCTCAGCTTTGAAGTGCCTTTCAGCTCATGTTTTGTTTTCACAGCCTAAACTTTACTTTATTGGCTGTTTGATTAAATAGATGCCATGAACCCAAGTACGTAAAAGTGAACTACCCTGAAAGGCTCATGGGAACTCTGACGTAGAAGAGTTATAACTTGAGTTTGTAACCACAACACACACACTCACACACTCACTTTCTCAGCACCAGCCGCCATCAGAGCGTCCAGCTCCTGAGTCCAGCCGAGGGCATCGACCAGAGCTCGCACGCCAGCGACCACGTCGCCCAGCTGCACGACGTCATGAGGCCGGCGGCGCCAGGCGAACGGACCCACCAGGTCCCTGTTGATGAGCAGACGGGGAACGGAGCTGCGCACAGATCCCGCCAGACTGGCGAAAGGCTCCACCTGCAGAGCGAAGAGTCAAAGAGTCAAAGAGCAGCTGGTCAAAGCATGTCGAACTGGTTATTTTAACCTTTTTTAAATATGTTTTGGGGGTATTTTGCAGATTAATATAGTTTTATAGTGGAGATGCAGACAGGAAACAGACTTTGTGGTGACTCCAAATATTTAACAATAAAGAATCAAGAGCAACTATGACAAAGAACCTTGAGTGTGAGAAGACAGATCCTGATCCAGCTGCTTGAAACTATTGATATCACAATAAGAAGTGGATTTTTTACCACGTCAGCCAACAATAAAGTATTTTGTTGTATTTTCATATGAAAACCCGACAGATTCTCCAGCATGAAAAGTGAGAATATTTGCAGTGCTTACTTCATGCTGCACCTGTTAGCAACAGAACATAAGAGCTGCTTTTAAAGTTGCAAAAATGGCAACAAAGACTTTTACGTCTTTTGCAAAACAAGATGGTTTTAACCTGGTGGCTGCTGGAATTCATCGATTTACAAAGAATCCTAAATTTCAGGGGCTTCCTGGTGTCATATCTATCTCTCTGCCCATGTGTCCCGTCAGCATCTTCACTGTAAGCTATTTAAATAAGACAAGAACTAAATCTTTAAAGAGTGCATGTTCCAGTCTTACAGCCACCCCTCCTCATGTTATCTCTCACTCTAATGTGCTGGTTCAGCTGGAAGAACATCAGATTACTGGGCCATGACGTGCTTTGAGGCCGGAGGCGCTCACCTCCAGTGAGGTTCCCATGATGATCAGCAGGTCGGCCTGAGGGAAGTCTATGAGGTACTTGAAGAAGTGACGTGGAAGCTCCTCCCCGAAGAACACGATGTCGGGCTTCACCACACCTTTACAGGTGGGACACTGTGGGACCGTCCCGCTCATCACGTCTGACTAGTGAGACATGGAAACAACATGGAACATTAGTATTAATAATATTCTTAAATCATTACAGTCTAAAGTGTTATCTTACATTTTAATCATGAATTCAAACCGTATTCAACGGTACAATTGTATAAAATGAAGGAAAACAAGAAAATACTCAAGTGTTTGTGATTCATACTTAGATAAACGACTGCATTGGTTTACCGTCTAATTTAAAATGCTCAATTAGTTTTTTGCTAATTGATGAACAATTACTTGAGCATTGAAAAAGCTTATCTGAGGTGTTACGTTATCTATGTTAAGATAAAGTGACATCAAAAAGTCTTATTGTGCAGAGAATTAAAATGTTGAGTGCACAAGTGATCAATAATAAATAAAATGGTGCAATTGATTTATTTACATGGTTATTTTTGTATATATATCATTTATGTCATTTTATTTATAATTCATTTTATGACTCACTTATTTTTCCTCTTACCTGTAATTTATCAATCTAGATTGTTTGGTGTGTGTTGCTGAAAGTTGGAGATATCACCCGTAAAGATAACCGCCCTCTCTTCAACATACATCGATAGATATATCGATGAATGGACAGACAGACCGACCACAGAGCGTCATATACATTTATATTGGAGAGAAGACAGACATCTCAACGCCTGAACGTCTCCAACACTCAGTAACTCACACCAAAATAATCTAGCTTGGTAAATAGCACTACAGGTAAGAGGATTTTGGGGTAAACTGTCCCTTTAATGTTCACCGTGTCTAAAAACAGACGACATGATAAACCTATTTTAAATATTCTGCTGAAGGTTGGCTGAATGTGTAGAGTTCGTGTTTTGGGTCAGAACTCACGCGTAGCTCCTCCCCCTCGTACTCCCTCAGACACACTGTGCAGGTCGCCGTGGCAAATGTGCCGTGAGCCTCCACCAACATCGCAGGAGGAATCCCGGCCACTTGATACACAAGTAAACAAAGCAAGGTGGCTTAAAACGTCAGTGCGTGTATCTCACTGACGTGTAGTCATTTGTAGAATGAATACATAAAGTAAGTAAGTACAAACGTCTTTCCAGCCCGTCGATGTTCTGCGTGTACATCCTGAGAAGCTGACTCTTCTTGTGAAGCAGCCGCACAAAATAGTGGGCTAGATTGGGCTGATAATTCCCCGGATAGAGCTCTTTGGCCAGGGCGAAGAAGGGATTCGGGTTTTGGTAGAAAAAGCTGAGCTCGAATATCGCCTCGGCGTAGGGCAGGTCGTACTGCTGCAGGTTGTCATAGAGGCCGCTGCCTGGAGACCTGCGAGGTAATAAGCTGCTGAATACACCCGATACCGACAGGAGGTTTACACGAATACTCAAATGAACAGCCAACAGTGTCACCTGAAGTCTGGGATGCCACTGGGCGTGCTGATCCCGGCTCCAGCCATCACCACCACCCTCCTGTACTGCCGCTCTCGGATGCTCTTGGCGATGTCCTCCAGGGTCTTCTGATCCTCGGCTGCACCGCCACCGCGGGAGGAAAGCCCTCGAGTCCCATTCCACCAGGGAGAGTTGGTTTGTCTTTGAAGAAGAAAAACAGGAACGAAGGAGTTTGTTAAAATAAATATGTTTGTCTGACTGAACCAGAGATGCTCACAAGGAATGTTTTGCAAGTCGAGTTTTATGGTTGTGACGAGCGTTCTATCGTCTGCTGCACGCCAGCCGGTCTACTTAGAGGGTTAGGGTTATGGTAGCTATATCTAAGGAAGGAAGACAGGAAAACATCGCTAAAATTACTGGACTTGGAATAATACCCGTAAAGTCAATTACAGTTGGTACGACCGTATTGTATAACTACACTGGGTCTCCAACTAATGCCAGCTTCTAATCTACTGTACTGTAGACTCACAAGCACAGAGACCATCACAAGTCCAAATCAAGTCACTGTGCCAAGTCCTAGTCCCCATCTCTAGCATCAACGCCACAGAGATGCACATAAATATTAGATTTAACAGAAGCATCAGAGCCCATAATCACGTATATATAATGTGCATTTTTTTACTGAATATTTGTATTGTATGTTACTTTCATTGCTTATGTATATTATTTGCTGCTGTAGTGAACAAATTTACCTTGTGGGATGACTAAAGTATCTATCTATCTATCTATAATGGGCAGTTTGCAGCAACCCACATGGACGTATACACATGTAACTCTGAAGTAACGTCACATAAACATCCAGCATCTCATTGTTTCTGTCTGTCAAGTATTGTGCTCTGCTTACTCATTTGATTTTCTTTTCTTTTGCACAATCAGAGCTGCAGATACTACTGCTCTACTCGTTTTAAATATTAGTTGATTGATAGAAAAGTAATTGGCAACTATTATAATATTTCCATTATTATCTGGTTGCAGCTTCTCTATTGTGAATATGATGTGGTTTCTTTAGTCTCATACAATTGTAAAACATATATTTTTGGATAGAAAACAATATTTTTGAGGAGGTCACTTGGGGCTTTTGGTGACGACCATTTTTGAGCAATTTTAAGCCAATGTGACAATGCTTTTCCTTGTCATCTTTATAAATATATTGGGTTTTGGACTGCTGGACATAACAAGACATTTGAAGACGCCCTTATGGGCTGAAGGAAATGTAGTGGAGTAGAAGGAGGAAGTTGCATAAAATAAAAGTACCTCAAATACTTAATGTACTTTAGTAAATGTACTTAGTTACATTCCCCCACTGCTGTCTGGTAAGGAGTCTCGTGTGTACCTGTGTGTGACATACCTGCACAGAGCTGCACCTGAACCTGGACACGAACTCCTTTGACTCAAACGACCTAGAAAAAAAGACTCGCAATGATCACTCATCAAACCACTAATCCTTATTTCATTATAGTTTCATGGTCTGTCTACTAACCGTTGGCAGAGAGCGCCCTGCTTGTCCTCGAGCTCAAGTACAAACAAAGTCTGACAGGTGACAGTAATGAGGAACTCACTAAAGAAGCCATAACAGAGCAGAAACTGGACTAAAGTTACTGACAGATTGTTATTGCATGACTCCTACTCACGGATACGAGATATTAAAGCATTCTATCCAGCTAAAATCAGATTAAATATGTAATTAACAATGACTAGCTGCCTGCTGACATGTTTGTTGTTGTCCTTTGACCTCGTAATGACGCGGACGGGTGTACCGTAATGTACGATATAGACTAGCTAACTTTAGCTCGGTCGATAGCTACCGAGTGAATTCATATTTTGTTCAATTATCCACCGTTTATTGATCAAAAACAACCTACAGTGCAATATATATTTAGTGTATAACGTCTAAAAAACGACTTTACCAAGAAACAAATCAAACATGTATAACTTTGTATAACGTATAACGTTAGCAGTCAAGAAGTACAGTTTACGGTAAAAACAAGGCTAGCTTTAGGAACGCCTACTTTATTTCCCATCATCCTTTGCGCCCAGCAGTAGACCCACAACACGGCAGGCTACTTGACGTTAGCTAACGTTAGCTGAAGATTCATAACCACTCAACAGAGCCCGAATACATATATAAAATTAACTTCACAGTTTCATCGCCACCATGAGAGATGTTTCCGGGTTCCTCAAACAGCAGCAGAGTAACAGCACCACTCCGGAGATGGCGACGGAGTGGCATACGTTGGAGGAGTTTCACAACAAAAGGTAAAAAGAAAAGTCGGCTAGCTTATGCTAGGCTAGCTTACGTTAGCTTGCTCATTCATTGCAAATGCACGCTGAGTCATGCAGTGACCTAGCGTTAGCTGATGTATGGCTAATGTTAGCCGCAAGTTCCTTCTTACAGATCTGAGCGGAAATGTGACTTTTATTTCTAACCATTTGAATCATTGACGTGAATACGATGTGTATATATATATATAGGGCTGACGCTTTGAACCCAACATTATCAATTAAGAATAGTGTAAGACAAAGTTTATCACAAGTTTTTCTTTAGCTGTTAGCTAGCTGTGGATGCTATGTGAGTATAACACCCATATGACTGTACTATTATATATTATATCGTAAGAGTGTTAATACTCGTGCAGTAATGTAAAAGCAGGTTTCTACTGATGCATTACTAATATTTTCATTATTAAAAGGAAATGAAGCAAATCTTCACATGTTTGAAGCTGGAATCATTAAATGTTTATTAAACTATTATTAAAATAGATTCCATTTTTCTGTCAATTGATTTAATGGACTAATAGTTTCAGCTGTACTTGTATAAACTGTTGGGAAGTTTAATTCACAACATTTATTTACATTTTATAAACTCATGTGTTTTGTGCGCTAGTAACTTCTTGGTGACAGATAAACTTAGTGGAATATAAAATATAATTTGCACTTGTGGTATCAAGATACAACAAAAGATTCAGTTTCACATTTCTCGTTAGTTGATTTCCTGTCAAAAACCTACAATGTTTCTTTGGGACATTTGTTTATCTTCTGGATAACGTGTTGACATTCACAAACACCGTTTGTTTGTGTGTTTCGTTGACAGATTGTGGCATCAGTTGACTCTCAGGCTGACAGACTTTGTTAAAGATCCTTGCTTCAAAACCGGAGATGGCCTCATACAGGTAACTACATTAACATAACGGTAATATAATAACAATAACACCTGTTACGCTTCACTGTGAGGAAGATTCAATGCACACAACCTGGAATGAGTATGCACACATTTCATTGCTGTATTCATATAGTTAATGTTACCTTTTAAGGGGAATTCATTAAGTTATTGCATCCAAGTTTCTTTTCAGGACAGAAATGATACTTTTAATGCTTTGAAATACACAATTCTTTGCATTTACAATGTTGCCATTAAATGTCAGAATTATAAAATAATTAAAATGATGGTTGAAGAAAAGAACTGTTTCACTTTACATAATCTTAGGTAATTCATTTTGTTTGTTTTGCAATGACGGCGTTCTCAGATTCTTTCATTTGGACGACAGAAATGTGTTGATATGAATTGTTATGATTGTTTTATTTATGTTCATAAACTTGCCATTAGCCAATGATTAATTCAGTAAAGTCACAACACGAAGCTTTGTTACTGATTATAAAGAATTTAAACAAACGTTACTAACTTTATACACTTTCCTCTCTCGCTCTATGGAGGAACTTTAACCCTAAATGATGTCATAATCTAAATAGTATTCATGGCCACTTTAACGCGTTGAGCATTGTGATGTTTTCTGTGATCTGACGGCTCCGTTTCTTCCTCAAAGCTCTACGACAACTTCATCAGTGACTTTGAACACAGGTGAGATAAACACTCGGTTACACCTGCCTGCTCGGGACTCGTTTGATGTTTGATGCTGATTCATTATTTTTGTTCCTCCATTAGAATCAACCCATTGTCCCTCATGGAGATTATACTGTACGTTGCCAGACAGATGAAAGGTGAGAACATCAACATGCAGGACGAAATATTTCTCAGCAGAATAAACTGCTTGTCCACATTTTGTGGTATTTACAAAAAATGCTTGTTTTGTGCCAGATCCCAAAGATGCCATCACTTTTCTCGAGAAGACCAAGGAAAAGGTAAGTTGACCGGTACATCAGATCTTTAAATATACACTCAGTTGTTTATTAGCACCTAACTAAAGCTAATGCAGTCAAATACAAAAGCCTCACAATAAATATAACCTTTTTAATGAATATTATAATGTTCAGTTTAAGTTTAAACTGCTTTAGACGTGTTTTATTTTACTTTACGGTCTTTTTGAAGGCTGGCATTTCTTGTGTTGTTGAATTGTGTTGCATTGAGAGCTGGCGTCCTTCCCACACAAACTAAATAACCCAAACATCTCCTCTGCATGAAGCAAAACAATTCAACAGCACCACAAACTGAACATCCTCCAAAAACACAAAGTGAACGTCCTGACCTTCATGAAGGAGGATTTATTGCAGTTTAATAACGGTATCTTTGATCAAACGTGTCTGTTTGTGGTTCAGGTGAAAAGCAGCGATGAAGCCGTCATCCTCTGCAAGACTTCTATCGGCCGACTCAAGCTGGAGATCAGCGATCTTCCTGCCACCAAGGTAAACGCTCCTCAAAGCTCCGCGCTCTCCTTTTTCTGTTCTTTATCAAGCTGCTGACGCACAACGAGCCTCACACCTCATTCAGGTTTGGCACATTTCAAACGCCGAGCTGCAGGTGATGGTCACACTCGATGTGTCTTTCTCTAACTTAAAGGTTTCAGCTACATTCTAATTCAGCAGCTAGAAGGGAATGAACCCAGTAGATTTAATATCCGCTGTTTTATCCCCCAAAGGCACTTTCATCTCACATCTTTTGAGGATGTCAGCTGTGGTCACAGAAGATGTTGTGTTTTTATTTACTCCTGCACTGCACTGTATGTGGAGTTAACATGCAAACACTAAAAAAATGAGATGGCTGCAAAACATTTAACTCTTTAAACCCGAGTGATGCACTTAGTGTAAAAAAAAAAGAAGAAAAAAATCAGTGAAAGTTTAATCTCAACGGTCTCTCTGGGATCAACAAACAAGAATCTGTTGAGAAATTATATTTAAAAAGTTGATTTTTAAACTTAACACAGTTACATATTTTCTTCAGTGTCATTGTTGTCGGTCCACTGCCGGTCCAGATTATATTATATTCAATTTAACTGTAACAAAGTGCAGTTTAGCGTCAGATTGTCCATATAGTAGATATACATATTAAGCATAGTTAATGTACAGATTTGCCAGAAAGCAAACAGTGGTGGGCGGAAATGATTTGTTTCTGCCATCAATTACGCTCATTCTGGGCTCCAGAGTCTGTTTAATAGAACCACGGTCATTACTGACCTCATGTTACTTTACATGAAAATCATCTCAATGTGTTCCTGCTGTGAGGTGGACCGATTTTAAAAAAACAACAAAGCAGTGGTATCACATCACTACTTTGCATCAACGGGAGTCTTGAGTTTGGAGATCTGCATCGGTAGAGTGGAAAAGTCAGATTGATTTGATCTTTAATAATGAGCTAAAACATGTTGCACTAATAAATACAGGGAGTGAAAACTGTCTTTTTTAACAGTAGAATAAATATTCCCTCTTTTGTTACTCTCAGAAACTCATTGAAGAAGTCGAGGAACTGTTGAATAACTTGCCCGGAGTGACGTCGGTCCACGGCCGCTTTTATGACCTCTCCAGCAAATATTACCGCATCATCGGGAACCACGCCTCCTACTACAAGGACGCTCTGCGCTACCTCGGGTGTGT
The DNA here is from genome assembly GCF_910591455.1 of Pholis gunnellus. NCBI lineage: Eukaryota > Metazoa > Chordata > Actinopteri > Perciformes > Pholidae > Pholis > Pholis gunnellus. The sequence continues at coordinate 6,662,317 of NC_136528.1, forward strand.
GGACATCAAAGACCTTCCAGGTGAGAGGAGACGGACGCTCGGACTCGACTTCAGGACGTCTTTCATGTTTCATATTCATGAGTTAGTGTTAATGTCCTGCTACTCCACAGAGACGGAGAAGCAGGAGAGGGCGTTCACGCTGGGGCTGGCTGGACTCTTAGGAGAAGGAGTCTACAACTTCGGAGAGCTGGTAAGATTAAAAAACAATGTTCATCTTTAGTGGTGCAACGGATCAGAAATATAACGTATTACTAAATACATACAACTTTTAGATCCAAACCTTCAGCCAGTACTCATGTTCACTGAGCAGAGCCTGAAGGCATCATCATGTAACGGAAGTGAACCTCCGTTGGTTAGCCGTTAGCGGTGCTGCTAACGTTACTAGCTCTCCTCCTGTTGGTCTAAAAACTGATTGGTTGTTTACAATGAAACATGATCAGAGACTGGAAACACATCAATGACGTCCCGATCACATAGTTTACTGAATATTGAGAATATCGATCGTCAGTAAAACTTTATTTACACTGTGATGGTTAACGTTGACATGCCTGATGAACTGTGAGGGGGGGCTCCGTTACACCACCAGTAGTCCTCTTGTTCATCAGTGCCGGTCAGCCGGTGAAGCTTGTTGACGTCTGCTGTCGTGTCTTTGCAGCTGATGCATCCTGTGCTGGAGTCCCTGAGGAACACGGACAAACAGTGGCTCATCGACACACTTTACGCCTTCAACGGAGGCAACGTGGAGAAATTCCAGAGCTTCAAGTCCGCCTGGGGCCAACAGGTGATCAACGTTTACATAACGGCTCAACGTGAGATGTGTGACATCGACGTTAAAGGTTGAACTGATGAGCAATGATTCATAGACGGTGGAAACCGCTTCTGTTCATCAAAAAGCTTCTGACAGTCATTCCTAAACAAATGCTTAAAAAAACGTTTACTCTTTAAAGTTCAGTTTTCTACTGAACTTTCTTGTTAAAAGCAGAAGTATAGCAGCTCTGTTTCATAATGTATTCATTTTATGAATATGCAAATGTCAGTTAGATGGTAATGTACCAGAGAAGTAAAGAAAAACTCAATTAAAATGGTTTTAGTAAAGACTTGCGTGATCGTTTTCGACGATGTTTGACAATTTAGCTTTCAGAACAAAAAACTCAAGATAATTAGGTTTTTGGGGATGTCTTTGAGGTCCAACAAAGAAGATGCTTTATTTAAAATGCAGATGGATGACAAATAAAAGTAAAACCTAAACCGTCTCTGGAGGGACGTCGCACCAATCCTCTAAGATATTCCTGCTTTTGTTCAGCCGGGCTGAGATCTTGTGACTGTAAATGTTTTATGTTTGTTTTTAAAGTAATGAATTCAGCTTTTTCCTTGAGATTGGTCCGCTGTAGATTTAAACCTTTTTCTTCAACAAGAGATTAATCCCCCTCAATCAACCTGTTATGATGAATAATATAATAATATTTAAACTTTCTGTTTACGTGCTCACACTCCCAACACAGTGAAGTGATGTAATCGCTGTGTGTTTGTGACGTTTAGTGATTGATCCAAGTGAGACAAATCTCAACATTTAACATGTCAACAGCATCCATGACTCACCAGTCAAACTTTAGCCGTAAGATCTGAACATCTGGAACCCGATCAAAGGACTGTCACTTTGAAGATGATCCCTAATATTTAGTGACGGTCTGACTCCCTCTTGTTTGCAGCCCGACCTCGCAGCTCACGAAGCTAAACTGATGCAGAAGATCCAGCTGCTCTGCGTGATGGAGGTGAGACTAGATGCTTGAAATTTACACTTCATAGTCAAATCCGATGCTTTTAATGATCTTTTGTGTTATGAAATGTGTCTTTTATCTGTTTGTTTTCCTCACGATTCACAGTGACATCATCATCTGTGACATGCCGAAGGTTAAAAAACAGGAATATTAAATCACTTGAAACGTCTCTCTCTCTCTCTCTCTCTCTCTCTGTGTCTCTCTCTCTCTTTGTCTCTGTCTCTCTCTCCCCCCCAGATGACTTTCACTCGTCCTGCAAACCACAGACAGCTCACCTTCACCGAGATCTCTCAGAGCGCCAAAATCCCTGTTAATGAGGTCAGTCGTATGACGAATAGATGGAACCATCAGCTCATCAATGAATGTCAATAAAAACCTTTTACACCGTGATCAGAAATGATCGACTTTTAATTACCTCGTTTCTCAGTTTTAACTTGCGGATCCTCAAGTCTTTTTGTCGATATGAAAATGGTGACTTGGTGTCCTGCAGGTGGAGCTGCTGGTGATGAAGGCTCTGTCTGTGGGCCTGATCAAAGGGAACATTGATGAGGTGGACCAGAAGGTGCAGATGACCTGGGTGCAGCCCAGAGTGCTGGACCTGCTGCAGGTTAGTTATTTATATATATATATATATATATATATATATATATATATATATATATATATATATATATGCAACAGATTATAATTGCTCTTGAATCCGGCGCATGTTTTTATCAGCTTGACCTAAATCCAGCTGAGGAAACTCGTTTATTTTTAAACGCCATTTTAAAACCAGGCAGCAACCTCCGAAAGAGCCTTAAAGCTGCATTCTCTCTAGTGTCCATCAGGGGGCGACTCCTCTGGTTGTATAGAAGTCTATGAGAAAATGACTCTACTTCTCTCTTGATTTATTACCTCAGTAAACATTGTAAACATGAGTTTATGGTCTCAATCTCTAGTTTCAAGTCTTATTCAATACAGCATGATGTTCATTTAGTACATGATGGTCCATTTCGAGTCAAACAGACCATAAAGCAGGGGATGCTTAAGGGCGGGGCTTACTGTGATTGACAGGTCTCTACCTGGTTAAAATGGAAACGTAGCAGCAGCCTCAGTTTTTCCTGTTCACACTCTGACTGAGTAACTGTCTAAAGCTACGACTATAGAAAGAGGAAAAACAAACCCACCAAACGACACCATTGGATCAGAAGTGATGGTTTCCTGTCGTTTACTATTTCAGGTCAAAGGCATGAAGGAGCGTCTGGACTTCTGGTGTGGAGACGTGAAGAACATGGCCATGCTGGTGGAGCAACAAGCCCACGACATCCTCACCTGAACCAGCCCCCCCCCCTTCAGTCCACGGAGGGAAACCCTCTCAACCATTTCTGTTTTGTATTGTTTTTCTTTCTTTCAGACGTTCATTCTTTGCTGTTTATTACCAACCTGTAAAAATACACTGTGGTATTTTACAAATAAACAACTGGTTGTAACATTATTATCCAATTCATATGGTCTGAACATATTGTTTGTCTAAAACATGAATAAAAATGACCAGATAAAAAAGTAGTTTGTGTTTTTTTTCTTTTAAGTCTGTTCAGCTAAGTAAATGTAAGGTTTATTATATTTGTTTATATTCCTTCTCTGGGTGTTATTCTTTAAAATCTGTTTACTAGTTTTAGTTTTGGTTTGTATTTTATTAATGTCAGCATTAATATCAGTTCATCCAAACGTGGGCTGACAAGAAAACTTGGACCTCCCTCTTTGTGTTTGGTTTGTCCCTTCTGGGCTTCTGTAGAAGATGGCAGCCGGCTCCATGAAGAGAATAAATATAATAAACATCTATTTCTAAGGCTACGAAAACACGATTGTTATATTCAGGTTATTATACTCTAAAGAAAACACTTAATACTATTTATCATTTCTTCTTAAATGCTACACACTGTTCCTTTAAGTAGAAATAGCAAAACTACAATAAAAATACTATAAATGAAGAAGTCCTGCATATAAAGTCTAAATATACTAATAAATGTTCACTTTAATGTTGCTGCTGGTGAAGGTTGAGCTCATTTTAATAACTATATACTGCTGGGTAGTTTATAATAATACATAACTCAGCCGATTATATTTTGTATTACCTAAATCAGGAAGTTATGAAATAAAAGCAGTGGAGTATTTATACTTTTTTTGCACACGACATATAAAGAGTTTATAAATGTTTTTTTTATTAAATAGTTTATATTGACTAGCAGCTATTTGGATAATCGTGTTGTAATTTCCAGCTTCTCAAATGTGCTGCCTTATTTAACAATATTAATAGTTCTATAATAATAAATGTATGAGTAATAATGTTGAGGTTTGGACTGAGTGACACTTTGGGCTCTGGGTAATTGTGACGGCATGTTCACTGTTTTTACAAACCAATCAATGAATTAATGGAGAAGATGATCAGCACTTTAATCCACAACAAAGATAATCATCAGGTAATAGTTTATGTATATATGTTTTAATGAAAAACTAACCCATCATCATAAATCTTATTTTTTATTTACTATGTACTAATTAAACTACTGGCTTATTCTTTTCCTGTTTCTGGCAGTAAACAACAAACGTGCGAGTGCAGAAACAGGAAAGAGATTAAGGAAGACGAGTGGTGGCTGTTAACCCTAAAATGTTTTAGTTATTAAATATCTTCACAGAACAGAAGAGTGTTCACATCGTCCTCCTCTTTTATCTAACTTTTTATCAATGCATTTCTTTATTTACATACTGTTTTTACTGGTGAAGCAATGTGACAAATAAATACATAGAGTGACACAAACATGGAAGACAGACGTAAAGACAGACGTACAGACGATAACATGAAGCAGTTACGATGACGTACAGTAGGTAATGAAATAAAAAGAATCCGGGAGTATCGATTACAATTAGATTGGGTTACGTAGGGTGTGTGCGTGTGTGTGTGCCTGCATGAATGTGTGTGTGTGTGTGTGTGTGTGTGTGTGTGTGTGTGTGTGTGTGTGTGTGTGTGAGTGTGTATATAAGAGGCAACAGTATACATGTTAGTAGTCTATGAGATGTGTGGCGGAAAGACAAACTATTATGATGGTTATTATAATTATTTCTTATATTATTATTATTATCATATATTTATTAAAACTGCAACAAGTCCACTACATGGACTGTCTCTCCGCCACACATCTCACAGACAAATACATTTATTTAAATTACACAATCTAAGAAGTTTTTAGGACAAATATCTTATAAACATCTGAAAGTTGTTCCTAAACGGACAAAGTTGATGAGTAAGAACCACTGGTTTTAATTTTTCTAATGTGTTGTATTTATTATTTTTATAATGCTGTTTTAAGGTAAAACCTCAATCTGGAAAGTAACTCCAGCTGTCAGACAAAATGTGGTGGAATACATAGCACAGTATTCAAGTACTCAAGTAAGGTACAAGTACCACAAAACTGTGATTACAGCCCTGTAGTAAATGTACCTAAATGCACTAATGAGGGTTATTTCTTTAGACATATATAATTTTGCACTACATTTAAATATCCTCGTAACATAAAAACAGATGCTGCATCAAAGTGTCTGCGGTTGGACTTGTTCCTGTAAACAGCTGCACACATCTCGTCTCACAGACACGTTTGTGTGCCGAGAGCAGACGGATCAGCAGCTGCTCAGAAAACACTCAATGTTTGAGAAAATAATTCAGGCTCGCTTGTATTTAGTGGAACAAAATGGTATCATTCACAATGAATTTGCAGATTTCCTTTGAAAGGTCAGCACGCTTTTCATTTCTAGACAGTGGCCGTTGTTTCGTTCCTGTGAGAGAGAGTTTGTGCAGCGAAACGTTTCCAGCCGACTCGTTTCAAAACTAAAAGCGGTCTGACGTATCCTCTTGATTGCTACATCCTGTAATAAATGAGAAGCTTATGAAATGCAATGTTGTTGAAATTAAAGTTTGTGACCTGTTGTATGAAGTCAGTGTCGTTGTAGCTTCTTGTCACGTTTCAGATTCCATCCTCTAAGAGTCTCACCTGGTTTCATTTTAATCAAAAAAATGGTCCAATATTTCACAAACAGAAAAGTTTAAATAAAAATAAAGATTTGTGTATCAGTTGTTTCTTCTTCTTCTCTCCCATTAGTCATCTCACGACCCGCTCAGGTTTACCTGGAGGCCTCTAGGAGGGGCTCGACCCCTAGGTTTGGAAACTAAACTAACAGTATATAAAGTATAAACCTCGAGCAGCTACAGTAACATACAGTCCAGTAACATTGATGCTTCATTATTAACAATCTAGCAATGGGTACTTTTACTTTGATACTTTAGGTACATTTTACAACCATCTGTACTTTTACTCAAGTAGGATTTTAAATGCACACCTTTTGCTTCACTTGTATTTCTTGCGTCAGTACTTTTACTTTAGTAACAGATCTGAATGCTTCCTCTGCCATAGTGTATCCATGCTGGCCTGCATGTTGTGTGTTTTCATCTAAGTTAAAGAGTAACTGCACACTTAAGTGTGTTTTTAACACAGGAGCTAGGAGACTACAGCTAGGAGACTACAGCTAGGAGACTACAGCTATGGGACTACAGCCAGGGGTCTACAGCTATGGGACTACAGCTAGGAGACTACAGCTAGGAGACTACAGCCAGGGGTCTACAGCCAGGAGGCTACAGCTAGGAGACTACAGCTAGGAGACTACAGCTAGGAGGCTACAGCTAGGAGACTACAGCTAGGAGACTACAGCTAGGAGACTACAGCTATGGGACTACAGCTAGGAGACTACAGCTAGGAGACTACAGCTAGGAGACTACAGCTACGGGACTACAGCTAGGAGACTATAGCTAGGAGACTACAGCTATGGGTCTACAGCTAGGAGACTACAGCTAGGAGACTACAGCTAGGAGACTACAGCTAGGAGACTAGGAGACTACAGCTAGGAGACTACAGCCAGGAGACTATAGCTAGGAGACTACAGCTAGGCGACTACAGCTAGGAGACTACAGCCAGGAGACTACAGCCAGGAGACTACAGCTAGGAGGAGAGCAGACGAGTTGCTACAGCAGCGACGGTCCGTTGACAAATTCTGCTGTCAGCTCTAAATAAAGAAATCATAAATAACATATTAAAAATACTATAGACATATTAAAAAATGAAAATATTAAAAAAGATAAATTAATTTAATCTATGTTTAAAATAAGAATTTAAATAATTGTTTTTAATTTGAATATTGTGATTAACTTAATTTTAGGTTATTATTATCTATTTTTATTTAATTTTCTTTCTTATATATATATATATAAATACATATTTTTAAATAATCTTAATATATATATAAATTATTTAAATAATTTAATCTATATATATATATAAAAATAAATAAGAAAATGAAGTAGAATAATAATAGATAATAATACCTAATAATAGATAATAATCATTTTAAAATTAAGTTAATCCATATATATCTATAGATATCTATATGACACACACTTTCCTTGTAATCTGATCTGAAGTTTTTTTGATCTATTTGTTCTAATTACGTTCACCTGTTTATACAGCAGACCATAAAGACTATATTACCAGTTTAACCAGTTTACACTATAGCAGGTGTCAGTCGAGTCTTTGACACCATTTTCTGGTCACCATATAATCCAGCAGATGATTTGTTCGATGACAAGATAGATTTCCAATACCATCATGCTCCAGTTATTGATTAGACAAATATTAACCATGTGACCGCTCTAACAGTACAGACGACTGTGTTCGCCTGTCAGATTGTGGTGAAGCTCCTAGTTACTGAACCAGCGGACAGACGTTAGAAATGTATTTGTGCAATTAAAAGGTCAGTCTGGGTCTAATGAAGCCTCTTCAAGTAACAGATACAGTACATTGGGTTGCCTACAGTGAAGCAATTAGCTTTGGAGATAGAGAGTGGCACGGAAATCAATGAGCTCACAAACCTCATAGTTATCAGGAAAACAGATTGCTGACTGACCAGGTTTCAGTCTGAGAAAGAGCAGAGAAAGTGAAATGAGGCTGGTTAATTAGGAAAAGCAGGCTGTATCCCCAAAGGGAGAGAGCAGCGAGCTCCGAGCATGCAGCCGTTTGCACCATCCCTCCGTCTCTATCTCTTTAAGAGCCGGGAAAAGGAGTGTGTGTGCTCGGTGTGTGTGTGTGTGTGGGGGAGGGGTATTGGCTGGGGTGGAACAGTCCTGTAATGAGCAGATTTTAGAGAGAGAGAGAGAGAGAGGCCGAAAAACAAGAGAGGACAGATGACTTGGTGGAATTGGGATACAACAACAATCCAGATTTTAGGGCGAGCGCTGAAATGCAGAGGACAAAGGGAAAGGGAGAGGAATAATTCATTATTTCCTTCTTCACATCCTCATCTCCAGGAGGGAGGCTCATCTTCAGATCACAGCGGAGCAGAGTGGAGGAAGAGGAGATATTCACTCTGCGTTATGTCTGCCGAAAGGCTGAGGCTGCTCACGGATGTCTGTCTCTGAGACTTGTTTTACAGGCCAGCAGCTATAGAGCTCCAACTTCTCTGGATTTGTATTAAAAAAAATGTAATGGCGTACCAGTGCAGCAGCATCCTCCTCCTGTCTCCCTCTCTATGTGCCGGTGCGGCAGCGGATGTGTGGATGCTGTAATGTCTGATTGAGCTGAGCTCGGTCGCTATAGCTGCCACCACCACCACCACCACCACCGCCGCCGCCGCTCTGTGGGCCTCTGGGACTGCTGGAAAAGCCTAGGCCTCGCTTGTCTGGAGCGCCCCGCTGCACCGGCTGAGGCTGACGGGCCGGTGAGCTCCCCGGCTGCACGGAGCAGGAAGGTGGAGGAGGAAGTGGAGGAGGAGGAGGATGAGAAGCACTTTGAGCCTGCATGCCCATGGGAAGCAGCATGCACAGCAGCTGCGTTCGTCACTCCAGACGCGTCGCTGAGGCTTAGGCTGCTTCTCCATCGTGGGGCGACGCTCTTCGGGCCGCGTCCTGCTGCATATAAAACGAGGAGCTGGTGTTTTACATCTTAAACTAACAGGAGAGGGAGAGTCGAGGCCCTGCACCTCCATGCTGCCAGCTTCAAACGGGGCCTCCTCCCTATTTTGCTACTTCTGAGTGAACCGGACCCTTGTTTTTTCTTTTTCTTGACGTTCTAAGGATTTGCCGAAACCTGTTTCATGCATGTCCACTGGAGGCAGGTTTGACTTTGATGACGGGGGGTCGTACTGCGGGGGGTGGGAGCAGGGTAAAGCCCATGGACGAGGGGTCTGCACGGGGCCCCAGGGTCAGGGCGAGTACGCGGGCGCCTGGAGCCACGGCTTCGAGGTCCTGGGCGTGTACACGTGGCCCAGCGGGAACAGCTACCAGGGCACCTGGGCGCAGGGCAAGCGGCATGGCATCGGAGTGGAGAGCAAGGGCCGCTGGGAGTACAGAGGGGAGTGGACGCAGGGGTTCAAAGGACGCTACGGGCAGCTGGAGAGCACGGCGAGCGGGGCCCGGTACGAGGGGACGTGGAGCAACGGGCTGCAGGATGGATACGGCACTGAAACCTACTCTGATGGAGGTAAGGATGTTTAAAAACTATTTTTCTGCAAAGGAAAGCCCACTTTACCCTCCCAGCATCTTCTCACAAACACCAGTTTAGAGATCACTTCCAGTCACTAAAGGAATAGAACATCTCTACTCTCGTTCCACAAACTGATATTCAGGCGGCAAGTGGAGCGACTTGCTTACTTAGCCTGCTGCTAAAATCCACTGTGTCACATCTCAAATGTAGGCTACATAAAAGACATGTAGGTCACATCCACATGCTGGATTACTGAGCGGGCCTACCGGGCCGAGGGACCCAAGGGCTCTGGGGGCCCATATATTGTAAAGTATAATATCTGTGAGGGAATGACATCTGTGTGGATCTGCTGTGGCAGGAAGCTTTCGACAGGAGTCAGACAGCCTCTCTTCATCTCCAGCATGAACAAAATATTCAGTATTATATAAAGTATATAAAGTTTAGCTGCAGTTTTTCAACCAAAAGCACCTGAGAGTTCGACTCGACCTACAGAATGCAACTGAAAGAGATACAATCGACTACAAAGAGACACAAAATGACTTCAGAGGCATGAAGAAATGACTACAAAGAGACAGATGACTACAATGAGACACAAGAGGACTACAAAGAGACGCACAATGACTACAAAAAGACACAAGATGACTACAAAATAATGCAAAATGACTACAGAGACAAAAGATAACTACAAGGAGACGCAAATTGACTGCAAAGAGACAAAATGAATACAAACAAACACAAGACGACTAGAAAGAGACACACAATAACTACAAAGAGTCAAAAGATGACTACAAGGAGACACACAAAGACTATAAAGAGACGCAAAATGACTACTAACAGCACAGCCACGTCTCTTTCAGTCTAGTTGTCTTGCTTCAGTGTCTGAGGAGTTTGGGGACCTTTTTCCTGTCGGTGTGCCCATCATCTCCTCATCTCCTCATCTCCTCATCTCCTCATCAGACAGGTCTGTGGTCTTTAGTCGACTGACCAGCCTTCATCATTATCATCATTATTATAAAACAGGCCGTGGATGTTGAAAAAGGGGGCGTGTGTTTCTAATATTAGAAATCAAACCATGTTGAAGCCTCATCACGTCGTCTGTTTAGACAAAAACACACCTTCGCCGCTCTCCCCTCTGCATCACACCCTCTGTCGCCACGGTAACGCGGAGACAGCAGGTCAGCGTGTCACCGGAGACCAGCTCGCGGCTCTTCTGCCTCTCCGATTGGCTCTCTGCCTCCGCCAGTCTCATCTGTAAATCTAGGCCGTTTGATAACCGATGCTGCACCGCCCGCCTCCCTCCGAGCACCGCGCGGGACCCGGATGATGGAAGCCAGGTCAATAAGTGATGCAGGTGGAATAAAAACACAGTGTGTGTGTGTGTGTGTGTGTGTGTGTGTGTGTGTGTGTGTGTGTGTGTGTGTGTGTGTGTGTGTGTGTGCTGCATTGAAGGTGGAGGTTGTTCAGCGGGAGGTGGAGGCTCCCAACGCGAGCACTAAGGCTGACATCGTCATACCTGCTGTTTTAACAAATCTAAAACAAAGATGATGAAGAAAGAAAAACATTTATTTTTTTAAAAGACTGCGTCACGCGACAGCTCTGCTCCTTTCTTCCGCTCACGTGGAAGACCGCCGACAGATGAATATAGCACGCACGAGCTGACACATTTTCCACAACCCAATAAATGTGCAGGACGCTGTTTTCTACACACACACACACACACACACACACTCACACACACACACTGACAGGCCTGTCAACACAGCAAGTGCTTATTAAAAATGTAAATAAAAACACATTTTAGACAGGTCCAACGAGGGACAGGCAGCCCACGTTTGGTTTCAGCACCGCGGACAGCTCCTGATCGACACCAACTGTTTTTAGTTTGTGGAGCCTGAAAAGTCTTTAAAAAGTAAAATACATGTCGGTAAATATGACAACACACAAAGGCAATCGAAGAAAATACATTTACGTGTAAAATACAGAGAATTACCTGGAAAAACAAGAATAATTTGAGGCTTGAGTTTGGTTCATCAGTACCTGCAGGATTTATTTGTAAACAGTGTGTGCCCCAATTCCAGACTACATGTCTTCATTATACTTCCACTCCACTACATCTCACAGAGAATTATTGTACTTTTTACTCCACTACATGTATTTAATAACTCTAGTTACTTTGCAGGTTAAGATTAGTATTAGAAAAAAAAATATATGAAATGATGATGTATTATTTTAAGTTAAGCCGTATATAAAGTAATTACAATTAGTTCCACCTTTACCAGCTGAAACATTAACAATCACAATCCAATAATATAATATGTATTATTCTGAAATAGGCCATTCTGCATAATGAGCACTTTTACTTTTGGTACTTAAAGTATATTTTGATGGTAATATTTTTCCATTTACTTAACATTTTGAATGCACGAATTGTACTTGTAACAGAGTATTTCTATATTGTAGTATTGCTACTTTTCTTTAAGTAACATTTCTGAGCACGTTTTATACCTCAATCAAACTCGACTAGTAAAATGGATTGAATATGTTTTGGTTGTTTAACCACCATCTAAAGTTCATTTTGATGTTTTGCAGCTCCTCTATTTCCTTTAGCATTGCATTGTGGGAGAGTAGTCTTCTTCAACAGCACATCAAAAACAAGCGTTTTTATTTATTCGGCACTCTGACTGTGTTGACTTTACTTCATCTAAACAAAACACTACATACTCAAAGCGTGCGAATAGAATCAATGTGTAGTATCGAGTTGTGACCCAGTTCTAGTCTACACATTTATTCTGACAGACTCAACACACTGTATGCAGTACTACACAGAGTACTCTGTGTAGTACTGCATTCAGTGTGTTGACTCCAGCGTGGCCAGATCAAACCACTTAAAATCAATGCATTGATAATAATAAACCGATAGACATTATTATCATTCTCAAATCTGAATATTCAGTACTTTTACTTTTGGTACATAAAGTATTTGTTGATGCTCATGCTTTTACTTAAAATTTTGAATGCAAGAATTTCACTTGTACCAGAGTATTTCTACAGTATCTCCACTGAATGGCAGACAGACACAGTTCGTAGCTATCTTGTGAACGAGCTGTTTACTGGATGTGTAAATGAGCTAATGTTCGCCAACACACCAACTTTATAAAGGCAGAGATATGTCATCGTTGTGTTTACAGCTTGTTGTTTAAAGCTGCTTTAAAACACTTTTTGTTTGGTTCATATTGCTCTTCAGATTGCATTTTCTCTAACAGAATTAATCACACTGAATTTGGGGATTTGGGGGTAATGGTAGTAATCCGGCCTTGCACACTACAAGAGTGACAAAATTAACAATTAAGTATGCACCCAAAATATATTTCATTTTTCTCCCACAATGCAGTGCAAAAAAAGAATGTGAGGGGCTGCTCAAAGCTGAACAATTAGAAATTAAAAAACAAAAGTCGTGGATGTCGGTGAAAGAGCTCCAGGAACAGAAGAAAAACAAATCTTTGTACAAGAACATTTTGCTTTCTTGTGAGGTTGAAATATACTCATTGCATTAACAGTATCTTATATAATACCAGTACATTTAAACTATGTATTATTCATATACATTAAAGTGGGTCACACTGAGTGAGCTTGGTAAAATGTAAACCTCCACGTATCTTTCAGGGTTTCATTTCAGCACCGTGGACAGCTCCAGCGCCACACTACATATTCAACACGCATCTTATAGTGAAATGGATTTTGAAGACAACAAATCACTTTTATAAACTAACATGAAATGATGACGTCATGTCAACAGAAATGAATAAATTAGAACGTTTTTCCAAAGATAGCTTCTGTTTTCTGCTCACGCCACAGAAGATTAGTTCCTTGTAAGTGAATCTTTTTCTTCTTCTAGACCACTCGGAGTTGTCGGCTTCTTGTCTGCAACTTGTGTGAGGAACGGCACACTGTGAAACACACAATGCACTGATGATTGTGACACCGTGGTGTCGGCCAATCCTCGACTTTACCAGTGTGATGGAGGAAACACCCACATTTATGTCGTTTCCTAGAAGTAATCACCACACTCAAAGCTGTAATTATACGAGCACAGAGCGGTGCGTTCTCTTCCCTCCAACAGAACAGAACAGTTGTAAACATCCGTAATGTCACTGACGTTTAACCACATGTGTGGCTTAATTACAAATCAGCAGGAGATGCACAGCGGCGTATCTAGCATTGAGAAACTGTAGTAGTCCTGCTTTTTTCACATTGAAACTCCTGATAAACCTGTACACTAGTCCGACACAGTTAGAGACTCGCTGGGGAACAAAGTGGAGCATTTAGCAGCTGAAGAGACATTTAAATATTTTCATTCCGGAGTTGGTGGAGACCAAAAACAGAGTTAAAAGAGAGAGAATGTTGGACTCACATTCATCTGGTGGACACAAACACGACCCCAAGTTAAGTCCGTTCTGTGTCCGCTGGATGTGTAAATGAACAAACAAGTTCAGCATAAGTTTGAAAGTGAAAACACCGAAATGTTGTGTTTAAAAATGCTGATCCCGAGAGGTCAAAGTAACATGACAACCAGATCTAAAAGAGCGTATTGGGTTTAATGCAGTTCTGTTTAAATTATGTCAATATCTTTTGGATTTTGGCTTTTAATGTTAACATAATGTTTGATGTTATGTACAGATAATTAATAAAAGAGCTGAAATAACTCTTCTTTGTACAAGAGTTTGGTTTTTTTTGTTTCTTGATGAAACCTGCGAGGCTCCACAGGAAATAGATTCATGAGGCCAAAAACATGAAGTACGTTCAACATACTGAAGTCTCAGTGACGGATAGTCAGTTTGGGCTGGGAACAGAACAAGTATCTGGAAAAGTTGGCATGAAAAAGATTGAAAATGCAAAATCAAAAGTTAAAATCAATATACTGTACGACAGGGAGCTCCATCACAGGACGCTCAGATTGGATTTGCATTTCATTCTAACTAAAAAAGTCATTTTACCTAAACGAAAACTATGATTTGTATCATTGATAATACAATTTTAACCATCTAATTTTACAAACTATGATCAGTCAGCTAACTTCCTGTCTAAAATGTTTGTGTTGTGATCATTTTAAACTTTATGAAAATGACATTTGACCTTTTTTTTCCGGTTTGAGCTGAAACAGATAATCAATTGACCCTTCGCTAAGTCCCGCCCCTGGAACGCAGACTGGCCAATCCAGCTCTGACCAGGATCCGACAACTATTATATATTTATATAAATAAATATTTACATAATTAATGTATAAATATTTAACTTAGATTGAGCCCTTCATACCTACGTAGTGATCAGATCCTGTTCACGGAGTCCGCCGTGTTTCTACAGAGACCCAGAACGGCCACCGTAGTTCTCTGACACGCTTTTGAAACTACAATAACGAGAGAGCGCCAGCCGCCGTCTGCCTTCCGTTGCTCCTACAGAAGTGTTAATATAGTGAGGACGGCCTACACACTGTCCCTTTGAATAAACTACTGAACATATCACACACAGTTATCCTCTCTTCTTCTTATAGTACGTTGGTTTGTCTCTATAATCCTCCAACATTAGATTCACTGGTTACTAGTTCTTGATCAGTTTTTAGAAAGTGCATATGTTCTTCTCTGCAGTCTAGGAAACGCCAAGTATCTGGTGTTATTCTGGGTTCATGTGGTTTTAATGTTGAGCCAAGATGCCTCCGTTTGGCACCGAATTATTTTTAAAGCTCTTATTTCTGGTGTAGAGTAAAAATAATCCACAAAGGAAGAATCCTGCTGACTTGGTGATCTTCTGCTCTTTCCTCTAGCGCCACCACGAGGTTCACAGCTTTGGCTTTTAGCAAAACATCAAACAACTATTGGATGGATTATAATGAAATTTAACTTAATACATTTTCATTTTAACATTCAAAAAGAAAGGGATGTTTTGCAGGTATTTAGAAGGTATTTAAAACAATAAAACAAAAGTATTGGACAAAGTGATGGCGTTAGATGAAAAGTCAGTCGATCACCAAAGTTATTATAATTCATCCTGAAGGGAACATGAATCTCTGAACCACATTTCACTGGCAATCCATCCTACAGTTGATGAGATATTTCACTCAAAACTACAAATGTCAACCTCATGATTGTGATATAGGGGAAAAGTCTGAGGATCACTAAAGTTCGTAGGATTCATCCTTTTGGGGAACATGAATGTCTGACCCACATTTCATGGCAATCCATTGGGATATTGAGATATTTCTCAAGGTAAAGTAGAAAAGATCACTAAATGATGACAACTTGTCTGCACGAGTCTTGTGCCGATCCATGAGGTGAATGTTGAGATATTTTGCAAGCACACCCAATCTGAACAAGTAAAAACTCTGACCCGCTGTTGTCGACAAAAAAAGGTCAGCAAACCACCAAACTCACTAGGATTCATCTTTTGGGAAGCATGAAAGTCTGCACAAAGTTTGATGGCGGTCCATCCAGTAGTTGTTGAGATATTTCACTTAAATTACACATGTCTACCTTACGGTGGTGCTATAGAGGAAAATACAGTAGGATTCATCCACTGGGGAACATGAATATTGGTAAAATGTCATGGCTATCCAATCAATAGTTGTTATAGGAAAAGTAGCAAAGTTAGACGTTCATTAAATTACGATTCATCCTCTGAGAAACATGAATGTCTGTAGTAACTATAAACTCTGACCTGCTGGAGAACGTCAGGGAACCACCAAAACTTACTAGGATTCATATTCTGGGAACAATGAATGTCTGTGCAAAGTTTAAAATCAGTTTAAAAAGTTTAAAAATCCTCAATGTCTCCGTTTGTCTCTCAGGAACCTACCAAGGCCAGTGGCTGGGCGGGATGCGTCATGGCTATGGCGTGCGGCAAAGTGTGCCGTACGGCATGGCGGCCGTCATCCTCTTCCCCCTGCGAACATCCATAAACTCCCTCCGCTCCGAGCACAGCCATGGCCCTCCGGCTGTGCTGGAGGACGGCACCGCCACCACGCCCACGGACGGGGTGGTGGCCGGTCTGGCCGGGAGCCCTGTGGGCCGGGGTGGGTTCGCTCTGACGGCGCCCAGTGAAGCCGAGCGCCAGAGGAAGAGGAAAGGCCGCTTCCGGCAGTCCATCCTGAGCGGCCTGAAGCTGCGGCGCTCCGAGTCCAAAAGCTCGCTGGCCAGTCAGCTCAGCAAGCAGAGCTCCTTCTGCAGCGAGGCGGGCATGAGCACCGTCAGCTCCGCTGCATCCGACATCCAATCCAACGCCAGTGAGAGCGAACAGGGCGCCCCCGTGGACGCCACCGTCACTGAAATGTACGCTGGCGAGTGGCGGAGCGACCAGAGGGCCGGCTGGGGCGTCAGCCGGCGCTCGGACGGCCTGCACTATGAAGGGGAGTGGGTGGGGAACAAGAGGCACGGGTACGGGTGCACCACCTTCCCTGATGGCACCAAGGAGGAAGGGAAGTACAAGCAGAACGCGTTGGTGAGCGGGAAACGCAAGAACCTGATCCCGCTGAGGGCCAGTAAGATCAGAGAGAAGGTGGACCGGGCTGTGGAGTCTGCAGAGAAGGCTGCAGACATCTCCAAGCAGAAAGCAGAGATCGCCATGTCGAGGTAACATGTTCACTTTTCAATTCTATAGTATTTATATCACAAATCAAATATTTGTCTCGGAGGGCTTTACAATCTGTACAACATATGACATCCTCTGTCCTTGGACTCTCACATGGGATAAGGAACAAAAAACTTTCACAGTGGTGGAAGAAGTATTCAGATCCTTTACTAAAGTACAAGTACTAATACTACACTGTGAAAAGATCCTGCACTCAAGATGTAACTTAAGTAAAAGTATGTATCAGTAAAATGTACTTAAAGCATCAAAAGTAAAGTCAGTGTTTTACTATTATATCTGATGTTTCTGCTGCACCAATATGTATGTTGCATGTATTTTAACTCTTTCATATCCTGTTTACTCCTTTAATGTACATAAAAGCATCATATTCTATAAGATCATCATGTGTTTGTAGCGTCTCTGTCCTGTGAGAACCACGTATCTCTAAGAAAAACAGCCTGTTTTCAGCTTTGTGACGATGCATTTTCCAGCTGATCCAAGAGGCTTTTTAAAGACTTTATTCAGATGAAGAAGTAGGAGGGTTTTCTCAACAGTTCATCTTTGAGTTTATCACAAACATTCAACATTAACACATCTGGAGATACGTGGTTTTCACTGGACAGAAAGAGGATGAAAAGAGACTAAAGTTAACAGATGAATTTGATGGAGTAAAAATGATTCACCTCTGAGATGTAGTAGAGCACAAATATAAAGTTACATTAAATGAAAATACTCAAGTAAAGTACAAGCAAGTGTTTCCACCTGTTCAGGATGAGCCATGCTCGAGGGAAGGCGGAGGCCGCTGAAGGAGTCGCCCAGAAGGCCACGGAGGAGTGTCGACTGGCCCGCATCGCTGCCAAAGAGCTCTCTCCCTCCTTCCACATCTACGGGAACGGTGAGCGGACGACACTGATAATCCGCATTATTAAACTTTATTACAATCCACACATGAATACAGGTATACATGAAATGTGACCTCTGCATTTAACTCCTCCTGTAAGCATTAGGAACAGCGAGCTGCATCAAAACGCAACTTGGGGTTCAGTGTCTTGCTCAAGGACACTTTGACATGTGGACAGAAGGAGCCGGGGATCGAACCGTGTGGTTAAAGAACAACCCGCTCTTCACACTGAGCCACAGCCACACTGTCGTTTATATGTTTGCAACGCAGAACTACGACATTTAATGGCTGCTACGTTATTCTTGAGTCAGCAAGATTTGTATATTTGTGTATTTATTCATTTATTTATTTTAATTTCCGCTACACGTGCCTGATAACCAACACTAGTGCTGGTATAATTAAAGTGAAATTGTTGGATACAAAAAATATATATAAAAAATATATGGATTTACTGATAATATACTGGTGATGTAATCTCACCGCAGACCTGCAACGATTGCTCAATTTATCAATTTGTTGAAAATAAATAAATAATCTAGTCAAGTTAAAACAAGTCCCCGCCCCAAAGTTATTTATTTACACTATTACAATACTGTTTGGAAAGAAAGATGATACTTTTTCTTTTCTCTTTTATTCTGTTTTTTTAGTTTAGTTAGCCAAATTTCTGCCCACTTTTATTTATTTATTAATTATTTTAATCACCACTGAAGGTGTCTGATAACCAACACTAGTGCTGGTATGTTTAGAGTCAAATTGCCGGATACTAAGATACTTAGTTGCTGATAATACACTGGTGACGTAATCTCACCGCAGACCTGCAACAATTGATCAGTTTGTTGAAACAATTAATCAAGTTCCTGTACAAAGGTTTCTACTGTTTGTGTAGAAATATGATATGACAGCATTACTCTTTCTTGTCTGTTTTATTCCTTTTTTTGTTTTGTTTTCTTGCCCATTTCTGCCCACTTTTATGTTGCTTCGTTTTCCCCCAGAGACCCGTGTTGTTACAATTAGTCATAAGTCGTGACTGAATTTAAAAAAAGGCAGAAAATTATGGAAACAAGGGAATCACACGTATTATCTCCATTTAAAATCTACATTTACGTGTATAAGTACCTGGATTTATTAAAAGAAATATGTCAAATGTGTGGATTTACAGTAGGTTCAGTGTTTACACACACAAATATGATCTCATAATAAACTACAGGAGGATTTAAAGCCTTTGAGAATTCAAACAGAATCAAGTGCATTCACTTAGTTAATCCTCTCTAAGCCAACAGTGACAGCAACAGATCCAGTTTGTGTGCAGCTTTTCTCTCCCTTTGTTACTCTGCATGCTGATAACACACACACACACACACACTCACACACACACACACACACACGTGGACTCGGGGATGGATTGGTGCCAAATCACCTCACTGTGTGTTCTTCTCTGGCTGTTTTCGTAGGGCTCGAGTGTCAGAGGCCCAAGCACCAGGACGCCAAGGACAAAGACCATGAGGTGATCTCCACGGGAACAGACAGTCCGGAGCTGTGCACGCCGGACACCACGCCGCCCGTGATAACACCCGACCTCAGCCCCGTGCTGAGCGTGCCCACCTCGCCCCCCCGCAGCCCGACCAAACACGCCCATCGCCCCAGAAACGCCTGCTTCATGCGCCAGACCGCCGTGGACGATCAGGGCGCCGCCGAGATTCAGGTGCTGGTGGAGGGGCGGGGCGTGGATCTGCCGAGGGGCGGGGCTAACAATTGGACCGACGACATGTATCCGGAGCGCGGGGGCAGCAGCCGCTCCACCACGCCCTCCCTCCTGGAGGAGCAGGAGGGGCAAGTTAACGGCCACGAGCAGGCCCCTTTGTCCAACCACAAACCCCGGGAGAAATCCTCGTCCAATCACAAGTCCCGGGAGCACGCCTCCTCCTACAGAGCGTGGGAGCACTCCCTCTCCAACCAAAAGCCCTCCAAGCAAGCCTCTTCCAATCACAAGTCGAGGGAGTACTCGTCCTCCAATCACAAAACATGGGATCATTCTTCCACCAATCACAAGGCCTGCGAGCATGCCTCTTCCAACTACAAGCCGCAGGTGCACATTTTATCCAATCACAAGGCCTTGGAACATAACATGTCCAATCACAAGACTTCTGAGCATGCTTCTTCCAATCACAAGCCCCAAGATTATATCTCCTCTAATCACAATGCAAAGGACCACGTCTCTTCTAGCTACAACCCCCGAGAGCATGTCTACTCCAACCACCATCCGAAGCAGCACAACCCTTCCAACCACAAGCTTAACGAGCATGCTGTAATCGACCAAAGGCTGGACGGCCTCACCGGGGGCTGGACTAATGAAAGCACCCTTAGGTGGAGCCCCGCCCACTCGCGCCTCATGGAGCAGGACGAGGAGAGGATGAACGACTACACGGTCGACATGAGGCTTCAGTGTCCGGACTCGCAGACGTCTCGGGGGCTGGGCCCGGAGACCCTGGCCCCCAAAAACAACCGGCTGCGAGCCCGGGCCCTCCGGCCCGTCAGAGAGGGATCCATGGACTCTGTACAGATGCTGGACAACCTGAATGTGGGGGCGGAGCTGGAGGAGTGGCCTCTGCACAGGGACCTCACGCTCTCCCCGCCCCTCAAGTCTCAGCCCATCACTCTGGAGCAGGAAGGAGAGCTTCTCACCCTCAAATCAAACTCAGTGAGTCAACGTGTTGGATCGGTGCAGATCCACGTTTTCCATAATCCAGAGTCAACAGTTGAATTAGCAATAATCATCAAAAGAAGTCGTTTTTTGGAAATATGCTTATTTGCTTTCACGCAGAGAGTTGGATGCTTCCACAACTTATCGTCTTTACATTTCTACTAAACAAGTGAGATACAATCAGCGATCATTAGAGGCATTAGCAGGCCAGGCTAGCAGTTTCCCCCTTCTAATTAGCTAAGCTAATTGCCTCTCACACTTAAATGTACAGACACGTCAATCTTCTCATCCAACTTTCAACAAGAAAGCAAATAATCGTATTTCCAAAATGTGGAAAGATTCCTTTAATTACATTATAGTGCATTGATGAGTAATGTGAGTACTGCAAGAGGCGATACTTCATAACAAATCAAAATGTTCATACCATTCATTCAAGCTGAATATATCAGTCAAACTAATTCCATCCCTCCTCATTCTTTCTGGCTGTTTTGGAAACACAACAGCTTAAAATAAGTAATATAGAGTAGTGTTTATGTAGTTTAATGGAAAAATTCTTAACTCAAGTTTAAAGTGTCCTGTAATCGTACAGGATTAACACATTTTGCTTTTGTTTTGTTCTCAACTGCAACGATGAAAAGTATTGAATCTGTTTGGTAGTTTTGACTCTGACTGGCCTCTTCAAAGGCTCCTGCTAAGGCTCATGGGTACTGTAGTATTTAGAGGCATTTACCACACCAAAGTGAAGACACATATTTAGAATCGGTGGCTGTAACATAAAGCCATAGTGTATTAAAAGTAACCAGGAGACTGTGTGGAGTCAAATTGATGATGTCAGTCAAATAAAAGTTTGAAATGGGATCCAGAGAGGAAAGATACTCCTGCAGCCTGACATTGTGTGTCAGAGAGAACACAAAGCAAATAACATAAAGCAGAGACGAAAAATAAAAAAATCATAAATATGCACTCTTCCTGTCAATAGTCTGCGGCGCCACATTTTGATTGGTAGCTTCAGTGGTGAGAGAAGTACTCAGATCTTTACTTAAAGGTCCCATTATGTAAGCAAGTTAGATTTCCATGTCTTTTGTTATTATAAAGCAGGTCTAGGTGCTACATGAATACTGTATTCACAAACTGTGCCTTTAAACGAGCCGTCAGGACTTACGTACGGTTTGTGATGTGACAACTATGCAGCCGCCGGTAGAATTGCAGCTAAACTCCGTCAACACAGGTGTGGAAACGCCAACCAATCGGAGCAGACTGGGAGATGGGTTTAAAGAGACAGGCGCAAAAACGGAGCATTTCAGACAAAGGGTGAATACAGGTGTATTCAGACAGACAGTGTAAGAAAAATAAAGGTTTTTTTTAACATTAAAGCATGTAAACATGTTTTAGTAGACACCTAAAATACAAGTATGACCCTTGAAATGAGCATGACATGTCCCCTTTAAGTAAATGTAGTAATATAGTGTAAAGAATACTGTGTTACAAATAAATGATGTAAAAGTGTTAAAGTAGAAGTACTTGTTGGGCAGAATGGTTCCTTTCACCAAGTCATATTATCACCATATTATTGGAATATCATTACTGATTACTTTAACACATGAGCAGCATTTTAATTACAGCCAGGGGAGGTGGAGCAGATCTGAAGTACTTTATATACTGCTGGATAGTTTAATCTACAGCACAGTATCATATGTTATAGACTAATCACGTTTGGTTTGTAAGATCTTAATCAGTAAATTAGTAACTCGAGCTATAAGATAAGTAAAAAGTGCAATATTTTCCTCCGAGATGTAGTGAAATAGAAGTATAACGCAGCATAAAATTGAAATACTCAAGTGAAATACCTAAAAAGTTGTACTTAAGTGCAGTAGGTTCACATTTCCAAAATGTGGTCTGTTCGTCTGGAGGATATTTGTGAACAAAGAAAGGATTTAATTAATCTATAAATTAAGGATTTATTACACCCAATACATTCGTGCATTAACTGAACTTCTTCTTCTCTCCTCTCTTGTCTTTCAGGGCTCCAGCTCTATCCTGGTGGTTATGGTCATTTTACTCAATATTGGAGTAGCCATTCTTTTCATTCACTTCTTTATTTAAGCGTATACAGGTATGATCTACTAAGACTTATTGATAACTACGGTATATTATATTATTACTTACTGAGACGGACGTTCTGCCTATTCGACTGGAGCCCACAGCCCGAGTGACGGACACGGCAGAGAGCCTTTCTATTGTTGCTACCGGTCTTTTCACCTCTGTTGAAGCCCGTTTCAGTTCCTGTGAAAGCGACGTTCCTTTCCCGATGCTATGCTACTTTTAGCTTTGCCAGCATAGAAAAGAAAGTAAGAAGAAGAAGAGTGCAGCTTTAAAACTAGCGTGCATGGGTGTCCATCAGCTGTACTGTTAAATGGACTGGAGATGGCACAGGCAGTTTGGCCCATCTTTTCATCATTCTAGACAAGAACATATAGCAACCCCTTGTTTCCTGGTTATCATGAGAAACATGCAAACCAAGAGCACGGCACACACTCCACCCTAAACCCCACAGACAATAACCCCCATTCTGCCTTTTAACCCCCCCCCCCCCCCACACACACACACACACACACCCATCCATCAGTCAGTCTCTAACCCTATTCGCATTATGCGCTACATACAGAACTATGCTGCAAGAGTAGATCCATTTTAAAGGGCTCCGTCATTATTCTTTTCTTTATTCCACTACGAACTGCACACACAACCATTGCATGAGGCTGTGTGGGGTTTCTCAAAAGTGCATTTTCTATCCCTTTAACATCACTGGTCTGTCCTCATTTCTGTGCACACGCCATCCACGGTTTTCACTCCCTGTCGCACACAGGATGTGTGTGTGTGTGTGTGTGTGTGTGTGTGCCGGCAGAGATTTGGAAGAAAAAATGTAAATGACAAAAAGAAGAAAAAAGATCAGCCGCCGCGCCACTTCACGTCCAATCAGAAATCACAGAATCTGAGCGACTCGGATTCAACAGCGACCAACACCACCCATAAGTCAAAAAACCTCGAGGAACTTCCTGAATTTATTGTTTAGTGAAACACATTCGCACGCAAAATTATTTAAAAAAAAACAACAAAAAAAACATACACATTTAACCGCTGACATACTGAGGAGGGTTCAGCCTTGCCCCGTTGTACAGCCTTGAGACTGTTATGTTATAACCACTGATTCTATATATATGTGTATGTGTCATTATTATTCAAGTTTGTTACTTTTTTGCAGTTTGCAAGACAGAGAGAATGCTGAGTGCCTCGTATTTATTCATTTCCCGTCTCGAATTTATTTTTAAAAAACTCCCCCGACCCGAGATAATAACACACCCAGGCTAAGAGGAGACGAGTAATCTTCAACATGAAGAAAGGTGACCCCCCCCCCCCCCCCCCCCCCCCCCCCCACACACACACACACACACACACACACACACACACTGCTGTTCCTGCCCAACACACACAAACCTCCCTTTCACCCTGAAATGGCATGCACTGTTCTGTCTCTCTCCCAGTCCCCCTTTTGGACCAGTCAAAAAGGGGACACATGGGGTTTCTACGGTGTCATTTCCAGACACTCTTTTTGGGCCGGATGAGATTTTTTTCAGCATGTTTGTTCAGCCTGCTCAATCTGGTGTCAGTCTGTGAGTTTCTTCTCCCTCTCGTCTCTTTTAAATCCAGCAACACAAGGCTACATGAGACGTGGAGAGCGGTGTAAAATAAACGCTAGCTTTTAAAAACTCTCAGTGGATTACCGAAACGTCCCCGAGTCTATGAATGATATAAAAAGAAACTCTCTGCTACTGTATGTTTTATACTTCGCACCCAGTGGCATCATCATGTTGTGACATCATTGCATGCCCGAGCATGCTCTTTCTTACTCTTTGGTTTATGAGGTTGTTTCGAAGTTAATGTGGAGAAAATAATGAAATGTTTGAAATTAATGTGTTTGGTGTGGTTTATTGCTGCTGTCTCGTCATTTCAATCCAAGGATTCAGTTTCATGAAGGTGGTAAAAAAAAAAAAGATTACAGATGAACACATGAATAACCAACAAGGACTTATGGTTATATTAAAATGTTACATCTGATTCTTGATTGGGATGACGTATTTCTAATTTATTTTTCTGGATAAACAAAAAAATCTATAAACTGTTTCTCAATAGATTTGACAGAAAATGTAATATATCACTATCATAATATAACATTACATACACTGTGAGAGAGCATTGTATCCATAACTCAACAAACAACGTATTTTCCAGCTAATTTCCAATAACTGTGATATTCAAGGTTACTGCAGCTGATAATATTACTATTGTTTGATGGAAAACAGACTGACAGATATCTTAATTAATGATTTAATTTAATTTAGATTCATTTAATTTAATTTAAAGGTGCTATAATCAAGATTGGTAGTATTTCAATAGCCTCTCAACATGGCGACATGCTGAGCCGGCGGCTTGCAGTTAACAGTGTAAACTACGTCAACAGTGTGGACTGAGCTAACAGCGTTTATCTCAAAGGGAACCGGAGGATGAGCGCTAAGCTTCTGTGACGACGCCGTCTGTCGGGATGGTGGTTCTCAGCTGTAACCGCCATATGAAAGCAGTGCAGAGCGGTGGCCGTTAGCTAACCAGTGGGGCAATAATAGCATGTGTGGCCGGCCCGACTATATCAACAAAGCACAAAGAAGCTCTGATAACAACACACAGAGAGAGAGAGAGAGAGAGAGAGAGAGAGAGAGAGAGAGACAGAGAGAGAGAGACAGAGAGAGAGACAGAGACAGAGACAGAGATAATCATTCTCTACTCAGACTCCACTCTATCTTTACACAGCAAATAGTTGTTTGCTGCTGTATTAATGCTCTGAATGTCAAATTGAATATGTATTATTGACACTTAGACAGGACGGAAGGAAGCAAAGAATTCCGTGTCTCAGTAGTTGGTAATGGAGGCTGCACAT
Source organism: Pholis gunnellus (assembly GCF_910591455.1). Taxonomy (NCBI): domain Eukaryota; kingdom Metazoa; phylum Chordata; class Actinopteri; order Perciformes; family Pholidae; genus Pholis; species Pholis gunnellus. The sequence continues at coordinate 6,687,869 of NC_136528.1, forward strand.
CTGTAATCATAATGTTGATCTTTAAGGAATAATTCAACATTTTGGGATAATACGGTTATTCCCTTTCTTGCCTTCTGTCTGGACAGAGTCAGGCGAGCTGTTTCCCCCTGTTACCAGTCTTTATGCTAAGCTAAGCTAAATGTGTGATGAATGTAGCTTCATATTTAACAGACAGACGTGACAGTGGTATCATTTTGGAGCGGTGGAGGATTCAGATCCTTAACTGAAGTAAAGTACTGATACTACACTGTAAAAATACTCAGTTTCAAGTAAAGTGAAGTAAAATTATGAAAGTATAAGCAGGAAAATGTAGTTAAAGTATTACAATGGTGACTGTTATACAATTATATATTATTTAATTAAAGTAATAATACAATAAGGATACAAAATATCATTCATCGGGAAAATAGTGATAAATGATCCTGAAATGTTGTGTGGGCAAATACCTTAGTTTGTAAAGTATAAGCTGTCAGTTAAATGGTAGTGAAGTAGAAGTAGAAAGTAGCATAACAAAGAAGTACCTCAAATTTGTACTTCAGTACAGTACCTGAGTAAATGTACTTAGTTACATTCCACCACTGCTTTTCATCTAATTCTTGGCAAGAATGCAAAATAAGCATATTTAAATGAAATGTCTGGTGAAACAAGCATCATACTTTGTCAAAACTCATTTAAATGTTATTAACAAAAAGTAAAACGAAAAACTTGCTACTTTCATTGTACTTTTAAAAACCCTATATACATTACATTCATATGTGATATGAAATATTAAAATACTGCAGTAAAAGCTCTAGAAAGTGGAAACCAAAGCTGTCAAATAAATAAAACTACAATTTTTAGCTCTGAAATGTAGTGCAGTAAAAAAAAATAAACTACTCAAGTACAAGTACCTCAAAATTGTACTTGCTAATGATACTGGTTACATTCTACCACTCCTTTTATATCACTACTAATACAATAAAAACGGTAAATACTTTATAATATAATATAAAAAATACATAAATGTGTATTTTCACTATGGGATGACATTCTTCATAACTGCATATTCACCCAAAAACAATCAGGAGAAATTCAATGACAGATAAGAAAAGTAAAAACTACTCAGACATACATGATTACCACTGAATACCAATTTACATCACAGTGAAGAGAAACTATCTCTGTTTTGTTTGCTAATTAAGCTGAAACCTCAAAGGTCATTCTGTTTAGACTGCTGTGCTTTATAATTACAATTGTTTTTTACACTGAGAGGATTCATCCAAGATATATAAATATAAAAATAATACTGTGGTGGAAGAAGTATTCAGATCTTCAACTCAAGTATACCAAATACTACAGTACACATAATAATATCATAATACTATCACTGATGCATTCATGTGTAAGAATAATTTCAATGTAGCGGGAGCAAGTATTTCATATACTTTTGAGTAGTTTAATGTACTGAAAAACTACTATTTGTTGTTGATTTACTTTTTATTTTTGTAATCTTGCAGTAGAACCACTTCACTTCAACTTACAACCACATGTTGGGTAGTTTATTATACTGAAAAACTATCATTTATTGTATATTTTATATGTCATTACAGGTTATTGTAATTACAATAAAGAGCTCACCTTCTACTTTAAGGTGTGTCATATACATTTTAAAAGGCATATAGCAGTCGTAACTCCAAAAATATGAGATATATGAGATGATAGGTTTAAATAAGGTAAAATAATTAAAACACATTTGACTTCAAAGGCGTCCAAAGCTAAATGTATTCTATAGAAGTAGAAATATGAGGTGTGTGAGTACTCTTTTGTACGGAGATTATGAATTCAAGATATGATAATATAGTAATACTATAGTAAACATGTTTTTGTTAATTATTTTATGGTAATGGTGTGTCTGACTATTCAGTGTTTACAATGCTTGAAGGAGAGAGAAACACTCCCCCCTACTGTCACATTTAAGACATTATATTTGCTAATATCTTTTACGGCTCATATAGTGTTTGTGTGAATGCTCTTTAAAACTAACCCGGAGAGCAGTTTATCTCTACCTCGGGTTGTTTTTGGAGGAGCTCCGGGGTGGACCTCCGGCATGGAGCTCCACAGCGGCGACAGCTCACTGCGTGGCGGCTTCCGGTGTCCGTCCGTCTGCTGGAGGATGGCGTCCGGCTTCAACCACAACCAACGCCGGTCCTCCGAGTCCTAAATACACCGAAAGGTTGGGCAACCTAATGCTGGAAGACAGGCAGTGCAAACCATCCAGTAAGTTATCGTGCTTTTTAATTTTTATTATTGTAAATGCTGTTCTTTTTGCAGTTGTTCGAGGCTCCAGTTGGAGGAGGTGAATTTTCCCTCCGCAGCTCCGGTGGAGGCCTAGTCTGATATGGGGTCTATTTGCAAACGAAGGCTCGTATCAAACGGTTAAAACCAGTTAGTGTGGCCCTTCAGAAACGACTTTTTGCCTTGTTGTAGTATGTTTTTTTAATGACTGCTCATAGGGCGAAACATTCAAGTATTAACATGTTTTAATAATGTAATATAGCGGGTGATAAATCTGGAAGGAAGTCCGGTTGTTTAGTAACATTAGCTGAAGCTAGTGGTTAGCAGCTAGCTGAAGCTAGCAGTTAGCGGCTAGCTGTTAGCGGACAAGCTAACGTCTCTTTGCTCCTGGAACAGAAACTATGCCATTAAATAAACATGTGGGGAAATGCCATACATCTCCAGCTAAATAATATGGCTATAATAAAGACATTTGCCTCACGTAGCTAACGTGTACAATACATATTTAACTGAGGATTACGTGACCGCTTCGCGTTTCAGGATATAGACCGAGCCCAATTCTTGTTAAGCGTTATTCTCTTGACTGTTATTTTTATTTTTGCGGGTTTCCGTTTCAGGAAAGGTGTGTTGGGTCTGTACATGTCACCGTGTTATTTTATTTTAACAGATATGAATATGTGCATAGTACTTTCAGATGTGTTTCCCGAATAACCGAAGAACGAGCTTTAGGCCTCTCAAGCTAGCATAGGTGGTGTTGTTTCAGTTTAATTTCTCACAACAAACAAGACTTGACCTACACCGGTGTCACTTTATTCCAACACTGGATAGAGCACCTTCCCTTACTGTAGTGTAATCATCCGCCTCATAAGTTAGTGCGCCTGTCTCTTATGTTTCTATTTATGATAGATCTTGTTGGACACTGGCAGCTCATTTGCCCTGCACTTTCAAATCAACACCCTATATTGTATATACTTTTTACAATAATATATTATGAATTTAACTTTGTAATTTGTTGTGTATGCTTGTGTTTTTCCCCTTCTATTAGAGTTTCTCACCTGTCTCAAAGGAAGTGTGTAAACACCGAAATAGCACTCAACTACTCTGTGTGCTGGTTACCATTTTTTAAACCACATCCACCCTTTTCAGTTCAGCGCTGAAACCCCCCCCCCCCACACTCATCTGCTGAGAGCTGAACCCCTACATGCGAAGTGGAAGGATGACGGAGGCGTGGCAGCAGCAGCAGCAACATGCAGTGGCTCCACCCTCGGTTGTGCACACGCTCCCCCAGGGAGCCGACAACCCTCTGGGCTGCACCGTGTACGGAGTGGTCCTGCAGACAGATGCTTCGCTGCAGCAGCCGCAGCACGGCCAGCAGCTCACCGTTCAAGCCCAGCAGCCCTCCTTGCAGGTAGGGGGCGAGAGAGGGCACAAGTGCGGAGCCTGTGGCCACGACATATCTCACCTGGCCAACCCTCATGAGCACCAGTGCATGGTGAACCAAGACCGATCCTTCCAGTGCACCCAGTGTATGAAGATCTTCAGCCAGGCGACAGACCTGCTGGAGCACCAGTGCGTGCAGGTGGAACAGAAGCCCTTTGTGTGCGGTGTGTGCAAGATGGGCTTCTCTCTGCTCACCTCGTTGGCCCAGCATCACAACTCGCACGGCAATGGAAACAACCCAATGAAGTGCTCCATCTGTGAGAAAACGTACCGGCCGGGTTCCGGAAACGTCACCCCGACCTCGTCGGCCGCCAACCCCCAGCAGCCCTCCACCGGTGAGACGTCCAGTGGCGGCGCGGCGATTAGTGCCTCGTCTCCTCCTTCGTTTGAGGCCTCTGCACCAGACCGGCCATACAAGTGCTCAGTGTGCCACAAGTCCTTCCGGCATTTGTCAGAGCTGACCCGCCACGAGAGAGTGCACACCGGCGAGAAGCCGTACAAATGTGACACTTGCGACAAAACCTTCAGCCAGTCGTCACATCTGGCGCACCACCAGCGCACGCACAGCTCCGAGCGGCCGTACAAATGCGCCGTGTGCGAGAAGAGCTTCAAGCACCGCTCTCACCTTGTGCGGCACATGTACGCTCATTCGGGCGAGCACCTTTTCAAGTGCAATTTGTGTGAGATGCACTTTAAGGAGTCTTCCGAGCTCTTGCACCACCAGTGCCAGCCAGAGGGGGAGAGACCTTTCCGCTGCGGCTCCTGTGGGAAGAGCTTCAAGCGCCCGTCTGACCTGCGGCAGCACGAACGCACCCACTCGGAGGAGCGACCTTTCCAGTGCGAGGAGTGCCAGATGAGCTTCAAACAGCAGTACGCTCTCGTACGCCACCGTCGCACTCACAAAAATCCAGCCGACCGCCCTTTCAAGTGTAACCTCTGCGACAAGGGGTTTCTTCAGCCGTCCCACCTGCTTTACCACCAGCAGGTTCACGGTATGGAGAGTCTGTTTAAGTGTGCGTCCTGCCAGAAGTCTTTCAGCCAATCGGGAGAACTGCTGAGGCACAAATGTGGCGGCGAGGTGGAGAAGCCCTACAAGTGCGACGTGTGCGGCAAAGGTTACAAAAAGAATTCGACGTTGCAGCGCCACCAGAACTCTCACTGCACGGAGAAGCCGCTGAAGTGCTCCCTGTGCGACAAGCGCTTCGTGTCGTCCTCCGAGTTTGTCCAGCACCGCTGCGACCCGACCCGCGAGAAGCCGCTGAAGTGTCCCGACTGCGAAAAGCGCTTCAGGTACTCGTCGGAGCTGCAACGCCACCGCCGAGTTCATACCGGCGAGAAGCCGTTCAAGTGCGCCAACTGCGACAAGAGCTTCAAGCAGCGCGAGCACCTGGCCAAGCACCAGAGCGTGCACTCGCGGGAGACGCAGTTCAAGTGCGTGTGGTGCGGAGAGCGTTTCGTGGACCTAACGGCTCTGCAGGAGCACACGGTCCAGCACACCGCTGAGGGGGAGAGTTTCCCTGAAGCTCAGTGCATCCCATGAACCGAACTGCTCTTCAGTCCTGGGCATCAAACATGACATTCACCCCCTCAAAGCAACGTGTGCCAGCCTCCGCTCCCCCATCTGTAGTTTATAACACGCAACCCAATAATTACGTTTTAATGATTATTTTTTTTATGTATCAAGACTGAATTCATCCTCATCCCTTTAGTCGAGTAAATGACAAAGCACCAGATATCCACAGAGGGCAGTTAGGAGTCCTCGTCTTATTTTGGAACACATGGATAAAAAACTTGAACAGAATGGAGGAGAAAAGAAAAGTCGTAAGATGTGTGAAGATCACAGCTTTGTTTGGTGCAGAGTGTGGGACCCTCTTCTGTGGCTGCATGTGATTGTCTGTTTTGTAACTGTTGATTGTGTTGTTGAGAAAGCTGGGAGGAAACTTCCAGGAGATATGTGTGTGTGTGTGTGTGTGTGTGTGTGTGTGTGTGCGTGCTCACGTGTTAGCTCCTCTGAGATCCATGTGCCTTTTTTTACCGATCACTTCGTTCTTTTGTGTTTTTGATAATAATTATGTCCAGTTTAGCTTAAAATAACCCCTCCCATCCGTATGCAGTGGCTGGCTTGTGCAGCAGTATCTTTTCACATACTAGATCTTAGGTAGTATCATCTGTTTGTGCATGAATATTTATCACACTTTAATATCACTGTTGTATTATAGGTTTGGTTTATTTAGGAAAAACATCCTAAGAAGAAAAAGTGGATTTGTGAAAATGTATAGCCCGTGTCCTTTGAAATCTGTGTTGTTGCATCTTTGTATTAAAAACAAATGACATCTAGGTAACTAACCAAACCTATCATGTCATACGAACACTTGACATGTGCAATAGAACATGCACAATGTAATATTTATGACTACTGATTCATGGCATAGTCTACTCTGTTATATTATAGATTGTGTGTATATGCTCATGTAAACATTGAAAAACTGTATAGTGCTTATGTTACCTGCTTTTGTATTCACTTAAAAATGAGCTTGCAGTATTTTGCAAGTACTTTTAGTTTCAGTACCAGATGGACTATTACACGGTTTAACCCCGACCAGACTTCAAAGCGTTATGTTGCTCACCTGCCACAGACTTTGCTGCATTAGTTACCGTGCGCTATAGATCTAACAAAAGTAATATTCTTTTTTTTAATGTTTTTTGAAGAATTGGCCTTGTTACAGCCTCACAGGGGGTCCCTCCTTCTGGTTCTGGTCCTGGTCCAGACCGGACCATCAGCAGATTAATCAAGAGTAGCCTCAAAAAGTTGCGGTTTTATGTCGGACATAAAGTAAAACGTGTGTACTTTAGTTTACTGTGTGGATTTCTATATTCACAATACTTGCAGTATATTTAAAAGAAGGTTTTTGGAGGTTAGAATTCATGGAACAAAGGGATTTAAAGTGTGTGTGGGGGGGGGGGGGGGGGGGGGGTTGTGCCACGGTGGAGGTCCTGGTGAGTCCTCTTCAGAAACCTGAAGGAGTGTTGTGAAGTGTTGGATTCACAGGCGTGGATGTCGACACAGACTCCTGTTCATACTGTAAACAGACCATTCAAATAAACCACCCTTATGAAAATAACGGTGCTCATTGTTTTCATCCAGCGGAGTCGCTACATGTACGTCTGTTCATTCAAATCAGCTGCAGCTGAGGATCATTTTCACCATTAAATGTGAATCATTTTCAAGTAATACGCAATGTTATTTTCTCAATTGATTATTTTGCCCGTTATAATTTACCAGAATCCAACATGACGTGAGTTTACAATCAGAAACAAAGCAGCACACAAGGACCTGGAATTAGTCAGGGATTGAACTTTTGTTTGAAATTATTAGTTGATTATCAAAATAGTTTCAGATAAATTAAATCATTTATTTATAAGCAGTTTGTGACTTCAAAAACATTCATCAGTTCACTTAAAACTATCACATTAATATTTATTGTGGTGATCTTACAATGAAGTTCTAAAAGCATTTTTTTATATTTAATCACTAGCTGAAGATGGAATGTTTCAAAAAGCTTAACTGGAATACGATTTTTCAGAATTACTCTAAACGAATACATAATTAATTCATCACGACTGAACCCTCCACATTAACAGCAGCTGTTCTATTTATGCAACAGTTTTACAAATGATTTTATTTTTTCATCTTATTTCAAAATGTCAGCCGATAAAGAAAATAAATGAAAGATTCTGCTTCAGTCAAATAAACAAGACGATTGTGTAAGAAAGGTTTGACAACCTTTTTAAAAAGAGTAAGTTCTAATATTGTAGGGTATTGTACTTCATATGAGGCAAATTAGCCTTCTGTACTTTTACTCCACTACATAAATAATTAAAATAATTATTTACTTTTCAGATTTGGATTGTTGATATAAAGTACTACTTCTACAAGTAAAATATCTGAATACTTCCTCCACCACTGGAATCTCAAAATCAGGTCAAATCAATATTGAAATCATAAGCTAATACATGCTTGTTGTGCATCTTTTTTTAAATTACAATATGAGTATCTTAATACATTAATATTAATATTTTTGCCGATTTAATATGTTAAAGTTGTTCGTCTATAATTTTCAGGTCACTGTTTTCGCCTCTTTATTGAACTACAAATTAGAAACAATGAGATAAGTTGAACACAGTATTACGATTAATAGTAGAAAATAAAATATCTCAAACAAAACATAACAAATAAATAAAAGTGCATTAATAGTAAATAATTTAAATAAATAATTGAATAAATATATATAAAAGGTCGATGACCTATGAAGTTATAGAACATTTAAATTATGAATGTATACAGATGTACACCTCGTAAAAGTTCTTTTGCAGATTTTCAAATTATTTATTTTAGGGATTTTCGATTTAGTCAAATTAATAAAAAAAAAGTAAAAGCATTAAAAACAGGTGGGTTTTCATTAAAAATATAAATATAAAAAATATATACATTTTTACATCTACATGTACATACAAAATATATCAAAATAAAATGAAATATTTCGACTCTATTGGGAACGGATAGAAGACTGGTTCAGACAAATTAATTTATCTTTCGAACACATGTCACATGTAGAAGTAATATATTAAAAATATGTTAAAAAGTAGGAAATCTGCTGATTAATTAAAAAAATATGTTTTTAATGAATCAATATATTTCCTACTTTCTTACATGTGACATGTGTTCGAAAGATACATTAATTTGTCTGAACCAGTCTTCTATCCGTTCCCAATATAGTCGACATATTTCATTTTATTTTGATATATGTATTTATTTTATTTTGTATTATTCTTAGGTCACTGGAGCCTGCTAATTCACATCCGGGTGATGTTTACCGCAGAAGAAGAAGAGCATCCCGGTGGTTCTGCTAACGAACCGCTGCTATAGATGTACCTCCACCACCCATCCGATGAGATCAATACATCACCGATACTGCTGATATATTCACACATCATCCATAACGTGCAATCTGGAGGCGCTACGTCACTTTCACGGAGAGAGCAAACGTAACCGCTAGCGAGTGTTGCTAACGAGTTGCTAAAGGAGCTAACGTTCATGTCGCGCGGACTTCCTCCGAGCTCGCGGATATTTCTACGACGAGGTTAGCCGGCTAGCTTTAGCCTCTCCGTTTATTGATTTCACACTGTCACAAAACGGCACTAATAAATAGTTTTTAATACATATATATATATTTTCTATTGTACAAAATACACACACACGCGTGCTATATCTATGTGATTCTGCATTGCTGGAATCGAGTTTAATATATATATTTGCGTGATTTCGTGTGTTGTTGCTAGGTCAACTAGCTAGTTAGCGTTAGCTGACAATTACCGTAAACGATGCTAAGTCTTCACTGATTGGTTCACACGTTAAGTTAACTTGGTGGTAACCAGCTAGGCTAATGCTAACTAGTAGCTCATTTAGGTGTAAATTATAACTATGTGGCCAAGGTGAGAAAAAAGGCCCCGGAGAGCCTTCAGAGTCGTGACGGGCTCCACAGTTATGAGGTCTACTAGATATTAAAATAAAAGCTATGTGATAGCTAGATGTTATATATATATTTATATATATGTATGTATAAAATTAGACATGACACCCGAGAGTCTCCATGTTAATCTAGTCCAGAGTAGACTAGTCTAGATACTGGTTGTTTTTTTTTTTTTTAAACCTAGGCCTGGTTTACTGTTGTCTGGTTAGGAAAGAAAATGCAGCAAAATCACTATGTTTCTATTTTCATAGAGATTTAAAGTCTCACAGACCTGTTACTGTGTTTCAAACAGTCTTCAGAGTCTCCATGTTAATCTAGTCCAGAATAGACGAGTCTAAATACTGTGTTTTTAATGTTAGGCCTGGTTTACTGTGGCCAAAATGTGGCCTAGAAAAAAACAATGCAGTGAAATCACAATTTAGTCTGTTTTTCACAGAGAGATTAAAGGTCTGTATTGTATTTCTATGATAATCTGGTCCAGGTGTGACAGCTGTGGTTTGCACACTGTGTGTTGTGCCCTGGATGCAGTTCAGATGGCCCGAAAAGAAGATTTTTAACACTCCGTGGACTCAACCATGTCTAGATGTAATAGATAAGAAGTTGAAACTGTCACTTTTAACGAATAGACTAAACGTATCAGAAATCTGGAATTTTACATATGTTTGTGACTGTTAATGTAGTCCAGTTTTGACAATTCTAAGTACTGTTGTTTGGGGATTTTAAACAGTCTTTAGTGTGTTCATGTTAACCCGGTACCGGTTTGGCAACTCTTAAGTCCAGTGTTTTTTGGTCTACACCTGACCTGTCACAAATCTGAGAAAGGAATTTTAAACAATTGATTCAAATGATTGAAAATGGTGAAATTGCCCGTTTGTTTCACACATTTGAAACTGTGTTTAAAACTGTGTTTAGAGTCTCTCTGTTGATGAACTCAGAGTTCTGATGTTTTAACATTACAGCCTGATGTGGTCTGGATGGTGAAACAGCTGTGATGACGCCCTTTTTTCCTGCTATCTGATGGAGGATTATCTCACATTTGAGACTGCGTCACAAAGTTTGTTCTGTCTCGCAAGGTGTTTTCAGGCCATGTTTAAGGTCTCCGTGTTCATCTAGTTTAGGTTTGACACGTCTAAGGACGGTAGTTTTTGGTCTCTGATGCGGTCGAGATTGGGGAAACGGTAGTAACATTTTCCATGTTTTCAGTTTTCACAAATCTCAAACTGGGTTTTTTAAAAACGGAGTTAACGCTGTTACTCTGATACCCAGTTCTACAACACAGTGCGAAAAAGAATTAGACAAGTAGAGCTGCATCGATTAGCTCAAATATTGATTTGTCAATTCAGTCTAATCAGTTATTTTGATAATCGTTTAATAATTTGTCATTTCTTTCTTACATATGAGATGGCTTGATGGTTTTTTTTGTCATATGAAAGTAAATTGAATATTTTGGTGATTTTGACTGATTGTTGGGCTTATTTTAGTGTTTTATAGACCAAGTGATTCATGGAGACAATAATGAAATGTGTCGTTAGTTACAGACCTGCGTAGAAGAAATATCACCTCATGTTTTGGCTTTAGCTCCCACATCAGACCACCTCTGACTCCTCGTTACCTGCATGTCTGTCCTAACCCTCCTCCTCCTCTTCCTCTTCTCTCTGCAGCTGGCGGCTCTTCATCCCATCCTGCCTAACATCCTGCTCAGGGGCTTCACGCACTCGGTCATCGTAGCTCTGTCAGTCTGCACCGCAGCCGCGTCCGACCGGCCTGACGCCTTTCACCTGAGGGCGAGAGCAGCCGAAGCCGATGGTAAGCACCGCGCGGGCATCTCCTTAGAGCCGCCGCCGCACAGCCTGGAGAGTCGCTGCGCCGCCTTCCAGTATCGAGCCCAGAAGCGTTCAGAGGGAGGCAACGGTCTCCGACGCAGAGCCGCAGAGCTAGCGATGCCCGGATCCACGCCGGCCAGCAGCAAGGCTCGGGTGTACACCGACGTCAACACACAGAAGAACAGAGAGTACTGGGACTACGACGCACATGTGCCCAACTGGAGGTACGGCTGCATTGGAAGGGGGGTTTACTCTCTCTACAGTTTTAGATTTGTTAAGCACACAACACGAAAACACGTGTATGAAAATCAGCAGTAAGTTTATCATCACAACATTATGTTCAACGGTCTTTTATTGTCATTATGCAACACAGGGATGCACAACTAAATTCAGTCGTGGTCCATTTGTAACACAACAAACGCATAAAGAAAACAAAAACAGCTGTATATTGTTGTAGTACGATCTTTGAATTTGCATCATCAGGAATGTAAAGAGCAGCAACAGAAACTATTCTGTGGGCAGATAATGCGACCGACATCTTCACATCAAATATTCAACACGAGGGAAAACATTGTCCATCTACTCTGACTGTTTACTTCATCCTCAAACAGACTCCGCCTCCTCTCGTCACACCTGGAGTCCTGCTGAGAGATGTTCAGCACCGAGTTTAATAACTCTTAAATATGTTTAAAATGTCATTTTTCTAAATGACACCATGCTTTCTGAGTATGTATCAGAGATATCATCAAGAGTATATCAATAGCAAATACTAAAAATGCCCAAAAAGTCTGTTATTTCTACTAAGTAGAATAAGAATGACTTTTGAAAAATGTAAATATTAATTTACTGAATAGGCTTTATTTCTGTAAATATATAGAATATGAAGTCTAGAGTCTGACTTACATTCATTCATAACAGAATCATGATTTTGCCTCAAAGTTAGTTTTTACTGAAAACATCTAACCTCAGATTTTAAATGTTCTAGCAGCTAAAACAGGAAGCTAGAATAGCTCTACTGCAGATCATATAACATTCAACCACAGGGGACATTCAATCATGTCGCATAGATTCTCACCATGTTGGTGTTAAAGTAACAAATAAAATGTGTACATTAATGTCTCACTGACAGAAAATACATCCACAACAATTTAGATAATTTAAGAAATGTATTAAACAAACATCCGCTTTTAAAACAAACCTTTGTATTTTTATACATTCGGACTAAACCAGTAAATGAAAGATCTCTTCTGTGCTCTGGGATCCTGTGATTGTGACATTTGACCAACTAAACCGTTTATTTTTATGATTGCATAATTTATAATGTCAGAAGATATTTTAAATATACCTGTTATTATTTCCAAGAGCCCAAGATGACGTCTTGTTTCCAAAACTTAAAGATCTTCTGTTATTTAAAACGGAGAAAAGCAGCAAATCCTCATTTTGGAGAAGCTGGAACCAGAAAATGTGAAGTGTTTGTTCGTGACCAGAAGTGTCTTTTGTTAACTTACTAAATGTTTCCGCTCTCTTTCAGCAATCAAGACAACTACCAGTTGGTGCGTAAACTGGGTCGAGGGAAGTACAGTGAAGTGTTTGAGGCCATAAATGTGACCAACAATGAGAAAGTGGTGGTGAAAATCCTCAAGGTGAGCCTGAAACTTCTGCGTCTGTTTTATTAAACAACTATGTCAGCAGGTGGAGCTCTCACTCACAGCAGATGACTGTTGTAGACAAGTTAAAACCATCCGTCGGAATTTTGTCACATTTGGTTCTCCGGTATAAGAATCCTCGTTTCCAGCAGGTCATTCTTCTGTGACGACTCTTTAACAATAGTGTGTCACAGATTCAGAGATGGATGGTGTTGGCCTCAATTTAAAGGTGCAGTGTGTCTGCGTTTGGCGCCATCTAGTGGTGGAAACTGTACCGTGTATGAGAGCTGTGGGGGCCGACGTGAGAAAGCGAATGTCCCCATCTAGCGCCAGTGTTCTGTTTATCACTGACAATGTATTCAATTCTATGTTTATATAATATTTACATTATAAACTAGAACTTTACTTCCTGTTTAAGTTTGTTGCTGCATTACATGAGGTAACACTTTAATTCCTGTCAAGTTTAAGTGAAGCTTGATGTTGACACAAATAATAACACCGTTAAAAACCTCTCTTTAACGGTGTTATTAACCGCTTTACTTCAGGTCACATTGGTTCTCACTGCACTGTTTAAGTCTTCGCTCAGTTTAGTCACGTTAAATGTTTTGTTGTTGTCTTACTTTTTCCCCAGCCTGTCAAGAAGAAGAAGATCAAACGGGAAATCAAAATTCTTGAAAACCTGCGCGGAGGAACCAACATCATCCGCCTGGTGGACACGGTCAAAGACCCGGTGGTGAGTCCGGTTCCTGCCGCCGCTCTGCTGCATGTCGACACGCCGGCAGTGATAATCCAGTCGTGTGTGTGTGTGTGTGTGTGTGTGTGTGTGTGTGTGTGTGTGTGTGTGTGTGTGTGTGTGTGTGTGTGTGTGTGTGTGTGTGTGTGTGTGTGTGTGTGTGTGTTGTGAGTGATAATGATCTCCACCTACCTGCTGCTGCTTCTCAGTTAAGCCTCGTGTTGTTCTCTCTTTGCAGTCCAGAACTCCAGCGCTTGTCTTTGAGTGCATCAATAACACAGATTTTAAGGTACTTAAGTTGTGGCCGACATCAAACATGCAGAACTACCATTGATGTCCATTATTAATAACAGGCATAATAACCCCTCCGGTTTACATGTTGCTCACGTGTAGACGCTGTGGAGCTGCCGACGTCTCTTCATAACACTTTGTGCACTTCATGTTGTTCCACAGGAGCTTTACCAGAAGCTGACAGACTACGATATCCGTTACTACATGTATGAGCTGCTCAAGGTAAACAAACACCTTCCAGTAATGTTGTCAACTGATATATCTGTGAATGTGACGGGTCAGATTTGAGGCTGGTTTGTATTTCTGCAGTGATTTCACTAGAAGCAGATTGTAATGTAAAGCTTAGAAAATTAGAAATAGACAGAATATAAAGGTTGTTTCAAACGAAATGGACTGAAATGTATAATATTAACAACTCTGATCATTATGTAATCATTTAGATCATTCATTAAGGAAAATATCTGCCTTTTCCAGCTTCTGAAATAGTGAATATCTGCTGTTTCTAGTTGTTTTTTAAATGGAATATTTTTCCAAAATCTTTTATTTTGAAGAATTCTTTTAACTTTTTTTTTTTTTTTAGAACACATGAATAATAAAGTATAAACAAACAAGTGATGAATGGATAATGAACATAATGTGTGGAGTTTATCTTTGTGAAGAGAGAAAGCACCAGTACAGTGTGTGTGTGTGTGTGTCCGTCTGTGTGTGTGTGTCCTTTAGGCTCTGGACTACTGCCACAGTATGGGCATCATGCACCGGGACGTGAAGCCTCACAACGTGATGATCGACCACCAGATGAGAAAGGTAACCGGTCGTTAATTACATTAAATGTTACAATAAGGATTGTTTGTTTCTACGTTACTGTATGATTATCTGGAGGAGTGGATCGATTAACAGTAACAGTAAAATAAGTTGGCTTCTCAGACAATATGACCAAAAATCAATACATCACCTTTCATGACCGGGATAATGAATTACAGTTAGTGTGATTAAATGAGTCTGCATCTTTGAGTTCTGTATGAAATCCAGTGGTTCTTGTTTTAGCTGCTTTGTTGTGGAATAAAAGAAGAAGGGCTCAAAATGAAAGTGTAGTGATGAACAGATTAACGAGTCTTCTCTCCACCACAGCTGCGTCTTATAGATTGGGGTTTGGCAGAATTTTACCATCCCGCTCAGGAATACAACGTCAGGGTGGCCTCCCGCTATTTCAAAGGCCCTGAGCTGCTAGTGGACTATCAGGTACCGGCCGCTCACACTGCTGCTTGAGATTCTGTTACAGTCTCTGTGCTGTAAGTGAATCTTGGGTGTTTTGAAATACTCCTCTTCTTTTTCTTCCCCAGATGTATGACTATAGTTTGGACATGTGGAGTCTAGGCTGCATGTTGGCCAGCATGATCTTCCTGAAGGAGCCATTTTTTCATGGCCAGGACAACTACGACCAGGTAAAGGTGTCCGATACAGACCCGTATCCCTCCATAAATAACAATACAATGTATTAGTATAGCTGACATAACGACAAGGACCAGCACAAACAACATGCATAACTAACTTTAAATATGTTTTAAGTGACGGAGGATGTCTGAGGTTATAGAACAAAGCTTCTCTAATAGTTACACTCTCTCCTCTGACTGAAATCAAGAACTTCTGACAGAAATGTATTTTCTTTGTAATGAAATGTCTCCACAGTGATGCGTTAAATGTGCGTCCGTTGTTTTCCAGCTGGTCCGCATCGCTAAAGTTCTCGGCACCGACGAGCTCTTCGGCTACCTGCACAAATACCACATAGAACTGGACACTCGCTTCAAAGACCTGCTGGGACAGTGAGTATCCAGACGTTCACAGCCAACAGCAGAAACTCTCATTTCAATGTATGCAACTATAACCTCCTGCTGTCTCTGTAAATGATTCAGGTAGAACAGTTACTTCTGAGCAGTGGCGGGCCGTGCATTTTATTCCTGGGCCTTCACTGCTGAAATACCACCTTATAACCACATGATGGCGCCACAGCTAGGGTTATTATTCGTTTCTTGGGCTGTAACTATATAACGTTACGTATTTGTATTAAACCGTTCGGTACGAGGCTTACAAACCGAACAAAACGTTTAAGTAATACTAGTGCATTTGGAAAATGCAGAAGCTTAAATTGTGGGAAATATAATGTTTTCTGCGCTCAGTAGGAGACAGCGGTCTGTGTGACCTCTGAACCAGAACAAAAACAGCTGGGGCCCGCAAGTGTTCCGGGAGGCTAGGCTAACTAGCTTAACGGAAAAACAACAGCAGTAACACGCATTCTGCTACACACTCAAGGGCCATTTAGATATTAGATGTAAAAAAACGATGCTGATCACATCCTCTTTTCTTTGTTGATAAAGAGTTAAATCCCAACTCACAAATCCGTTTCTCTTCCAGTTTCAGCCATTGAGTGTTAAAAAACAAAAAAATCTACACCAAGCAAAATGCAAAAAATATCATAATTTCATGTATCTTTCAATTTGAACTCGTTTTACTACTCCGACTAAGCCTCTGCTGTAAATTTCGTTTCAAAATAGTCACGTGCTCGCCCACTGACCAATCACAGCACAGAATCTCACTGCAGCGCTGCTGCTAATGCTGACGTAGCTGTAGGCCTGCAGGCCGCTCTGGCGCGTCAAAGAATCTCAAACTAAAGATCTGATTGGTTGAAGACTATGCCAATCAACAATATCATCCCCATTCACTTAAACTGCACATGGAGGCACTGGTGAGTCTGCAGGTCTCGGGCCTCTCTTCTTACCTGGAGACACAGAGGTGAAATCTGATTGGATAAAAGCTCTACTTAAAACAAGCTGCACTGGAAGCAGAGCATCTGAGGAACACAGTAGCTGTGCAATGAGAAAATAAGATAATGGGAAAAATATTTTTATAAATTATGATACATGTAGTGTATTTAAGAAAAATTATAAAATAGCTATAGCTTTGTGATTCTGTTTAGGCCAGCAGAGAAGGCTTTGCAGGCCCTGACGGCCCACCACTGCTTCTGAGCCACCATGAACCACGTCAGGCTGACAAAATGTTGTTCTGACCGCCTTTGCAAGTCAATATTTGGTTAAATAGAAACATGTCAGAGCTGAGCGAAGATGTTTCTGGCATTTTAACACGCGGCGTTTGAAAAGAACTCACTTGCATTTTTTTTTTTTTAACCATTTGGCTGGTTCTAATGTCCAACCCTGCACATGTAAATAACATGAATGTTCCAGGGTCCTGGTGCTGTGCATGCGGTCACACTTGAGTCCATTAGAGCCGTCTTTGATGCTATAAGTAACACCTGTGCTAACGCTGTGGTAGTATTCACAAGCAGCCACGTGACGGTTGTTACGTGTGATTCGTAAGGACTATTATACTCGCGTCACACCAGCTTTGACCGTCACTACATTTGTATAAGTTCAGTCACGCTACGTGTGTTTCCAGGCAAACGAGGAAGCGCTGGGAGCAGTTCATCCAGTCAGAGAACCAGCACCTGGTGAGTCCGGAGGCCCTGGACCTGCTGGACAAGCTGCTCCGCTACGACCACCAGCAGAGGCTGACGGCGGCCGAGGCCATGCAGCACCCATACTTCTGTTAGTATTAAACGCCTACGCAGCGCTTTCTGCATGTCTGGATATCAGCACCACTGCTCACATGGCTGCATTAAACAATGGAGATACACTTATTAAATAATAATGCTGAGGGAACTGTCACATGAATATTGATGTTCTCTACTTTAACCAGTTTGTTCCAAATAATTGTAAGATCTCATAATTAGAGTTTGAAAGGCCTCTGTAAGAGTGAATATTCTTTTAATTTTAGGGTTTGTAAGCCTTCAAAAACTACAATACCAATAACCTTAAAGTGATACTTATACTTTAGTAGTAGTACTTTATTAGATACCGTCACGTGAATGAAAGCTACGATACCACTTGGTACCGGGTTATTTCGTTCTCAGTTAAATGATATTATGTTGAGTGTTTTGGGAACAGGTGAGCAATCATCTTTTAGTAATAACATTTGCATTTAAATGATTATACTGTATGAATATGATTTATACTAGATAAACCCTATTACAACCCATCTTTTGTGTATGTTTTTTGACGGATGTTGCCACATAAAACGTTACAAACACCTGAGTTCAGTTAATATGGGGCACGAAGACACACCTGTTATGATTCATTTACCTGAGACCTGGTTTTCTGGTTGAGTTTGTCAGATAAAGTGTGTGCTTGTTCCTCAGATCCTGTGGTGAAGGAACAGGCAAACGCCAACACAGACGGCACAAAGGCCATAAGCAGCTCCAATGCGACATGATAACCAGAGAGCAGGTAATGCATGTTTGTTTTAAACTAAGTATCCACACACACACACACAGAGTTTCCAGTTCATCAGGTACTTCTAGCTAAAACTAATGCGGTCCAATACAACAGTCACGCAACAACTCCTCCCATCATGAAGGTTATAACGTTCAGTTAAACAGTTTGAGATGTTGATTCAATTTTTATTGTATTTTGTTATACTCTACAGGTGTTTCTATTATTTTGTCCACCCCGATTACATCAATTAGGGTAGCCTAAATACCTCTCTGTGCAACACACGTGTCTCCTCCTCATAACATCGGTTGATGATGAGTGGTCTGTTTCTGTTCCTCAGGAAGAATCTTTGTTACCTCAACTTGTGACCTTTTCGTGGCAGAAACTTCTGCCTCCACATCAACAGCCATACTGGATGCAAGATGTCAATTTTGCAGAATACACAAACACGCACGGATTAAACTTTTCCCAACAAAGCCCGGGGGGGGGGGGGGGGGGGGGGGGGGGGGGGTCCTGAGCTGCTTGGTCCGAGTCACAGATAAATCTGATCTGAAATCCTCCTTCGTCCTCCTCTTCCTCTTTCTCCTTCTGCCCCCAACACCCCCATCCTCCTCCCCCCTCCCCCCTGTTTTTAAAAAGAGCAAAGTGACTGTTGGTTCAGTATCAGGCCAGTGTTGTGCTGTAAAGACGTTTGTCCGTCATTACGATGCTGTGGTGACCTGAGATCCAGTTTTAGCACTGAATGGCATGGAGGCTCTTTTCTGCTATGGATAGAACAAAAGCTATATTGAAAGAGAATAAACCATTTTTATTTAAAAAATGAGTGTGTTGGACTTTTGATTGAATCAGAACAGGTTTCTTTTCTGTTAGATAGCAGTGGTGGACTATAACCAATATGTTTACTCAAGTACAGTACTTTACTTGAGTATTTTCTGCTCATGCTACTTTATACTTCTACATCTCGGAGGCAAATGAAGTACTTTTTACTCCACTACATGTGAAAATGTCATATTTTTACATATACACTACTGTTCAAAAGTTTGGGGTCACCCAGACAATTTCATGTCAATTTTCAGTTTCTTCGCAATTTCTTGCATGGAATAGCCTTCATTTCTGAGAACAAGAATAGACTGGCGAGTTTCACATGGAAGTTCTCTTTTTCTGGCCATGTTGAGAGTATAATCGAACCCACAAATGTGATGCTCCAGATATTCAACTAGCTCAAAGGAAGGCCAGTTTTATAGCTTCTCTCACCAGCATAACTGTTTTCAAGGGTTTTCTAATCATCAATTAGTCTACTAAGGCGATTAGCAAACACAATGTACCATTAGAACACTGGAGTGATAGTTGCTGGAAATGGGCCTCTATACACCTATGTAGATATTTCATTAAAAACCAGACGTTTCCACCTAGAATAGTCATTAACCACATTAGCAATGTATGGAGTATATTTCTGATTCATTTAATGTTATCTTCATTGAAAGAAACATTTCTAAGTGACTCCAAACTTTTGAACGGTAGTGTACAAAACACATGAAGACACTTGAATACAATATTTAATATTGTGTGTGTGTATATATACATATGTATTTTTATACTTAAGTAACATTTTCAAAGCAGAATTTAAATTACAAGTAACAAGTTTTTTTTTTATTAAAATCTGACTACTTCCTGAATTTAGCTTCAACAAGCTTTTCATTTATAAAAGTCAGAACTATGACAAGTTATGTCAGCCACCAAGCTAACGTTATAACAGCTTCACTAAAAAGAGACCAGAGAGCTTATCAAGTGTGTGTACTTTTTAATAAATAAACTGGAACTTCAAGGTCTTCTCCAGAACATAAAACACTTGTGCAACATTCGTGCGTTACAAATCGGTGCGTTCGTTGAGGCGAATCCAGGCCGAAGGTTTGAGGACCACCTGCTCAAAATTTCAAAAAACGTACATCGGCTTTCTAAATGGCTTCAATTGTAAACAGTAGAATCAATTTCAATTACGTGTTAATTGTCAAATTCAACATTTTTATAATCACAGAAGTAGAATTCACATTTTGGTCAAGTTAAAAACCGGAACTAGTGCTGCTGTTTAGCCCAAATCCTGATTTTAATTCTGCTCGTAGGCGGCTTAGCCCAAAATGAATGCCCCCGACTTGACATCTGAAGTTTTAAGTGTCAAAACACAGTAAAAAGCAGCCTACAAACACACGGCTAGCTACAGCAGATGAGCTCTACGCCCATCGAAGGCACGCCCACAACATCCCCCGCTTCCCCCTCAGCCAGGGACTTCTGTCTGGGTGAAAAACCACCCAGAATGTAAAAAAAGAAATGCCACTTTGGCAGTTTATCTACATGTTAAAGGAATAGCTCGACATTTTGGGAAATTCACTTACTCGCTTTGTTGCAGAGCGTTAGATGAGAAGATTTTGATACCACCCTCTGTAAATATGAAGCTGCAGCTGGTTAGCTTAGCATTAAGACTGAGAACATAGTGGAATTATTTAATGGCTCGTAACCCCCGTTCTATAAGTTAGCGTTACATTCAAACACAGTTTTAAAAATTATAATTGATGTTATTCGCTTTTCAGATGTTAGCCAGCGACTGTCGATGTTGCTAACCGAAAAGAAAACTCACGTTAGCAGAAAGTACCAAGCTGTGACTAGCTAGCTAATTAAGCTAACGTTAGCTCCATAAATTGGTTAAAAATGCAGTCTCCCACTGTTTATTTTTAAAGAGGAGAATCATGTAAAATGGTAACAAGGGGTGTTGTTCGTATTTTCAAACTTGTTTTCACTTTTATCGATGAGGGCTAGTTGTTTTGGGCAACATTTGGGTGCGTTTTTTTAAGTGTAAATTCAATTTACATTTATATAGAGTCAAATCATAACAGAAGTTATCTTGAGACACTTTTCATATAGATATAATTCCAGTATTAAGAAGGACAGAGCCGCTAATGTTAGCATAAACTCTGTTAGCATAAATGCCGTTAGCATAAATTCGACAGTGGGGAAATACTGCACAGTGGATGTGCTGGTCGTCACTACACAAACTAAAGTTATTAGTTAATGTAAGTAAAGCTCAATTACTAGCCGGACATGCTAACGCTAGAGCAGATAACTTAACGTATACATCTTTTCCTTGTTCTTGTGGTTTTATTTTTTTTTAAACTACAACTTTTTAAACAGGTATTTATCTTTTTAGAGCCCAATGCTTTAACGTGTGCTGCGCAGTTAGTTTCTAAGCTACGACTGGGAAATTGCTGCTTGAGGGAGGGTTTTAGCAAACTCAATTGTCATTTTTTTTTTTTGGATGGAGCCAGGCGAGCCGATTCTAACTTCCGGGTCTCAAAGCTACATATTGATTGGACAGACATGACATTATCAATCTTTTCATCTTACTTTCTGCGAGAAAAAATGTCCTTTAACGTAGCATGATAAAGTTTGGCTTCTGCAGCGGAGGGGGGGGGGGGAGCTCGGGGACGGGGGTCACATCACAGTAGCATACTGATGTGAAAAGACCACCAAGGACACTGTTAAGACAGTTACAACTCAGCGGATTGTCGTCTTTGAATAACACTGATACTTTAAATAAACACCCTAGGGAACGTTTGAATACTTGACTGAGTCCACTGGCACTTGATTTCTTAAAGATTCATGGTCTCAGTTACAACTTCCCTGGGGATTTTGAAATGTGTGTCCTTGGTGTCCTTTTTCTTAAAAATGCAAACAATCTAAGGCATAAAAACAATGTCATGTAAAATAAAAAATGTATAAAGCTAATACCAGAGACATTCAGTTTGTTCTCTCAAAGTAAAAAACAAAACTTAAATAATTGCATAAATAAAGCACGTTTAAATCCGTACGCGACATGTTAGCAGTGTCCTGTACAGGCGCTGGATGCGGTGATTATGTACGAGTCTACATATATAATGTCGGTTACATCGTAGAGTTGCAGTATTGAGGTAACTTCATAGTAGCAAAGGCGAGGAGGGGACATGCATTGGACAAAAGTGAAAATGTAGATAGAGGTGTTAGTGTGTATGTCCCTTTTTGCTGATATTCAAGTTTTACAAAAAAAGAAATAAAGCATTGATAATACTGGATGTTTTTAAATGATATTAAATGCACCACATGAACAGTCTGTGTACCTCCAACTTCTTCTTGGATTCAGGTGGTGCAGGGATGAGGGGGGGGGGGGGGTTTAGGGCAGCAGGTGTTGCAGCGCTGCATCGTCCAGGTCGTTGACGGTGACGATGTGATCCAGGTGTTGCAGGTAACGTTCCTGGTCTCGCATGAAGTGTGGGATTCTGGTCCGTGGGAGGACCGCCAGAGGACGCAACATCTCCACGTCTTCGAAAGACACCTGAAGGAGGTGAAGAAGAGTTTATCAGTGGAGGGAATCACCTATTGGACAGACGGAAGTTTAACTTAATACAATACTTACAGACTGCTGTGCAGCTTTCACTCAAGTACTGTTGAGTACATATTCAAGGTACTTGTACTTTAGTGTTTCCATTTTATGCAAGATAGCACCAAGAAAGATGTGAAATCTATGCAGAAGTGAGTATTTGTAGGGACGACTTTCTAAATATGCTGTATTACAATAAAACAATGAAGTCTAGAATGTGTTTAGTATTATTCAAGACATCAAACCTTGGATGTCAATCACAGTTTAATCATCTACATTAATACATCACATAAACCTTTTCTCTCCTATAATTGAAATACATTTAAAATATTAACATAAATTAAAATATTTCCCTCCTAAAGTGTTTAATTAACATATTTTACGTCACTTCTTATGAGAAGCTTTACCTAGAAAGCCCTGCAGAGGGCAGACACTGCACATTTCTACGTGGTTGTAAAAATGTATCTGCATGTTACGTTGGACTTCTTATTTTGTTATAATTTCACTGTTTATATCTCTATCAGTCTCTCTATGATTGAGTAATCCCAGAAATGTAATTATTTTATCTTGTTATATTTTATGTTTTGAATTTTCTTTACTTTGTTGTTTTTCTTTGTTGTTTTTACTGTAAAGCACTTTGTACTTTGCTTTATCAATACACTTATTATTACGATCATTATTTCATGGTTTTGTATATTCATGTGAACCCATTAAACAACGTGTAACTCTGGTTTTTAAAGACGGTATAGAAATAAAGTTTACTTTTAGTTTAGTTTAGTTTTTTTCCGGTCATTTGTTCATGATACAACAATTTGTCCAAACAGTTATGAATGTGGTTGAATAGATAAACCACTAAAAATAAGATTTTCTTTACCTGCTTACAGTATTTTTGCATGTAAACATACAGTAGCGTTGCTTATCATTGTATTGGTAATAAAGGCTCTTATTATTTAAAAGGTACTGACACTGACCTTGCCTAAAGAAGTCAACATCTTGAAGTCTATGGTCCTTCGGTATCGGAGGATTCGGAGGATCCCGTCCAGATAAACCTGGTCTTTACTGAAGCACCCTGAGACAGAAACACACAACATGCAGGAAGTGTAAAAAATGAAAATATTCTCAAGTATAACTGTATCACTGATGGAGCAGACATGTACACTTTCAGTTTGCTTTTAAAATGTTCTGCACAGCTGTTCAATATTGTCTCAGGTAGAGACCTGTCAATCACCGTGTAGCCCAGCCCCTAAAGCATCCCCTGCTTTATGGTCTGTTTGACTCTAAATGGACCATCATTTACTAAATGAACATCATGCTGTATTGAAGAAGACTTGAAACTAGAGATTGAGACCATAAACCCATGTTTACAATGTTTACTGAGGTAATAAATCAAGAGAGAAGTAAAGTCATTTTCTCATAGACTTCTATACAACCAGAGGAGTCGCCCCCTGGTGGTCACTAGAGAGAATGCAGCTTTAACACACTTCTGCATCGGCTTCAATCGGCAGAACCGGAGGTTGCCGCCTGTTAAAAGATATTAGTCAGGACTTATTCAGGACTTTCTATTCATCAGATGACCATTAACTTGGAACAATGCCAAACAACAATAATAAAGTTATTTGTTATTTTGATGAAGGCATCATGAAAGTCTTTGTTATGGCTGAAAAGTTAAAAGGATTTAATTAGGTGCAGCTGGAACACGCTGCACCTAATTAAATAGCCGCTGAGTAGGTCGATGGCATTCATATATTCCCACGCGTATGTGTGTGTGTGTGTGTGTGTGTGTGTGTGTGTGTGTGTGTGTGTGTGTGTGTGTGTGTGTGTGTGTGTGTGTGTGTGTGTGTGTGTGTGTGTGTGTGTGTGTGTTCACCTTGCTGCGAGGTGTCCGTCTGTCCCCTCTTGGCTCTCAGGCAGTACTCCCAGCGGACGTCCGGGTCCTGGACGAAGCGAGCGATGTGGCCAAAGAGCCGGCTGAAGCTCATGCTGGTGGCGTGGTACACCGTGTAGTACAGCAGGGCGGCGCGCCACAGGTAGGGCTGCTTCCGTAGCAACACGCTGTGCAGGCTGGCCAGGCCCTCCTCCGTGGGATTGGCCGGTTTGAGGCCGAACTGCTTCCTGCCCTCGGCGGTGGACCACAGCTGCAGGTTGTTGTTCACCCCTCGAAGGTAATGTGTACCTGAGGAGACGATGTTGGAAGATTTTATTTAACTTTTCTATTTGATCATTGTTTTATTGTTTTATATGTTTCAGGAAGCAACCTCTGGTTCTGCAGAGTGAAGACAATGCGGAAGTGTCTTAAAACTTGCATTGTCTCTACTGACCAGCTGCCTGGTTTGTACATATTTAGTCAGAGCAACGTGAGGCACAACCTGCTTAAAACTTTCAAAATGAGACAATTTTAGGTGACCAAAAAAGGTTGTTGTGGCAATCATGTTACATTACATTACAGTCATTTAGCTGACGCTTTTATCCAAAGCGACTTACAAATCAGATGCTATCACACCGTAGGCACAGCTACAGGAGCAATTTTTGAGATTAAGTGTCTTGCTCAAGAACACATTGACATGCAACCAGTGGCGCCAAAGCCGGGGTTTGAACCGCCAACCCCCTGATTTAAAAACAGCCCTGCTCTCCACTCAGCCACAGTCGCCCAATCATGGAGTGTTATTAAAGCATACCCTGCTTTATGGTCTGTTTGACTCTAAATGGACCATAATTTACTAAATGAACATCATGCTGTATTGAAGAAGACTTGAAACTAGAGATTGAGACCATAAACTCATGTTTACAATGTTTACTGAGGTAATAAATCAAGAGAGAAGTAGAGTCATTTTCTCATAAGACTTCTATACAACCAGAGGAGTCGCCCCCTGGTGGACACTAGAGAGAATGCAGGTTAAGCATTGGCTTCACTCTCCAGACCTGGAGGTTGCCGCCTGGTTTGTTCCGTTGGCTACACAACTAAGTGCACATATTTAGTCATAGCAACTGATTTCTATGTGAGGCGCAACCCGTTTTAAACTTTAAAATCGGAAAAACCCAAATGGATTCAGATCTGATAAAACACTGATGAAGCTCAACTTTTCTGCCAATTCAGCTACTGATGTGTTGTTGTGTTGGATGACGACTTAGAACGTCTGAAACTTTAATGACTTTAATGTTAAATCGGTGGGCTAAGCTGCAGCGTACCGATCTCATGTCGCAGCATCCCCTCCAGCCAGTGCTGTCGAGCTCCGGCCAGGTTGATGGTCAGCGTGGGCCGACAGCTCTCCACCACCATCACCGCCTGAGACAGCAGCTCGTCGGACAGACGCACCACCACCTGCAGACATGAACACCGTCACCACTGACCTCCGTCCTCTTGTCCTGCTTGTTGCTCAGCTGGTTCAGTCACAATAAAATGTGCAAACAGTTTCTACTTTAAGAGAATAAGTGCTGCAGATGTTGTAAATGGGACTGTTGTTGTTGTGTCACTCGACAAGATCAGTGTCAAGTTTATTTAAGAAAAAAAGCACATAAAACATTTTGTGTGCATGAATTAATAAAAGTGCAGCAGAAGACAACTTAGTTAATAAAATCGTTAAAAATAAAGTGCAAATGGCTGCAGTATATATACTGTGTATATACTGTTTGTATATATATATACACATATACACACACACACGTTTCCCTCGATTAAAAGCCAATGGGATTTTCCCGTTGGATTATTGCAGAAAATAAACTATTTAACGTTTATGATTCAGGATAATCTTCACAAATAACCAACACTTTTATGATTTCTGAAGCGTCCAAACGATAAGCAGAGGTATAACGCTAACGCTGGACTGTAAAGGAGCTCCACCACGTTAACACAACGAGGCTGTGAAGTCAGCGTGGTGACATTCAGTCGTCTCATTTAATCACTTGTTAACAACCGCCTTTTTTAAAGACACGTAAAAGCTTCTAAATTCACCAGAGGGGTTTTAAACTGACAGATTTTATATCAGAGAACTAAAATGTTAAAATGGGATGAGACGTGGAAACAGGAAGTGCAAAAATGCTGTCTCATTTCCTGGTTTTAGGACTCATTCCTGCAGCACTCAGGTGTTATCAGGAATCATTTCACAGCTTTGTTGAACAATCGGTTCTGATTGGTCAATTTCGGCAATTCTGATCTCCATACGCAGTTAGACGACCTTTCTTTCTTTAGCTGAAACAATAAAATCATTTTTTTAAATCGAATAAATCATTTTTAAATTAATATTTGTGTCAAATTGTTGTTGTTTTAAGCATTGAGTAGTGTCTTTCGGACACACCGTAGACACATCCGTTTGGCTCTTTGTGTACTTTGCTGTATTTGTGTAGGAGCAGTTTTGCATGTTCAAGTTGTGTAACAACTACAGTGAGGTCACTTGGTGGCTTCAGCAGACGCCCACGAGCAAATAAGGTTTTGTTCTCATTTGATAGTTTAGTGCTGATTGAAGATCAAAGTGAAGATTAACGAGCCTGATCATTTGTTGACTTATAGGGCAGTGGGACTATATAACAATCTGAATCATTGTGCAGTATTTAAAGTCTGAAATTCTGATTCTTTCACCTGTGTGATTCTTACTATAGATCTTTATATTTTCACTGCCAACAACTGCTTCTCTGTATTGTTACGCATGTAAATAAACATAAAACATGTGGTAATCCACCTGTAAACTTCTAAATATGTGTTCAAAATAAAATATAAACCAGCCTGAGCTTTGCTCCCCACAGTGTATTTCCTCTAGGTCGCCATCTTTGAACATGTGATACAGACCCGAGGTGGAAAAAGCTGAAATAAATAAAAGCTGAGCTGTTAACGACGGCGTGTTGTTACTTTATCGTTGAACCGGCACCATTACGGAGATGCCATGGCTCAACTACTTTGTTTATACTGGCTCTCTGGGACACTTGAATAGAAAGCAGCCATTGTTTAATGTCATCAGTTTCACCTTTCCGCTGTGGACTCACCTCTCCCACGCAGCCTTCTTTCTGCAAATATTTGCGCACAGCGGCCCACACTTGACATTTAGGGAGTATGCTGCCGCCCGTCACCTCCTCGAAGTTCTCATAGGAGTCGAACTTCTTCAGGACGCACTCCATGATTCCCACCGCCTGCAGTTAGGACAGAAAACTCATCATTGTCGTTGTTTGAACACAGACTGTATAGAAGGAGGAGGAGTGACCAGGCGGTAACCACCAGTTCTGCTGAGTGAAGGGATGCCGAACACGGACCTAGTAGCAGTAGCGACCTGTCAATCACAGAGTAGCCCCGCCCTAAAGCATACTAAATGAATCAATTTACTAAATGAACATCATGCTGTATTGAAGAAGACTTAAACTAGAGATTGAGACCCATGTTTACAATGTTTACTGAGGTAATAAATCAAGAGAGAAGTAGAGTCATTTTCTCATAGACTTCGATACAACCAGAGGAGTCGCCCCCTGGTGGTCATTAGTGAGAATGCAGCTTTTAAGATACTTCAGCATCAGCTTCACTCTACAGAACCGGTGTCGCCTGATGAACTCACAGGTGATCCGTGGAGGTTTGGTACTGTACCTGTTCGAGGAAGAGGCCTGAACCCTCTTGGTACTTCTCCAACACACTTCTGGGCTCCGGCTGTGCGTACTCAAACTGAGGCTCGTACTTGTAGTCGGACTGGAAGAAAGTCTGCTTCTCCTGCTCCAGGTTCAGAGGCCTGAGGGCGACGAGCAGACAGGGCCTGGAGGGCACGGCCGGCTTCCTGACGACCTCCCTCTTCGCTATGTGCGGTAGGGAGGTGGCGGGTCTCATTTGGCCCCTGCCAACCCGGAGCCCCGGGGAGTAGTTGACCGAGCAGGTGCTCTCGCTGCGGCGCATCCAGCCGCCCGCACCCAGGCTGGGGCTGTTCAGGCTGCGATCTGGAGGCGACGGGGCGGCCGTGCCGCTTCGCCAGGGTGGCTGCACGACCCGCCTGTCCGCCATCTGCTCGTGAGACCATCGCAGGCGCTGGGTTGTTATCTCCAGGCTGAGGGGTCGGCGGAGCGGCGGTCTTGGCGTGGTCCCCGATGATGAAGAGGGCCTCCTCTGTGCTACCTGGCTGCTGTTCGTCTGGGCCGGAAGTCCATTGTGGGACACCTTCTCCTTCTTTGCAACATTACTCTGTTTGGCCGGCGGTCTGGACGTCGCGGCGGTTCTGGGCGCTCGCACATCTGGCTCCAACGGGTCCCTGCTGCTCCCAACACGTTCAACCTCGACCTGATCCATGAAGACTTCACCTGAGTCCAACACCATCACCACGGTCGCTACGCCTCAGCCTCGAGCTCTCTGTGGACAGACAGATTCATGGATACTGTTATTGTTGAATATGTGTTATTCTGTTTCCTGCCTCGTAACTACAGATGTAACATTTCTTATAGCTCACTTTGGTACAACTAAGAAGCTGTGCAATGTCCCTGTCAAATAAACTAATAAATAAAAACAAAAATAAATGAAGTAAAAGGTAATGATTGTGCAGTAAAATGCTCACTGTGAGTGTTTTACTATTATATTACTGCTGCATTAATGTGTACGTTGCATTTTAACTCTTTATATACTGTTCTCATTTTAGTTTCACTTACCCCTCATATATTTTCTTACTTTCTCTATTTATCTCCTCTCAGGATCTTATTTCAAGCAGATAATTCTTTCATAGTTTTACTCAGTGGTGGAAGAAGTATTTAGATCTTTTATTTCAGTAAAGTACTAATAAGAACCTGTGGAAAGTACTCCACTACAAGTAAAAGTCATGCACTCAAATCCTAAAGTAAGTAGAAGTATTGATTGTGCAGTAAAATGTTCCCCGTTAATATATCTGATGCTTCTGGATTAATATTACTGCTGCATTAATGTGTGTTGCATTTTAACTCCTTTTTATCCTGCTGGCTACTTTAATGTACATCAATGCATCATATTCTATAAGATCATCATATGTTTGTCGTGTCGCTGGAGTAAAAAGTACAATATTTACCTCTGAGATGTAGTACAGTATAAAGTACAATATGTACCTCTGAGATGTAGTACAGTATAAAGTACAATATTTACCTCTGAGATGTAGTACAGTATAAAGTACAATATTTACCTCTGAGATGTAGTACAGTATAAAGTACAATATGTACCTCTGAGATGTAGTACAGTAAAAAGTACAATGTTTACCTCTGAGATGTACTACAGTATAAAGTACAACATTTACCTCTGAGATGTAGTACAGTATAAAGTACAATATTTACCTCTGAGATGTAGTACAGTATAAAGTACAATATGTACCTCTGAGATGTAGTGAAGTAAAAAGTACAACATTTACCTCTGAGATGTAGTGAAGTAAAAAGTACAACATTTAACTCTGAGATGTAGTACAGTATAAAGTACAATATTTAGCATTTTTGCACACAGATGGTCCAATAAATAAATGCATGTCAAGTCACTAGGAAGTTACACAATATTGCAATATTTACAAATGAGCAGTTTTACAACTGGGTGTCTTTAGTAACATTCCCAGAAAAATAACTTGCTGCTAAAGCACAATTCCTTTGTTTCCACTCAAACAGAACCAAGCAGCACTGGCATCCTAACGATGACCACGTTTAAGTACAACACTTGTGTAAATGTACCGGTTCTGCTCTTTGTTGCTGGGTAAACATGGAGGTGATGTCAGTCACTGCTGCTAGATTATAATTAGATTACAGTTGAGAGAATGAATGGCAGCAGGTCAGCAACGTGTCAGTGTTCATGGAGGAGTAAAACAAACTATCACCATGGTAATACTTACTTGTTGTACACTAAAGAAAGAAAGAAAGAAAACCTCCACAGTTTGGTTTGAATCGTCTGTGGAGACACAGTGATTTATTCTGCAGTGAGGAGCCCTTTAACTCACCAGAGCACCAGAGTCCCGGGACTTCTCCTCGATTTCGACCGTTTTCATTCGCTCATACCGGCTGTGGCTGCGGCTCTGGCTCTACACACTTGTTTGTTTCTACCGGTGAACGATGGTGGTGATGTGCGGGTAGCGGGTAACGGTTAACGGTCCGGGGGCCTGAGGCGCCTGCCTGGGCCGGCCAGGAAGCGGCTGTTGTGTTGGAAGTTATGACGCGGCACGCCCGGCACATGACGCTCCCCCTGCGTCATTACGTACAGCCCGGAAAAAAAAAAGGATGGGAGCCCGTGATGCCCTTTTATGCACATTGTCTATCGATATTTATATATAGAAGTCTTGTATATATATATATATATATACACACAGTGTGTTATATTATATATACACACTGTATTTCCACAAGTTTTATAAAAACAAGCACAAATAATTAATTAATTTAATAGGAATAAATATACTGAATATTCAAATTCAAAACCGAGAGGTATTCACATCAGAATCAGAAATGGTTTATTTTTCAGGTATGTTTGCAGCACATACAAGAGAGTTTTACTCTGTGGTTGGTGCATGACAATAAACACAGTGGAGTGGTATAAACAATACAAAATAAATGAAAATGTACAATAGAAAGATGGCAACGGCGGCGCATCTAGGCTACATGCCAGTAGCTCCTGAGAATGTTGCTACATTTTTGTCTTTATTTGTTGTCTTTTGTGTTCATCAAGGATTCAAGAGTCATTCATTGTCATTATGTGACACAAGGACGCATAACTAATTTCAGTTGTGGCCCATTTGTAACACAAGACAAACACATGATAAACAAATCAAAAACAGTAGTATATTCCTGTTGTGCATTTCTTTGAATTTGCATCATAAGGAATGTAAACTGCAGCAACAAAACAATTCTCTGGACAGATAATATGGCCGACATCTTCACATCAAAAATTCAACACGAGGAAAACCACTTTGAGTGTTTGAGCATCATGACGTTAACAGAGTCCACCTCCTCTCGTCCCACCAGAGTCTTGTTCTCTGTCCTGCTGCTGTGAGATGGAAGCTAAGCTAACCCAGCTGTCTGGTCTTAACAGTCTATTTTCAACCACTCATCTTTTTGGGGGGTTGTGGTTTTGTTTTTTTGTATTTCTGTTATTCACTGCCACACACACATACATGCACCTCAGGACTGACAACTGATACCTACCGTTTGTATTGTTAAATTTATGTCTGTGTGAAAATAAAAATGCTTTTCTTAGCAGCCAGCTCGTTTGTCTCCCTGGTTTGTTGCAGTGTCTGAGATGGGCTGTGATATATTACTTTAAAACCACTATTGACAAAAGGACCAAACAGCCAGCAACAACTCATATGAACTTTAAAAAAATGACTCAAGAAATACCACTTCTGTAACTGAGGCAATTGTTTTCGCTCTTCAAGATGTGGGTGGTTTCATACCTGTGCTGAACTAGTTCCTGCTATAGATACTAGATACCAATCTAAACAAGATATGGATGATCCAGTCACACAAACGCTCTGTTAGCTCTGGAGCCTTGACCTTTCTGACCCTGGTTCTTCATTGTGTCGGGCTGAAAATAAAACGTGATTCAAGTTGATTTTCAGGTTTGTCGACAAAGCAGCTGGACTTCATTTCTGTACTGTTATGTTTTCACTGACGGATCAAGTCATTGATACTCAATGTTTGGTCTGTGAAAAGTTTTCAGATTTGCTTTTTCTTTTAGGTACCTATCCCAAGAGTGGTATGCCAGTACTTTTCCAACGGCACATTGTTTCCTGAAGGCATCGATCCGTGATCGGTTCGGATCACCCCTCACGGTTCGGATCACCCCTCACGGTTCGGCACACTTGTGAACCGTGGATCAATTGAGTATTTCTTTAATTTTTTTAATCATCGTAGTGTGTAATACAATTTTACTGCTGCTGTTCCTTTTCAAGGAACAAGTCCCCGAATATCAATGCAAAGTTGCAGTGAACATATATAAAGCAGTAGTGCGTTCACGTGAACGGAGCATGTTAGAAGCATTTAACGGTGACAGTCGTGGCGAGTGGAGGAACATCAGAAGCCCCCGGCGTCATTTAAGTAGCAAGTTTGGGAGCATTTTGTCTTCCCTGTAACTTATGACGGGATGAGGGTGGTGGACAAAACCGTTACGTGAAGAGAAAGACATGGACAACGGCAAAACATCGGGCATGACCACACATATGAAGCTCCACCATCCCGGTCTGTCAGCGACGGGGGACACTCCGTTGTGGAAAACAAAGGATTTCAAAATCTGGTTAAAGTGATCACACAAGACAGGTGCTGTAGACACGCCCCCTCTGTGAGAGTCACACAGGCACTCACCTGGTGCAGGTGCTGACAGAAGCAGCAGAGTGGAAGCTAGACAGGCCCAATAGTAATATCCCAGTCACCACAGAAAGGTCTACCCTCTCCCCAGACAATGTAGATATTCTCATTTTTTAAAAAACAAATGTAAAGTTGTAGACCATTTCACAGTAATGGTAAACATTATTGCAGTATATTTGAATGACATAACCTGACAGGAAGTAACCATAGACCCAAGTTGTTGCCGAGCAGTTCAGTTCAGTTGAAACAGTGTAAGCTAGCTCACTGGCTGTTTCCATCATTCAATATTGATCAAAGGATGAGAGCATCAACATACCTCATGCTGCACTTAAACTTAACAGAATTATTTATTTGTTATTTATTTCATCTTGTTTCTATTGGACATCTTCGATATTTTAGTTTTTATGTAAGACTATAGCCCAAAGTTCTTTCCTTTAAGTGTTCTTGAAGTTCTTTAATTAATAACTTTTCTTTGCTGATCCGAAAAATTATCCGAACCGTGACTCAAGAACCGTGATCCGAACCGTGAGGTTGCACCCATATATATATATATATATACATATATACACATATATATATATGGGTGGTATGCCATTCATATCAGTAGTATCATACCACTGATATGAATGGCATACCACTCTGATTCAATGGCATATACCACTAATGTTAACTTTTAAACTTTCACCTGCCTTCAGGAAACCGTGTGCCGTTGGAAAAGTACCGGCATACCACTCTTGGGATAGGTACATACCCCTGAACGACAGCAGCATATCACTATATTTGACTCCTCCCCTTGTCTTTGCTGATCCGAAAAATTATCCGAACCGTGACTTCAGTTTTAATGTTGCTCCTGTGATAACACACACGTAACGTTACTGTTAGCGTTAGCTCAACTGTTCGTCTTGAACACACGTCAGCGATTTCTGGTCTGCTCTTCATTTTGATAATCGTCCCGTTTGCGGTCCTGCAGTCAGTTCAATAAGAGCACAAGTAAACACAAGTTAGGTTACCAACATTAGATGTTAACTCTGTAATTGGTGATTAATCAATTTATGTTAACTTAACTTGCTATGCTGTTAGCTAGCTAACCTTTCTAAGGCTAATTGAGCTCAACTAGCTAATGTCACAGAGTTAGCTCCACTAATATTAGCAGTCTAATGTTATGAAACAGACCAAGTGAAACATTATCTGGGATATTAACAGTTCAATAATTATGAAGACAAAACAATACTGGAGAATTTGAATTTTGGATGATAAGCGTGACTTTCCCTCGGCTCCTTGGTTGATCTCCACATGGCTCAGAACAAGGATGAACTGAAGTCGGTCACGTCTTGTCACTCAAAAATGAAGTAGTAGTTTGAATAATAAAAAATATTCTATCGTCATTACAGACACATTAACCTACAATAGACAGTACAATGTAGCTGGATCGTGATTCACTGAACTTGTATATAAAACCGTATTTCCACCTCTTCACAGAAAACACTATAAATTACAGTAGTCTGCTGTTTTGGTTAATGACCGCATTAACTGTTAATTTACATGCAAGGGATGACCATTTAAATGTATGTTACCATTATTATGAAATACTGTAAGATACCATTTTAAATCCACCGTAAAGTTACAGCAATTCATTACAGTGTACTTACTTAATCAGTAACGGCAGGCTCGATAGTAGAGCAACCCCCCCCCCCCCCCCCAAGTACCTTGGACAAAAAGGATGAAAGCGGCATGGCTGGTGTGACACCCCTCAATCAAACAATACAAAGAAGTAAGAGGAATTTTCTCAACACATAAACGAAACATTTCATCCTTCAGTTTATAACAAACATTCAACATCAACACATATGGAGATACATGGTTTTACCTGGATAGGAAGGGGATGACAAACTGTAGAAATGTGTGTAATGTAGTAAAAAGTACAATATTTACCTCTGAGATGTAGTGTAGTAAAAAGTACAATATTTACCTCTGAGATGTAGTACAGCATAAAGTACAATATGTACCTCTGAGATGTAGTGAAGTAGACATATTTCTTTTTTTTCAAAAGGCTTCATAGCTCAACAAATATTTTAAAGTTTTGATTTGAACAAGACACTGCTCACAACTCATTGTTGAAGACACTTTATAAGCTTTCACACTTTGAATTAAGGCATCAACCAATTTTTCTTTTTTTTCTCCAAGGCAGCAGCAACAAGTCTGATATTAAATTCATCTTTCAACACAACAGCGTTTTCCTCAGTAGCTGAATTGGCAGAAGAGTAGAGCTTCATCAGCATTTAATCAGATCTGAATCCATTTGGGTTTTTCAGCTTTTTAAACTAAAGTTTAAAACAGGTTGTTCCTCACATAGAAATTAGTTGCTATGACTAAATATGTACACTTAGTGTAGCCAACGGAACAAACCAGGTGGCAACCTCCAGGTCTGGAGAGTGAAGCCAATGCTTAACCTGCATTCTCTCGAGTGTCCATCAGGGGGAGACTCCTGTGGTTGTATAGAAGTCTATGAGACAATGAATACACTCTTGATTTATTACCTCAGTAAACATTAGTTTATGGTCTCAATCTTTAGTTTATCTTCTTCAATACAGCATGATGTCCATTTATGAAATGGTCCATTTAGAGTCACATAAACCATAAAGCAGGGCATGCTTTAATGACGCTACAACGCTCCCAAGCACCTATTGTTCAGGGCGCGACGGCTGGAATAACAGCCGGATGATATAGTTTCTTTCTTACGTAAATATCAGTGAAGAGGAAATATGTATAGAGAAGTTAATCATTTTAGTGCAAGACTATTCAGACTTTTATGATCTGTACCTTGGACTTCTCTTTTGTCCAACAGTCACAACATTCAGTTGAAAGGTCAAACTGAAGATAAAGAAATAGAGAAGTGAAGCTGCTGGGAGGGATGTACGGTGCTGGAAATCCATTCATCTTTGATCTGACTTTGTTTAGTCAGTGAGGCCTACTGTTAACTTATTGCAACTTCATCCTCCCCGTCATATTGCGCATTTTTTGGTTACTTACTCTCGCGCTCTGAGGCCAAACTTGGTCAAATTTTCGGTCTTAAGACCCGTGGTGACCGAGCTTCTGAGGCAGTAGCAGCAAAACTATGAAATGCTCTGCCTTCAGTTTGCTGAGTCTGTGAATTTGTTTAAAAATCTAAAGACATACCTGTTTAGACTGGCGTTTGGGTAAAATTCATGCTCAAAATTCAGCTTTTAATCTGTTTTTATTGTGTATTTTACTATTTATTGTAAATTATTGGCCCTTGTATGGTCACATTGTGTTATTTATGTTTTCTTCTTTGAAATACCGCTCCTGTTAAGCACTTTCTGTGAAAAGCGCTATATAGATAAATTGTACAAACTTACTTACTCAACGGCAGGCTTGACAGTAGAGCAACCCCTCTCAAGTACCTTGGGTAAAAAGGATGAAAGCAGCACGGCTGGCGTTTTTAAATGCAACATGTGACGCCCCTCAAACAAACAAACACAAAGAAGTAGGAACACATAAAGGAAACACTTCATCCAGTTTATCACAAACATTCAACATCAACACATCTGGAGATACTTCGTTTTACCTGGACAGGAAGGGGATGAAAAACTGTAGAAATGTATGTAATGTAGTAAAAAGTACAATATTTACCTCTGAGGTAGTGGAGGACAAGTTACACAAAATGGAGACACAAGTAAAATACAAGTATATTTTAATTTGTACTTAAATGCAGTACAAGATTTACTTACATTCCAAAACTGGTTTTACTTATTTAATACCTCCTCATCACTACTTATGACGGATTTCTTGAGTGTCAAACATACACAGGAACAATTCTACAACTCTATCAAAAAAACAAAACAAAGCTTCACAAACAACCTGCTGCTGAATCAGTACAACCACACACCCCAGCCTCCTCTTTCAACAGGAGGAGCAAACAAGGTGTGGTTACAGGTAAAAGGAACCACAGAGTCATGGTTACTTCAACAACCCTGGGAGCTGGCTGACAGCAGCAATAAGCACAGTCTGTTACAGAGATGGCCTGATCTGGGAGCAACCGCTCGGAGATATGATTTTTTTATGTGCTTTTGGAGTTTGTCCTCACAGGTAACAGGTGTGAGTCTCACTTCAACTGCAACTGACTGCCTCGATGTCGTGTCGTGGATTTTTCAGTGTCACATTTTTTTCTGCTCCCCATTTCTAAAATAAGTAAATTTAAAAAAAAAAAAAAAGGACGACAATCAACGTATGGAGTGTGTCAACATGCTGGAGAGTGGCTTTGCCACGGGAGGGCAAAGGTACGTAAGCCTTCATTTTATCACCTGTATTCATTAAGCTTTTTTATGTCTGACGGGGAAGCAGAGAAGAGCAAGGAAGGCGCTGTGGTTGGTTATGAAAACCCTTATGGGAGTAATTTATTATCTAGACCTTTAATCTGTACGAGAACTGGAACATTTCATCCGTAAAACAGTTCATAAGAACCTGCGTCGCAGTAAAAAAAGAGATTTTTATAAATACTACTGTTAATTTACTCCCAGACAGTTTACTTAAGTAAAAGTAGCAATACTGCAGTGGTGGTAGTATTCAGATCTTTTGCAGTAAAAAAGTACTAATATCATTTACAATATCTTTCCAGTCGGTACTTGTTTTAGTACCACTTTACAGTTAATCTTTGTTGGTGTATTTTACTTTTTCTATTATAGTTGAATTTTTTACTTTATTCACTGACCTCACTCGTGTTGCTATTGTGTTGTATTTTGCAATGGTGTCAGTATTATTTTTTTTACGCTTAATACTTACATTATTGTTTATATTTTCATTGTAATGCTTTTTATGTTATTCTTCTGTTGTAGCTTTAATCAAACTCTGGCACAAGTATTTCCTTCAGGATTAATAAAGTTCTTTCTTATCTCAATACTGCAGTGGTGGAAGGAGTACTCAGACCTTTTACTAAAGTTAAACAAGCAATACTGTCACAGTTCACGGGGTTCCGTGTGGGTTTAGGTGTGGAGCAGATACTCATGCGCAGAGTTAGACACAGGACACAAGGTGAGGTGAGTGCAAGGCTCATTACTAGGTGTTCAGCAAACAGAAACCAAAAACAACTCCAATAGGGAGCGTGAAAAATCCAAACTAGAAATAAAAAGGCAAGTCACAAAAAGGGCTTGGTCGCAAAAACAAAGACACAAACCGGTGCGAGTCAGAGGGTCTACACGAGAGAAGACGACTGGTGACGAGACGAGTCCACAAGGAGAGGAAAGAACAAATGAATGAAGGGATAATCCAGCAACTGGAACAGGGCAAGCAGGGGAGTATAAGTAGGTGAGGGGTGATGAGCGGATTGCCGGCAGGTGAGTAGGAATGAGTGGAGTTGGCATAGGGAAAAACCAGGGGCAGGTGATTGAGCACAGGTGGGGATGATGAGCATGATCAGGCGAGAGAGAGAGAGACACACAAACACACAGCAAGGCCCAACCGTGACAAATATGACAGTGTGGGAATAAGTACTCAGACCTTTTATCGAAGTAAAACTAGCAATACAACATCTGAAGAGGAAGCGTGGGGATAATGAGCAGCGGACTTCGAGACCATCACTGCCCGAGGTGACCAAATGCCACCAAACTGCCCCAGAGAGGAGAGGGAGGAGGGGGGGAGAGGGAGGAGAGGGAGGAGAGCTAAGATAGCTAAGATGGAAGCTAAGCTAACCCAGCTAGGACCTGAGGCTACTCCACTACCCAGCATGCTCCTGGCTGTCTGATGTCCGGTCGCAGAAAAATAAGATGAATGAAAGCAGCGGGAGGTCGGTCACTGTTGAGCCCACATCTGGATGAACAATGTTTTCCTCAAGTTGAATTTTTAACTTGAAGATGTTGGCCATATTATCTGCCCTGAGAAACGTTTTTGTTTCTGCTGTTTACATTCATTATGTTGCAAATTCAAAGAAATGCACAACAGGAATGTACCACTGTTTTTGTTTTGCTTGTCATGTGTTTGTTTGTTACAAATGGGCTACAATTTGATTTCATTTAGCATCCCTATGTTGCATAATGGCAATAAATGATCCTTGAATCCTTAAATGTGGTGGCACAAAAAGTACAATCAAATATGTATACTTGAGTAAATGTATTAATTGCCCCCACTGCCTGTCTCACTGTCTCCTCTCTGCTCTCAGCCAGTGCACGGTGAACGCTGGGAAACTGTCGGAAAGCAAGAGACTGTGTAGTTCATCACGCTGCAAGTACATCTTCCTCATCCTGGTGTTGACAGTGGTTTTCTTTGTCTACAACACAAACATCAAGGACATTGTGTCCGACTGGGAACCAACAAAGTGGTGGATTGCATCTAATAGTCAGAGACAAAATGTTGTCTCTCCCAACTCGAGTGGTTCCAGCGCCGGCACGCCTGGATCTGAACCAACTGGGTTTGTAAAAGAGATCAGCAATGTTGCACTTCGTCAAACTGAGACATCCTCAAAGGTGACAGACGAGACTGTGACGGCCCTACGTAGCACGAACGCTTCTGTGTTGACTCAGCAGACGACTCCAAGCGGAGCTGAGCCGCCAATGCCTTATAAATCTCCGGGCCCCTACCTGGTGGAATACCCCTCTGAGTACCACTTCATTATAAATGAGCCAAAGACGTGTGAGCAGCAGAAGTCTTTCCTGGTTCTGGTGGTTCCCGTGGCGCCCAACAACAGGGCCCATCGCGACGTCATCCGTAGCACCTGGGGCGGTGAGGGCGCGGCGCTGGGCAAAGTGGTGACGCTGTTCTTCCTGCTGGGGCTGCACAGCGGAGAGGGGGCGCCGCAGGTCCAGGAGCAGCTGCTGCAGGAGAGCCGGGAGCACCACGACCTGATCCAGAGCGACTTCCTGGACTGCTACAAGAACCTCACCATCAAGACCATGGTGATGCTGGAGTGGCTGGACTTGCACTGCTCTGGCGCCTCGTACGCCATGAAGATCGATTCGGACATGTTTCTGAACGTGCCCAAGCTCATCGACATGTTGGCGAACACTCCGAAGACAAACTACATGACGGGACTTGTGGCGAGAGGTGGCATGGTCCTGAGGGACCGGTCATCTAAGTGGTTCCTCCCTGCGGAGATTTACCCTTCGGCATATTACCCTCGTTATGCTTTGGGCCTGGGCTACGTTTTATCTCTTGACCTCCCTAAAAAGCTTGTAGAGGCATCCAGACATGTTAAAGCTGTTTACATTGAAGACGTGTATTTGGGGTTGTGTATGAGTCACATGGGCATCCCTCCCACCGACCCCCCGAGCCAAAATTATTTTCATGTGTTTCCAATGACATACAGTCGCTGTGGTTACTCTCAGATAATAGCCACGACTACACATCCACACGATGATCGTGTGAGCTTTTGGAAAGACTTCAAAAGACCGGGTCAGTACTGCTGATCTGCAAAAATAACGACGGCTAAAGAAGGACTTAATATATTGATTATTGATTCATAGTTATATAAACTACGATAAAAAAATTGAAATCAGCTCAGCCACCACGGAATGACTGCTAACGTTAGCTTAACAAAAACCATGAATTGCACTCTACCAATTACAGAGATGCAAGGATGGCGTATTTTTGTGGGCCAACCCCCAGAAGTTAGTTTCGCACAGGATTTTTCTACGAGAGTTTTGGATCATTGCAGAAAATAAAATCTCTGAGGTAAACGTTTATGATACTGACAAGTATGACACAATCATCAGAAGTAAAGAGCTAATGTTGACTTCCTGTTACGCTATAAAGGAACTCCACCACGGTCACATGACTTCCTGTTACGCTATAAAGGAACTCCACCACGGTCACATGACTTCAGGTCTCCACGACTAAGCTAGAGGAGGACTAGTGTTCTAGTGAGGACGTTTACTCGTCTCATTTACACTCTTTTTAAGTCACGCAAAAGCTTCTAAATTCACCAGAGGGGTTTTTACTGACCTGTTTTATATCAGAGAACTAAACGTTAAATCTCTTCCACTTTTGTTAAAGACAGACTTTATTTCAGCCATTTAACCAAAATCACATTAAAAAAACACA
This sequence comes from Pholis gunnellus, assembly GCF_910591455.1. Taxonomy (NCBI): domain Eukaryota; kingdom Metazoa; phylum Chordata; class Actinopteri; order Perciformes; family Pholidae; genus Pholis; species Pholis gunnellus. The sequence continues at coordinate 6,728,631 of NC_136528.1, forward strand.
CAAAACAAAAACACCCTGAGAGACGAGGAAACCAGAGGTGCAAAGATGACACTTCTGGGTTTTAGATCTCCTACCTGTAGCGCTCTAAAGCCAAGTTAATAGTACAGTTTAAATGAATGAAAACAACTTACCCAAAGTTTCAAGTACTGCACCAATTCCCCTCAGGCCTGCTGTTTTCTGTTTAGATCATGGTAACTGTTTCTGAAGTCAAATAGCTTCAGGTAGCCATGCTTTTAGCCTGAAGAAAGTCCTCTTTACAAATAGATGTTATGTAGTTTTGTACATGGAGAACAAACAATGTACAACGGTTCAACCAGACTCAGAACTGAAAGAGACACAGATCCATCTGAGCTTTTTACACCCCGAAAACATGGAGACACATATAGAGTAGTCCTCTCACACCTATGACTGCATACGATCAAGCTGTAGAGTGAGATTACTGACTTTATGACTCAATAAAAAATATCAGATTACAAAGGGACTGTTGCTCAGTATATCGAAACCAAATCCAGCCAACAATTGCAATGTATTATTCATTAATCACCAAGGCAAGGCAAGGAAAGTGTATTTGTATGGCACATTTCAACAACAAGATAATTCAAAGTGCTTCACATAAAACCATTAAAAGCATCAAAACATAAGGCAAAAGAAAAGGATATTTAAAAACAATTAAGAACATTCATTGAAACATTAAAAAGCAGTGTAAGAAATAAAATACAGTCGTAAAATGCAGAAATGCAGAAATGTATTAATATCCTTGAATGTGGTTCAATGAAAGGCAGCAGCAAACAGAAACGTCTTCAATCTGGATTTAAAGGAGCTGAGGGTCTCAGCAGACCTGCAGCTTTCACCAAACAACAGAGTGCAGCTAACAAAGACAGTATTTAAAGAAAATACGTGCTTTCCTCAAAGGCAAATCTTATGATTTAAGAGTGAACATGTGGCACTTCTAGTAAGCTAGTTTCTCCACCCCGAGGTCTGATCATTTTCTGGAGTTGGGAACATTTTGGTAGCAACTACAAATTCTTTGGAGCTTTTTCCCCCCCTGTGTGTTGATTCAATCAAGGTATCATGTCATCGGTCAACACCTGGCATTGTATTGTATTGTATTGGTTGGGTATAATCCAAGAGCAAAGGAGAAATCTGAGAGCGAGACGTTTTCACGAGCACAAATAAGCAGCTTATGTGTGAAGAGAAGGGCTGAAGCTGAAGCTAAGGAAATCTGTACAAGCAAAGATACATCTGAGTGCAAGCATGCAGTTATGAGCAGAAGCAGAGCAAATCCAAACACATAGCAGGGGCTGTTTCAGTAGGATGACGGGTTTTTTTGGGAGAACATTACACCCTCTTGAATGAAGACAGGGAAATAAGATCCATGCAAATGGTCACGCCAGACCATAAAAGGGTTGAGAAGCTTGGGTTACTGTGACGCCGCCTCCGCCCTCACCTGCAGGGTGAACCCATGAAGAATGAGGAAATCTCAAAGAGAAAGGCTTTAGAGGATGTTTATATAGCAAGAGATTAAGAAGGAGTTAATAAGTGACCAAGGTGGATGAAGCTGTGTGCTAAAAGAAAAACCTCAACTCTGTTATGTGTGGGCTGCCACCACTAATGGGTATAATAAAATAAATAAATATATTTAAACCTTATACTAATACTGTAACCACAACAAGAGACACTGCGGGATTCATTAATCAGGTTTTTTTTGTTTAAATCCCCAAAGCTGTGTTTTTCTAGCCAGAAAACATGCTGCTGTTTTTCTCTACATGAGACGTGTTGAGACACGTCACAACATTCAGAGTAGACGGGCATCACACTGCGGTCAAGTGGTCCGTCATCTGCGGAACTTCGGTCACGTCAGCCGGCGTTTGAAATGTAATGGTCGTCTATTCGTGGTGTTACGGTACGGGTGCTTGGATAGCCCAAAAAGCCCGGAAATAGATCAATATTTCATCAATAATTTGTCTAATTTGATATAACAAGTCAAAAACAACGTCATTTTGTACATTAAGTGAAATACAACAATAAAATGATCTGAAATACACTGCTGTATAATCTTTAATTGAAAAAGGGTTCGAAAATTATAATATTACCTAATAATAATCTTTGATCTGTAAAAAAAAAAAATTCCTTCATTGGATAGCTAAAGTTCTGTTCATGATGACCCCATATATCTCCATGTCAAATGTAATGTAATCTTACTGGATAGTTTTTGAGAGAAGTGCATGTAAAGTTAGCTCAAATGACATTCAGATAGTCATAATTTCCCCATATTTGCCATTTTATTAAAAATAATCCTTAAGAGGTTATGTCAATATGTCACTGGATTCTTGTTTATGAAGACTCTCACTGTACCCAAGTATATTTTCATGAAATATTACTGTACAGTTTTTGAGATAAGTGCATGTAAAGTTAGCTCAAATGACATTTTGATATTCATAATTTCCCTATATTTGACATTTTATTAAAACTAATCCTTAATAGGTTATGTCAATATTTCACTGGATTCTTGTTTATGAAGACCCTGGCTATACCCAAGTATATTTTCAAGAGATATTACTGTACAGTTTTTGAGAAAAGTACATGTAAAGTTAGCTCAAATGACATTTTGATATGAATAATTTCACCCATTTTTGACATTTTATTAAAACTAATCCTTAATAGGTTATGTCAATATTTCACTGGATTCTTGTTTATGACGACCCTGGCTATGCCCAAGTATATTTTCAAGAGATATTACTGTACAGTTTTTGAGAAAAGTACATGTAAAGTTAGCTCAAATGACATTTTGATATTCATAATTTCCCTATATTTGACATTTTATTAAAACTAATCCCTAATAGGTTATGTCAATATTTCACTGGATTCTTGTTTATGAAGACCCTGGCTATACCCAAGTATATTTTCAAGAGATATTACTGTACAGTTTTTGAGAAAAGTACATGTAAAGTTAGCTCAAATGACATTTTGATATGAATAATTTCCCCATATTTGACATTTTATTAAAACTAATCCCTAATAGGTTATGTCAATATTTCACTGGATTCTTGTTTATGAAGACCCTGGCTATACCCAAGTATATTTTCAAGAGATATTACTGTACAGTTTTTAAGAAAAGTGCATGTAAAGTTAGCTGAAATGACATTTTGATATGAATAATTTCCCTATATTTGACATTTTATTAAAACTAATCCCTAATAGGTTATGTCAATATTTCACTGGATTCTTGTTTATGAAGACTCTCACTGTACCCATGTATATTTTCAAAAGATATTACTGTACAGTTTTTGAGAAAAGTACATGTAAAGTTAGCTCAAATGACATTTTGATATTCATAATTTCACCCATTTTTGACATTTTATTAAAACTAATTCTTAATAGGTTATGTAAATGTTTCACTGGATTCTTGTTTATGAAGACTCTCACTGTACCCATGTATATTTTCAAAAGATATTACTGTACAGTTTTTGAGAAAAGTGCATGTAAAGTTAGCTGAAATGACATTTTGATATTCATAATTTCCCCATATTTGACATTTTATTAAAACTAATTCTTAATAGGTTATGTAAATGTTTCACTGGATTCTTGTTTATGAAGACGTCTCTTCATTTGTCTCTTTGTATATAGCTGTATCTGTCTGTGTGGATAGGGTGGTGAAATATGTTTTGCATTTTATCTTTAAAAGTTTTTCTTTGAAACTTGACAATCAGAAAGTAAATAATATGCATGTGCAAGGCTTACTAATGTCAATGTCTAGATTTTCAATATAGACAATTGAAACATTAGACATGCAATAAAATTACATTACATTTTAAAGGACATAGTCGGAGTGATCTAGAGCAAAAATTCATTTAAAATTTACTACAACCTTTTTAGGAATTGTTTATTTAACAGTTCAAATATGGGGAAATGAATGTCATTTGAGCTAACTTTACAGGCACTTTTCTCAAAAACTGTACAGTAATATTTCATGAAAATATACATGGGCATAGTGATGGTCTTCATAAACAAGAATCCAGTGAAACATTTACATAACCTATTAAGAATTAGTTTTAATAAAATGTCAAATATAGGGAAATTATGAATATCAAAATGCCATTTGAGCTAACTTTACATGTACTTTTCTCAAAAACTGTACAGTAATATCTCTTGAAAATATACTTGGGTATAGCAAGGGTCGTCATAAACAAGAATCCAGTGAAATATTGACATAACCTATTAAGGATTAGTTTTAATAAAATGTCAAAAATGGGTGAAATTATTCATATCAAAATGTCATTTGAGCTAACTTTACAGGCACTTTTCTCAAAAACTGTACAGTAATATTTCATGAAAATATACATGGGTACAGTGAGAGTCTTCATAAACAAGAATCCAGTGAAACATTTACATAACCTATTAAGGATTAGTTTTAATAAAATGTCAAAAATGGGTGAAATTATTCATATCAAAATGTCATTTGAGCTAACTTTACATGTACTTTTCTCAAAAACTGTACAGTAATATCTCATGAAAATATACATGGGCATAGTGATGGTCTTCATAAACAAGAATCCAGTGAAACATTTACATAACCTATTAAGAATTAGTTTTAATAAAATGTCAAATATAGGGAAATTATGAATATCAAAATGTCATTTGAGCTAACTTTACATGTACTTTTCTCAAAAACTGTACAGTAATATCTCTTGAAAATATACTTGGGTACAGTGAGAGTCTTCATAAACAAGAGTCTTGACAAATTATTAATGAATTTTGATCTATTTCTGGGCTTTTTGGGCTATCCAAGCACCCGTACCGTAACACCACGAATAGACGAGCATTTCATTTCAAACGCCGGCTGACGTGACCGAAGTTCCGCAGATGACGGACCACTTGACCGCAGTGGGCATCACCGCTCCGCACTGGAGGAAATATTTAGTCCCGATGTTATCGGAATGGTTAGTGGGCCGCAGCTGCTGGAGACGGGAGACAAGGAGTTTCTGAGGTTGCTGCGATATAACGTACAACCACAATGTATTCACACATCTGAATCTGGGTGTAAACATTAAGGGGAGACATTACAAAAACATTGTTTTTCGTGCACTGATACATTTTGGGCTATTTTGCTTTGCTTTGATTTCGGGGGTGATATAAAGAAATAACCAAAATTTCACTCTGTAAAAACGTTTGACTCTAAAATGTCAATAAAGGGAAACAAGAATTTTAAACCTGGCTTTATACAATGTTCCCATTTCTGTCCTGGGGATGTATGCAAATTAGCACACGTCATAAGATGACAGCGCATTTGCAAATGCAAATATACATTTCCAGAGAACTTACAATGTCAACAGCTTTATATTTCTGTGAGAACTGGTTCTGTTCTGCTTTCTGCTTGAATACATGAGTGTGAATTTCAGTTTTCTATGATTCCAGCTGGTCATTAACTGCTGTTAACATTAACTTATATTTATTTGATCATTACCTAATGGTTGAATTCATGGATTAAATAATCACGACTCGTGCATTATGCATTTTTAATCATGTGTTTTGCAGCGTAAATATAAAGTGTTACCCTTTATTTGTGTGTATTTTCAATGTAAAAGCACTGTTGTCACTTCCATCGTGTCTGAAAACCTCCACAGGTTGCTTCCTGTTACAAATGAACTCATCTCATAATTTTGTTACATCATTTTTTTGTGTTTTTACTACTTTTATTACTCTTCATGATAAGGTTCAGTGTTTTAATGACTTTATATTTACCTTTGTGTCTAAAGTCTTTAGACACAAACAGTTTAAACTTTAATCGTGACAGATGGATACCGATACAGATAAAGCACTTTATTGCTAAGATGAAGAAAGAAACCTTGTCATCTGACACAGCATTCATTTGGGTGTTTAATTATGTTGTATAACAGAACAAAGAAATCTGTTAATATGTAATAAACTCCACTCAGGTGAAACGTGACGATGTAACAGAGTAACAGGCTGTAAAGTGTCACAAAGGGAGATTTTATTAAACCCATATATTGTTTTAGACATCCTGTTGTCACGCGGAGACACCTAGTGGACATTTTGCACACTGCATCTGAATAATGTGACAAAACTGACTTGATGGCCTCGCCGTGGTTTGTACGTTTAGTTGCTAATGTGTGTGGAATAAATATATTACAAATAAATAATTGAGAAAATGCATCAATAATTATAATCCAATAGTATAAAAATATTGTACTGAAACAAGCAACTCTGCATAATGAGTAATTTAACTTTTGGTACTTTAAGTATATTTTGAATGCAGGACTTTTATAGTCACAGTAATTCTGCACTGTGCAGCCTACTACTACTAAAGTACCTAAAGTATAAGATCTGAGTACCAAACCGTAACCATCCCATCGTCACATTATAAACAATGTGTAATGGGTTATTGTAAAAATGTGCACTCTTACTCTGAGTCACAAATCCGTCAAATCTAAACACACTAATATGAAACATATATATATATTTTTTTCTCACTTTCCAAGGATTTCATTGTCGCCAATGTCCACCGTGAATAAACGTCCATAAGTCCGCTTAGAAATCATAGAAGACGGCCTAGAACTCCAGAAGTGTGCTATGGGCTTATTGGAAACTGGAAGTGCTAATAGCCAATTTCGGCATACTTTTTTTGCTGCTTAATTGTTAAAATATAAACAAAATTGGCTAAATTAATAAGGGATCAAGTTGTTGCCCACAGCTGAGCCCGCTACTTCCTCCATGGCAATACTTTCTTGTTTACATCCCACAAAGCGGCAGAATTATTGAAGATAGTTCCAAAATGTATGCCAACGATTATCTCCAAATAATAGACAGAATTCTGTCTATTATTTTACTTTTTTCTTACTTTCTTAAGAAAGAATAGTCAAGCACCAAATGTATTAGTTATAACTCTCTTTATGTAACTTAGAGTATTAGTGAAATTATCTATGTGACATATTTTACGTGATTCAGATGCAAGTGAGGAGAAACAAGACAAATGACGCAAAGAAACCCTTTTAATTTGTGTTTCAGACGAGACGAGCAGCAGCACGGGTGTCCATGAGGCTTGTTTGTGCTTTCACAATTTATAAAAGAATAAATAACAAACCTAAATTTAATTTCACTGGACCGGGGTAGAGGGATCTAATTGGTTGATTCCCTACTGAATTTATGCCTCAGGGTAAAAAAATACTTCACGAAATGTCTTTAAGTGTAAGACAATTACCTAATAAATATAAACAAGTATTAATGGTCACATTTCATCCTCCAGAAGTGTTTTACACATTTAATCCAGCAGAGGCCGACATTCACAGTTTAAAACAAAGGCAACTTAATTCACCGGCCACTTCACAGTGATCAAATCTACATTACATTTGATCACAATAAAAAAATAAAATAAAATAAATTACTTTTTTATAAATAGTATAAAAAGATAATTTGAAAGTCCTCACATTGAGCCCAAAGAGTTTACATCATATGTAAAACAGCACGCAACTTAAATGAGGAGTTTGATGCTTTACAGTGTTTTTTAAAAGTAATTAATCAAAGTGTGGTTTAAACTTTAAAGATTTAAGTAACGTGTGTGTAACATTTTGGTTTCTTTTTCTTTTTCTGAGTGCTCTGCCTTTTTGTGCAGCCGCTCAGAGATTGAAAATCTCAAAATGTTTCAGATAACGACGTTACTGTAAAAAATGTAGACGGAGCTTAGTTGGCCGTCTGTCTGTCCTGAGCTTTGTATGTCAGACAGACACTATCCTGACAGACGCCATATGTCCATCCATATGTCTCCCACGCCTCCTTGCTCTCTGACATTACGGCTGTCAGATTGAGCATCGAAAAGCTCGTCTATCCAAAGCATGAGGGCAAGCATCCTCTGGTCGTTGCTCTCGGTAGGCCATAAGCAAAAGCAAAGGGGCAAATGCAACGCTTTTTATACGTCGATATCTTGGATTCCGGCCGTCGCCAAGTTGTTTTTTTCACAACCGATGAGCAGAAGTTACCATATTTGGACCGAGGAGGAGTGACGTAGAGACACAATATACGTCTCTGGTAGCGACCTGTCAATCACAGTAAACCCCGCCCTAAAGCCATCCAGGAAAATTTACTAAATGAACATCATGCTGTATTGAAGAAGACTTAAAACTAGAGATTGAGACCATAAACTCATGTTTACAATGTTTACTGAGGTAATAAATCAAGAGAGAAGTAGAGTCATTTTCTCATAGACTTCTATACAACCAGAGGAGTCACCCCCTGGTGGACATTAGAGAGAATGCAGCTTTAAGACACTTCTGCATCGACTTCACTCGGAAGAACCAGAGGTTGCCGCCTGGTAACGAAACCTATATTCACACGGCGTCCCTGACACGTTTCAAAACTGACGCTAGAGCATCATTGTTTGTAGCTTAGTACCACTGAGCAAGCGTCGGTATCTGAGGTGTACTTTACATTCCCAACAAACAAAAAAACATAAAACTGTAATAAATAACTGTAACTAATGACACCTTTATATATCACATAGAAACATATCAATTTAACCGCAAGCTACAAGACGGACTATTTCGCTAGCTAGCTAGTTTCTTTGATAATTTTGTGTACTTGGGCACAGCACAAGTGCAGCCCACAGGGACTATGATCAAATCTTTGCTGACCACGAATTTGTTTGGGTCTCGTGGGCACGGAGTCTTCCTCAAGACCATCAGCGAAGCAAACACGGGCACAGAGTTGTAGCGCATGTCTTCACGCTGGTTGATGATGCAGCCGTCACAAAGACACTCGGCAAAGGGGATCATGTAAGGAATCCTGTTGTCTTCTTTGTTTAGGCTGATAGGAGACAATCACACAAAACAGACATCAATAGTCGGATTTATTTATATTTGCATTTGTTCTCTATTGTGAATTGTTTACTATTCTTATTTCAAGCCAAGTGTCCTTTATGTGATTGTGAAGTCAGAGCTGAACCCAGGAAAAGACTATTTAAAGGACAGGTTCAACGTAGGGCTGCACAATTTATCATTTATTTTAATCAACATCACAACGTCAACAAAGACTGCATTATCGGTAAAGCTGCACATTAAAATGTAACTATCGTTTCTTTTTTTTAGCTCGGTGCCTTTTGTGGTCATGTTTTGTGTGTTAAATTTCTTCAATAAAAGAAATTAGAAATAATATGCTTTAATTTCTTTTGTATTTTAGCAGAATTCTGAGCAAGATAAAACTGAGTACACTTTAATATCTGTTTATTTATCGAAAGTAATATCAGGATATTCAATAAAGTAATCGCATATTTGTACACATTTCCCAGTTGACAGTTATTTAAATCTATAATCACAAGTACACAAGTTTGCCACAGAGCTAATTTTCTGCAACAATCTAAAATCCAATGACTTTGAATCTTGCGAGGATAACATTATCTTTGTGTATAACCAGAGAGGAGGAGACATAAAGGGATGCCGAAATAACTACATAATGATGCTGATTTATACTTTTGTCCTTTAAAATGTACCGTATATTCACACTGTCATACTGCTTCTTTTACAAAAGTAAAAGGTCTCAGTACTTATTTCACCACTGCAGTATTGTTAATCCTATATATAAAAAAATTATCGCAGAACTTTTACTTTTAACAGAGTAATAATGTTGTACTTTTATGTGTTTTTTTCTAATTGGAGTAAATATACTTGCAACAGAGTATTTTGACACTTAAACACATATTGACACAAATTGTTTTCTTAACTTAAGTAAAAGATCTCGGTACTTCTTCCACCTCTGTAGTATTGTTACTCATAGTTCAGTAAAGATCTGATTATTTACTCCACCACTGTTGTGATGGTGATTACTGCTCAATCATGATAACAGTGAGCGTCTTTGTCCCTCCGCGGTGCCCGTAGCTGCATGTTGTCACTTACCTGTACTTCCACGGGGACAGGGAGCGGTTGCTCAGGTCTCCGCGCATTTCTGCGGCCGTCTGCGCGCACGTCCGCGTGTCCTGCGTGTTGTGGAAAAACCTCAGGCTGCCCCAGTATCTCCGCTGGAACCTGCCCACAGTGTCATTCACCTGTTCCACGCCGACGCACCTGGAGGACCTCCCGGCAGCAGCAGCAGAAGGAGAAGAAAGTTGGTCGTTGAAGATCAGCAGCAAAATCTATAAACATTTAAAAACACAAATATGTGTAAACACACACAGCTCCAGTATGAACTGCAACAGTATCTCTGAAGTAAAGTGCGCTCCCTCTGGTTCACAGTCAGAATTACCATTTGCAGAAGTCTTGTCATCTTGAACCCGGAGATGTTTGACTGAGCCCGTCCGCTCCATTGCACGCAGTATTTATACACTATCTATATATGAAGGCTGCTGTGGTTTGAATGGGAAAATCCTTTTAAATCGGAGTATTTCCTTTTACTGAATCCCTGCCTAAAAGAAAGAGAAACATCAGATCAGCATCATGACCCCGCCCTTCCGCACTGGGCGGTGTCTCTCATCTCCGAGCTCTGATTTTAAACATGGTATTAAATTAAATTTAATGTGTTTAATATCACGCATTTATGAAAAACGTCATGAAATAAGTCAGTTTGTTCCTCTGTAAATGCAGCATTGTGTATATGAAATATATAAATGAACATTATTTATTGTTTTCATTTCATTTATTAGGCAAGGTCAGCTTCATTTATAACACAGGCAAAGAAATGCATTAAAAAAACACAATTAGATCAATTCAGATTTTAAGAATTAGCTCACATTAAGACAATAAGTTTCTGTATTACAAGTTATGTCTAAATATGCAAATGAGGTATTATCTAACGGTAACTTTTGGTGAATTTAGAAGAAATCTACAGAAGATCTACAAAACTAAATGTGTATTTTGTATTTTTTTCCTTCCACTAGTCTGACAGAAGACTGAATGGATCACAAAATCTCAGAATGGATCAGTAAATGAAAAACAATGTTTTTGTCTCACATTAACATCTGTTTCACTGGGACTTTCATGGTTTTGTTGAAGTCAAGAAAGTTAATAAATATTATAAATAAATAATTGGTTTATTTACGGTATGTTTATTTCCTTTATTGCATTTGGGGCAGCTTATTAATAGTTGTAGTCTATATGTATTTTAATTTAATTTGAGTAAGGGCACATCATGTTTTGTTGAACAGGAAGAAAAGATGTTAGGATTCTGATATATAAATGTGAAGACATAGATTATTTATTTTATTTTGATTATATCATTAAACAGATTATAACATTAAACACAATATGACCGGAGATGTGATCTAAAATGGTTTAAAAGACAACTGACACTTTTCTAATTTCTATTTTAGATTACTGAACAGCAAACACTTTAATTAGATAATTGATTATGTAGTCATTAATTATTGTAGAATTTCTGATTGTTGTTGTTTCTTGTTATTCTTATTATTTTTAAGGGATGAGAGAAACAAGACAGATGCATGTCATTGCATTTTAACGTGCAACTATACTTTTTAATGTCTATGACATATAACTTTTTACACAACATTTTTCTTATGACCAATAAACACATTTATTCTCACTAACATATCTTTACTTTAAAGGTGCAGCATGTAGGATTTGGCATCATCTAGTGGTCAGGTTGAAGATTACAATCAGCTGAAACTTCTCCCGTGTGCTAAGCTTGTAGATCTACGGTGGCCGAGGTGAAAAGGCGACCGTCCCTTTCTAGAGCCAGTGTTTGGTTTATCCATTCTGGGCTACTGTAGAAAGATGGCGGCCGGCTCTGAGAATACGACCTGCCCCGTATGTAGATATAAACGTCTCATTTTACCATAACAAAAACACAATGATTCTCCGATGAAGACATGCAATTATTTATTACTTATGAGTTCCACCTTTACCAGCTGTAAAGTATTTATAAATACATATATTCATACACACACTCTCCGGGAGTATGTACTACCCTTGTGTATTACCAAATGGGTTCAGTTTGTAGTTTAAATATCTATTTCATTAGTTTTGTTGGTATTTTTGTAACTGTGTTTTCTTCCACTGCTGCTGCTGCTTTTATTTCTATCTATATTGAATTATCTAGTGTATTTAAACATGCTGACTCAAATGCAACTCCAATGCAAAGCATGCAACATTCCCCCACTAAAAAGACATCCAGTAGTTACACAGTTTAGTGCTCAGATCCAGGGGGAAGAGAAAACATAAAACCCGGTAGACTTTGATTCAGGGGCAGAACAGCTCACACATGGGTGACGACACATTTCCTCTGTGTAGAGTTGACTTCAACGTCTCCTCCCCCTCTGAACCTGGCGGATATAAATGTTCTGTGACCTGTATTTAGACACACAGAGAGCAGCTCTGTCACATACAGGCTCCCTCATTTTCTCGAGTTTCGATCAAACTTCTGAATATCTTTAAAGTCAAATGGGGGCGTAAACAGAAAAAACAACTCCAGAGCACAAAGAATAACAAGTTAAGTTGCATGTGTTCACTATACAACATTTACTATGAATATATCATCAGTGCACACATAGACTTGCTGACTCTGCTTCTTTAAATCACAACACCTGCTGACACGGCTATTTTTAGAGAAAAAAAGAATCTTCGAGCACCTTCACATAAGGAAGTCTGTCAGGGAAATGCTGCTTGTTAGAGGGGTTTTCCACAGTTACATCATCATCTTGTACTACTTCAAGCTTTTTCTACGGCTGCTATCAGGAGTGACTCAGTATCTGAGAGTCTTTGTTGATATAGAAATATTGCACATTATGTTTTAGATGCGCTAAAAAAAATTCAAATTCCTACTATGATTTATGTTTACATAACCTGACTTGACTAAAACAGCTGTCTGACATGCTTTGCGTAATTAAATAATACTGTAAATACAGTTCAGTCGGTGGCAAAATAATTTGGAAATGTGCCTTTCTGCAAACCTCGGATACGTTAAATGAGGATGTTTTTGCATTTGGTCGGAGCAAGTGAAGTAGTACGACGAGCCACCGTTATTGAAAATTACGTGGTATGAGTATAACCAGGTAGAGAGTCCACCAAGGTTACGTTACGCTGTTACGTTAAGTTGTTACATTGCATTTTTCCGTCATGTTGTTCCATCACGTTGTTCCATCACGTTGTTTTACGTCACGTTGTTTTACGTCACGTTGTTTTACGTCACGTTGTTTTACGTCATGTTGTTACATCACGTTGTTACATCACGTTGTTACGTTTGTTGTTATGTTATGTTGTTAAATTTGTTGTTACGTTTGTTGTTATGTTACGTTGTTATGTTATGTTGTGATGTCACATTGTTATGTTTGTTGTTATGTTACGTTGTTACGTTTGTTGTTATGTCACGTTGTTACGTTTGTTGTTATGTTACGTTGTTATGTTATGTTGTGATGTCACATTGTTACGTTTGTTGTTATGTTACGTTGTTACATTTGTTGTGATGTTACATTGTTATGTTATGTTGTGATGTTACGTTATTACGCTACGTTAGTATATGAACACAATTCATGATCCTTTTCTAACCTTAACCAAGTAATTTTGTTGTCTAAACCTGACCAATTATTTCACAACAATAACCATGTGGCACTGTACGTTTTTGCAAGCATGATACGGGGCTGATATGAAACATATTCATGAAACTTATTTGAACAGCCTGTTGTCATATAGCGTTTGTAGCTATACCTACAAAAAAGAATGTGCTGTAATTCGTAGGTATCCCACGAAATTATTTAGTATGTAATCCACATAATTATGAACTAAGTATAAAGACCGCAAAAACCCACACAAGACAGGTGGGTCAAACAAACACAGACCTTTCCTCCAGAAGACCGTTGTTAGTGCAGTGTGTGAAAAAAGAAGTCAACATTGATTTATTTGTCCCTTAATGACACTTTTGTAGTTAATTTAACCCAAACCACGATTTTTACCTCAACCTAAGTTGTTTTGTTGTCTAAACCTAACCAAGTTGTTTCCTGTAAAGACGGAAGTTTATTTAAAAAAGACTGTATGCATTTAACAAACTGAAATTAACACGTGTTGCTGGCTTTCATAGGAAAACGCACATAAAATGGTGAGTAACTCATTCGTAATATATAATATATTTAATATAATAACCTAATATGGTTGCATTGGCAATATGAGTGGAGGAGGTTACTGTAAATGTAACTTCCTCATTGACTAAATGTCTTTAGGTTGTTTTTATCAATTTACACCATCTTCTGCTGTTCTGTAGATTTGAGCATAACATACACTCCCAAAGCTCATCTAATGCATTTTGTTGAAACATGCATATCTTTAATCTAGATTTGTAGCACTGATTCAAGCTGTTGGAACACAAGTCAAACAGGCTGAGGTAACTTCTGGAGGCTCAGACTTTTTTTGATATATCAAGACTCTTGAGTACTTTCCAGTGATACTGCTCTCCAACGTGCCAACGTCTTCCCGCTCATATCGTCAGCAGAGGAAGTGCTGTGTAATGCATAGCCACGTGTGCCAAAGAAATAGTGGGCAACATTTCACCTCTACCTCTGGGTCCACACAATCTAAATGTACAGTCATCAGTTATATACAGTATATAAAAAAACTCAACCAAACAAAATAATGTGGAGAGCCGATCAAAGTAATACTGCTGTCTTATTATCTTCTTGTGTGGCATCAAGATATAGTTTCCATTTTTGTATTTACTAACAGTGTCTGTGTGTGTTCTGATAGTGTTTCCTGGCTTGGGTCTGCTGTGGCAGAGACGAGGGATTGACTCCCGCCGGAAGTCCCAGCAGGCTGGTGGAGCGCTGGATCCAACCACACTGACTGTATATGAGAAGTGGACGTGGTTTAGCCCCGCCCTAAAGCTTCCCCTGCTTTACGGTCTATTTGACTCTAAATTGCTGCAGAGACATGTTGATAAATATTTTCAAATGTTTTCAAATGTGATGAACTACTTTTTCTATAATGAAAAATGAACCTTTAAACTCTTAACTACACAGATCAATTAGATTTTACTGCATTATTTTTGTATTTTTACTAGAATTATTATATAACATATAATATATATATTATTATATAGTTTTTCTAACCAGAAAACACAGAGGAGTTGAGGGCCAGTAGTAAGTTTAGTAACCTTTTTAATAGATGAATCGAGCTGAACGATATTAAAGTGATTATATGTGAAGTGTCCAAAGGTTAATCCTCACTACCTGGGTGGTGATCGAGCTCACATAACAGACATTCCTCAGTGTCACAAGCTGTAGTGACGTCAGTGGGGTGATGCAACTTCAGTGCAATCTCCTCCTCCTCGGTATAAATGTGTGTCGCCTGTATTTAGACTCACAGGATGAGGTCAGTAACGGAGGTCAAAGAGCTCTTTGACTGAACCTCAGGCCGTGCTTGTAGTGAACCAGCTGTGAAACACCTGCAGTATTAGATGGACCCGGGGTCGTCTGTGATAAAACCAGAGGTGGAATGTTACCATGTACATTTACTCAAGGGCTGTAATAAGTGCAAAATTCAAGGTTTCTGTACTTTACTTGAGTATTTTCGTTTTAACCCCAACACCTCAGACATTCTCCCTCAGCCCAACTTTTTAAATCTGTTTAACTGTTATAACGTCATTTATTTGCTTTTGTTTTTTATTGTTATTGCTTTAAGTGTTTTTGTTTTGTAAACAATGTAAAGTGCCTTATCTTTTTAAAGCGCTATACAAATAACATTTGTTATTATTTGTATTATTATATGAAGAATGTAGTGTTTCTTTATTGTATTTTATGTGTATTTTTTAGCTAAATGATCTTAATATGATGCGCTGCTGTAGTTTAAACTAGCCAACAGTATAAATACAATACAATATATAAAACCTACAACATAATATATATTATTCTGAAATGAGCCTTCTGCATAATGAGTACTTTAAAGTTACTGTGAGGAGCTTTTAACTGGTTATGACCCAGTCTCAGTCTAGTCCTGATCCTCTATATGAACCAGTCTCAGTTTAGTCCTGATCCTCTATAAGACCTCCATCAGTAAAGAGACCATCAGAGAGAAGATGGTCTATTTCCATTAGTTTTTTCCTATTTCCATTTTCTATTGGTCCACTGTGGACAGACCCAGGTCCGGCTTCACCTGCAGCCTTGGACCTGCAGTCGGAGCTCTGGAGGGAAGAGGAGAGCTCAGCTCTCATTAGCAGCAGCAGTGTCTCCTCCTCCTCCTCCTCCTCCTCCTCCAGGAGCAGAGCTTCTCCTCTCTGGGAGTCAACACCGACACCACGCTGCTGATGTGCGAAATCTGTTTAAAAGCGCTCCTAGCGATGGATATTATGTGATACAATATGTTACTTGTGGAAGGTTTAAAGTACTAAAAGGAGAGTTACTGAATTTATTGTGGCTGTGAGAGAAACCAGAGAATTTATGACACCACCATAAATTAATACAAATCAGAGAGGGGGGGATGTTGCTGAAGAGTTTCTGAGCACAGCCTTCAAGAAGGTGGGAGAAATGTGTCAAGGAAGTGGCCGACTGAAGTCCAAAGGATTTCAGCCAATCACTGAGCTGATCGATTTGGTGAGGAATGTGTAATATGAGACATTTCAGAGACTCTGCAGGGTTTGAAACTCTGGGAGACTTCAGATTCTCTGCGGGCCATCGGGCAGATGGCACCACCCTGTCGGGTGGTACGGATTGGACCTCAATTCCATGGAATATGTATGTATAATCTTGTATATTCATAGAATTCGGTTTGTAACTGCATTTGCTTTTGTTAGTATATTAAATTCCTTTTGATTCAAACTCAAACCAGCTGATTCGGCCTTATCTTGCTGACGGATCAGGAGCAGAGAGGGGGGGCTTTTCCCTTTGCCTTTTGTTAATTTTTAAGACTGAACTATTAATTTACCTTTCCGAAATTTTTCGACCCTCTGCGACCTTAAAGCTGCATTTTTCCTGCAACAGGTGACAGAGATTCTGAGAAACCCCCCGACTGTGATGCCGGCACAGTTTTCACTCTGAATTAAAGATAATGATGTTGGAGGGAAATAATGAGATCCAGTTACACGACAGGATCAGACTTTCTGCTGTGCTCTCTCAGCGTCTCTCTCTCTCTGGATTACCAGCGGGGCGCACTGAAAAACAAAACTGTCACAACCGAGGTGCATGAGCTGGAAACAGGCAGGAAGCAAACACCGGCGATCTGTCCCCGTGGACGACCAGGAAAACAGTTTTCTCTGCACATAATTAGCTCAGAGTGCACCTGTTTTTGTCTTTGTGCAGGTGACGACAGGAAACAATCAGGTCAAAAGCCATAAGACAGGGGTCTCAAACTCAATTTGGCTCTGGGCCACTGCTGGTATTGTCATCTCATCGGAGGGCCACTTCAACGTTCAAGTACTATAAGAAAGCGCAATATTTTGGAAAATGTACATTTTTATTTTTAGAAATCTAGCATATTTTAACCATACTTTTCGCCAAAAATACACCCAGCAGCAGTTTCTCTACATTTTGGTGTAAATATTTTTTTCTTTTGCCCCATTTTTTTACAATTTATTGAAACATTGCACTTGAACCAACAATTGCAATCCCTGAATACATTTGTACTTTAATCTATTTCTTGCCAGACACCTGGCAGCGCTTCTGCTCACACACCTGAGCCACATTTGCCCTGATCGAGGTCACAGTTGAAACCCTGAGTACAGCTTAAAGATGGCCATCACTAAGCCTGGACCTGTACTTGAATTTATTTAGTACAGCTTCTGGAAAATATCCTTGACTGTGGTGCGACCGTGTATTGGACACAAACTCAGCAATTCTTCTGTCACTTCGAATTGACCGGTCTCTGCTGGAGGATCTGGGTCTGTCCACGGTGGACCGGTCTCTGCTGGAGGATCTGGGTCTGTCCACGGTGGACCGGTCTCTGCTGGAGTCTGAGCTGAAGGAGTTTCTGGTGAACCTGCATGATTTCATCTGGTTTCACCAGAATCCGACCTGGTGTCTCCGATGACGAGCTTTAAGAATAACTCTATAGAAATAGACCATCTTCTCTCTGATGGTCTCTTTACTGATGGAGGTCTGATAGAGGATCACTACTAAACTGAGACTGATTCACAACCAGTTAAAAATTCCTCAAAGTAACTTATGTGGGATTCTGAATGCAGTATTTTTTACTTGCATAGAGTATCTTACATTAGTGCAATGACTTCTACTTTAAAAAGGATCTAAATACTTCGACCTGCTTGTATGAATAACATCTTGTCTGTTGATGTCCCTTCAGGTAATCTGAGCAGGTCTGATCAGGTGACAGAAAGTGTTCGGGTCACATTCCTGTCACATTTCAGCCCCGCCGAGTCTGAAAAGCATCGAGCAGCAGGCGTGTCTGATCCACCGCAGGATAACTGACAATAGTTTGTGACTTGACTGAAAAGCAGCCTGACCTGCCATCAGGGTCACTATTACCCGTCTTCTGTAATGTAATGCGATTTTAAGTTGTCATGTTTTACATACATTTGGGTATCTAGAGTTCCTACCAATTCACAAACTGTGAAATAAGAAAACCCAGTCCGTTTTTTGTGAAACATGTGATTCAACAAGCCAATCAGACCCCCCCATTTATGTCACATTCAGGCTCGTTAGAATATGCCTCCACAATCTGAGCATCCCCACCCACAGTTTGAGATCTACCTTTACAAAGATGCATCATTCATATTTATCCCACAAGCCAATCAGAGCAGACGTGGCTTATTTCAGGAAGAGGCTCTTAAAGAGACAGGCGCCTAAACAGAGCGTTTCAGACAGATTGCGAATACACAAATATTAAGACTGTGTGAGAAAAATAATGTGTTTAAGATTAAAGCATGTTAAAATGTTCTAGTAGAAACCCTCCACCAAAAACCCTGAACCTGAAATGAGCATAATATGTCTCCTTTAACTGACATTCACAATATCATCTAGATAATCATCAAAATATGCTTAAAATGGCACTAAAATATCCTGGAATCACTCAACTATTTTGTTAAGAAACCAATAGTTTTCATATAAACATC